>NC_139764.1:8429627-8772127 GCF_965231275.1 Zosterops lateralis
AGACTGGCATATATGTGTCTGCGTATGGTTTTACCCATGTTGGTAAAATAGTCATGAAGAATATTGAGAGCATTTGACTGGAAAGGGACTGCTTGAAAATGTCAGATTACCAAATCTGATGTCCAGACCTTTAGGGCCATTTAGATTATCTTCTTACATGAAAAGGATTTCCTAATTATTTTTGCTTCAAGTCCAAGAATATTAAATAAGTAACTGCTAATGCAAAAAACTGATATGTAATCTGTCACACATACCTTGATGAAATTGCCATGAAGTATAAAAGGCTTAGAATAAACAGGCTTAAAAAGCACACTGTGGCTTTTCTTCTTCATACAGATTTTTCAATTTTGTGCTCAGAGAAGCTTTTTACTGTAAGAAGGCAGTTTCTGATCTGCTCTTGGTTATATATGTATTGGGAAGAAAAATGTACTGGCTACCTTCTCTACAGACCCAGCCTGTTCTGTGTCCTGGAGCCTCTTTCTTGGGGGAGGACTTTGTGTTTGCTCCTGTTGAATTTCACAAAGTCCCAATGTGTCTTTTCCTCTGGCCTGTTTGTGTCCCTTTGAATGGCATCCCTGAGCAGGGGATGTATCAATAGATGCCCCAGTCTGGTGTCATTGCAAACTGGACTCTGGGCAGAGTATGACACAACAACCATTTCTTTCTGAGCAGGGTCATCCAGCCACTGTTGTACCATATAGTTGTCCTTGTATTTGAAACACAGTTTCTAGGATGCAGCATATGATTAGTGATGCCATGTAAAAAGTGAGCAGGGAAACAGTTAAAATGTATTAAAAAGAAGGAATACTTTTTTTACATTTTTTAGAAGACTGTGCTGTGTCTCCATTGCTTTTAAACATTTTTGATTTACTTTTCCTAAACTGAGGAACAGAAATGTATTTCCAATGTGTTATACAAAAGACTATAATGCTCATCAGCTGCTAAAGAAAAAAAACCCACTTACGATACATGCAACACATGTAATATTTAAAATCACTGTCACTGATAGTCTCATTTTCTGTCATTCAAAGCTTCTAAAGCTGCTTGCTCTCTGAGTAGGGATCAAATGTGTAAATGATATTCACGTTGTAGGTAGTCTATAACTCTGATTGTCACTGTGCTTTACAAAGAGGAGAGTATAGGCATTCACAGCAACTTAAATAGTATTTTCTTTTTCTCTTTGTTATAATCAAATACTCACCTTTAGATTAAAAAAAATCTAATAATGATTAATGGGCAATGATCTTCTGGATTAAGCTGTAGAGCATTCAATATCTCTTTGAGTAGCGATTACCATCTTTTTTTGGGGAGGGATATCAATTTAAAGGTCAAGTGCTTTCATAAAAAAGGGTGATTATCCAGTATTTCATATGTTGAACAAAAGCTTAGCAAGATTCATTGTGTGTCAGTTGCTTTTGTGTATAGCATATATGCAGTGAAATGGATTGCTTAATTATCTAACTACCTGTCTTCAGGGAAGGGATGTGACTCTGAATAGAATCTGTCAAATAGATACTTTGCTTTGCTTGTGATAGTTAATCAATTACTATAATGGTTTCAGGTTATAAGTTGGCTTTTTAAAAATAGGCAAAAATTTAAATTGCTTTCGTGCCAACAGCCAGGGATTTGGTTATAAATGGGTGATTTTATTGGGAATGGAACGTGGAATGAAGATGAAAAGGAGAAAGGAACAAAACAGGGCTGAACTTATGACTAGTCCCTTTCTCTTTCCTTTCAATTCTCATACTGTTCTTTTACAAGCTATAAAAGTATTCTGTGACATGATAAAAGTGGCTAGGGCTATATTTAGAGCAAATCCAAGCAAGTGAACTTGAAGGTGTTTTATACACTCTTTTCTTCTTTATTTTGTAATTACTGTTATTTTTTTTCCTTGTGGATTTTTAAATTTTGTAGCTCAATAGAATTAGAGGTATCTTAAATATACTCAAACAAAATATGCAGGAAAAAATACCACATTTTAATCTTTTCAACTGTTTTCCCCCTCTTGTAAGATAGTTTTCTAACAGCTGTAGACATTCTTATTTATAATTAGAGATTACATCTTTAGTTTGTAAACATTTTTTTCTGTTTCTTGATTTTGGTTTTGGGTAATTTTTTGGGTCACATCCCTTTTTTTTTTTTTTCTTGGTGTGCCTGTAGTTGTCAAATAATTCGTGTGTGTTTGATCTACTGTATTTCAAGAAACACTTTTGGGTTTTCATGGGGTTCTGTTGGTCACTTTACATGGCATTGTTACCTCTCCCTCAGGAGAACAGCAGCTTTTAAAATTGAATAGTAATAATTGATACCCAGAAAATACACTGGGTGTAGTGGATTGCTAATAACCTTTGCTGCTCTTTAAATAAAATATTTATATGTGAGGAAAAAAAGTCTTTGTGTGAAGTCCAGCTACTGGTTGGACTTTTGTACAAAAAGAGATCAGCACTGAAGAGTATGAGGTGTATACCTGAGTGACAACATGCTAGGAAAATTTTTATCAAATGATTTTGATAAGTTTTGGGGGTTTTTTACGGAAAATCTCTCTAAAAATATAAAATCTAAATAAAAAAATCCTATTGCTGCTGTAGAAGCTATGTAATAAATACCTTAAATGTCTCAAGTAGGCTAGGAGATGTAAGGCTTTTCTCATTTTTACAGACTTACTGGGGATAAGCTGTTTTATCTGCAGAGGGGGAGAAAAAGGAGACTGGAGGGTTTTATAATATGACAGATCCAGGTTAATAAAAACCAAAAAAAAAAACCCCAATGAGTTTTCATTAATGTTCTTGTATATTAGCCCCACTCCATGCATGAAAGTTTTTTTTTAATTATATGAGATGTGAGAATCAACATAGTTAAGATAATTCACTTGATGTACAGTGCCAAAAACCTGTGTTAGGTTTTGTGTCCCTGCAGAGTGTTAATGTATAGTGCCTAGGTGAACATCCACCTTTTAAACAATAAGCATTAGCTATTCTTGAGCTTTGTTGCTTTCTTTTTTTTTATTGAGGCTTTCCTCATGGCTGCACACGTGGTAAATCTTTAACTTCAAGTGTCCTTCTGAGGTGACCAACTGAAATATTAGCAAAATAAATGTTTTATGGGAAAATGTTGGCAGAGACCCCAGCAGAAACAGGTGGTATTGGGTTATTTCAATACAGTGTAATGATGCAGCCAGGTTTCCATCTGGACAGCATGTGGTTGTGTCTACTTAGAGAGTATCAAAGAGTGTGAGTATGCACCAGGGATAATGGTGGTGCACAAAAGTGTAGCTGGATGGCTACTTTGCAAAATAATAGTCAGGGCTCCAGGTCCTCTGGGTTAAATACTTTTACTGTCAGAATCTGAACTTCTTCATAAAATATTAAAGATGAAGCAAACCTCTGACATGCAATACTGAGCCGTGTAATTATAAGGCAGTTCCTGGAAGCCAAGTATTGTTCATATTATAGCTGGGCGTTTATTATAAAAGAGTTCATTACTCTTGGAAGCTAAGACATATTTCAAAAGAGTCCCTGAAGCAGAGGCACTTTCAGCAAGCTTTACTGTACAAAGAAAAAAGCTCCAAGTAAGTTGATCAGAACATAATTAGGAAACAGGAGAGGAATCAGTGGATACATGTTTGCCAAGGATCAGATAAACATCTGGAGTAAATGTCTCCATCTTCATCGCCTTCACTGCAGGCGTGCTGAATTGCACTGGGTAAGGCATTTTGAAAACCAGATGTGGTTTTCCTTTGGGCTGGCAGATCCTCTCACAAATCACAGGGCTTTGCTAAGATATGCCACAGACCACCTTCTCACACCTGTGTGTTCTCTGTACAGAGGCAGGTGAAATCTGGAAACAGACTAAGGCTTAACTGGGGACAGGGTTCAGCCTCATGCGTTTACAGGGAGATTTGGAAGATACCCTTGTAAAATACTGTTTTGTGGGGTGTAAGGGGGAAGTTTGAGAGCTAAGAGGATGAGCAACAAGCTCAAACTCCCTTGGGGCTGTCAGCAGGAGCAGAGTTGACACAGAGCCATTCCCATCACTTGGAAGTGAGGAGCAGTGTATCAACTCATGGGAAGTGTGTTCCACACAGGAGCAGTGTATCCCGTGGAAAATAAGGCGGTTAACAAACACACAGGGCCTGATTCTTTACTGTCTTTGTATTTTGTGCACATTTACTCCTTGTTTACCATATCAATCAGCTTGATAGCTTTTGACACCCTGTGTCAATTGATCAGCACAAGTGTAAATCATGGGAGCAGGGCTGAGGAGAATTAAGACCAGGTCTTAGGCTGCCATGAATCACATAGCCTTTGTGGGCTTTTCTGATGATTTGTACCAGCTGAGGAGCTGGCACAAGTTTTCATTGCTGAGATATCACTTCTATAGATGTATGTGTTAAAAATCCCCTTGTCTCTTTTTTTCCCTTGCTCGTGGAGGACCTGATTACACTGGAAACAATTCTTTCTGCCAGGGTGAAGAACCACTGAAAATTTAGGGTGCTGGCCAGCAGCAGTTGGCAGCTAAAGATCAGCATGCTGCTGCCATTAGTCGGTAGTACCACACAGAGGTGCCAAAAGCTATGGAAAATATGAGATGACATCCAGCAACTGATGAATGTGATGATTACAAGATCAGCAAGTATTTAACAGTAATGGGTATTGGACAGTTTTTGGAAGGAACAACCCTTTCCTTTCCATTCAGCTGATATTAAAAACCCAAAACTATGCACCTGACACTGGCTAATGAGGTTTAGTGCCAAATAGAGATCCTTTCCCCCTTTCCTGAGCAAATCCAGCTCTGGTTCATAATGCCTATACTGAGAGGAAATGTAATTAGAACAGGTACCAAGGGCCAGACATCTAAGACCTCCATCCAGACTGCTTAGAAAAATAAGGATATTCTCCTACATGTGGCATTCTATTTAAAGTGATGTTATCTCACACCGGTGCTGTAGCTTTTGATTTCAAGTTGCACATGTGCTCAAGTGCTTTGCTAGACCAAGGAGCTGGATGCTTTTCCTGGAGCTCCAGTGGCTTGAGGGAAGCCATGTGATAGTGCAACTTCGTTTTATTGTTCAGTCTCACCATGTTTGTGGTGCTTCCTGTGGGAACCATGCCTTGGTGTGTTGTGTGTCATTTCCATTCATTTTGCGTTTTGGGGTCCATGGAGGAACAGAACTATTCAAATTACATTTTACAAGTGTTGGATTGTAGTCTTCTTTCAAGTGAAATCATTTCAGCAGACTGAAAGGATTAATGGATTCCCAGTTTCCTCCAAGTTCAGATCTGTGGCTACTCAGGCCATGAGTTTGTGTGGCTTCTTCCCCTCCTTGCTGAAAATAAAGTCATGCCTAAGACAAGACTAACTTTCTGTGATCTGTAACTTGTTCCTCCCCTTGCCACAGGACTAGAGTTGCTGGAGCAGCAGTGAGTTTTTCCAGAGTCAATTAAGCAAGTTGCAAATGGTTCTTTAATCTCCATAGATGTCTCTAATAGATGACTTGTGACAGCAAACAGGCTGAAGGCTACACAGATAAAGGATGTCAATGCACTTGACTGTCCATTTACATCCTGATTGCCATGCTGATTTAACAGGTCTGGTTCAAGCCTTCTTGGCTGCATGGACTAATTTGCATTTTATTTTGCCAAGGATGAGAAGAACTAAGATATCCTTGATCTGAGCATGGGAATGAAATAAAAGGAAATAAAAAATTCCCATTACTTCATTGTCGTGTTCAGAGCATGCTATCTGTACTTGTACATCCCTGTTCATCTCCTATCTCCATTATATTCCTGGAACAGCCTTTTGCCACTCACCTTTGCAGTGCTCTGTGCCTAAAACCAGCCTGTGATCACAGGTACATTAAAAGTATGGTACTGCATGCTGAGAGTTCCAGAGTCCTGAGAAAGTAAAAGGAAATTTGGTACATTCATTCTTCCTCAGATTTTTTTTTTCATTCAGATAATCTAGAGACATAACATGGTCACTTCAGATCTGGAAACAACCAAGAAGGTTCAGTGGTACGTTCTCTGAGGAGGCTGTCAGCGAGCAAGTGCCTGGTGTTTCAAGGAGGAGGAGAAAGGGAGAAATCAACAGTTCTCTGGAAGAGCCTTAGCTGTAAAAACAGTCCTAAGTTTTGGTTTACTTTCTCTCTCCTCACACACCTGTATTAACAAGGAGAAGTAACTCCTTTGGGTGCTGAGTCAGGCTGACAAAAGTCACTACCCTCCACTTCAGAGGAAAGAGCAGATGGTCTCAGCACAGTTCCAAATGTGGGGGAGATTTAGTCACAAAATACACATCAGGAAAGGGAGATTAGGAAACTTTTGGGTGAGACAAGAGGGAATGATCCAGTTGCCAGTTTCTGCGTGTATGTCTCTGTGCTGTGGGGTGGGAAGCCTGAAAGTATTAATGGAGGAGACTGTGGTTCCCATTCCTCTTGATTTTGGCTCTGGCAATGGAGATATGTGTATGCTAATTTCCTTGACCCTTTTGCTTGATGGGCACAGTGCATCTCTTCAGCGTGTCTAAGACTTCCACTTGAAGCCACTGCATGTGGCTCTGAATCAAGAAATGGTTTGGGTTGGAAGGGACCCTAAATATGATCTTGTTCCAATTCCACTGCCATGGGCAGGGAACCTTCCACTTGTTCAAAGCAGCATCTAGCCTAGGCTCAAACACTTCCAGGGATGGGGCATCCACATTTCCTCTGGACAAACCCATTCCAGTACCTCGCCACCCTCACAGGGAAGAATTTCTACCTGAGGTAAACCTGCCCTCTTTCAGTATAAAGCCATTTCACCTCATCTTGTCAACTGCCTTTGTAAAAGGCAGTTTCTTGTAGCCCATTAAGTAATGGATTGGCTCTTATAGCTCCCCCCAGAGACTTCTCCAGGCTGAAGAGCCCCAGCTGTCTTGATTTGTCTCAATAAGAGAAGTGTTCCATACCTCTGATCACCTTGGTCTGAACTTGCCTCAGCAGGCCCATGTCTTTCTTAGGTTGAAACCACAAATCTGGATGCAGCAATGAAGGTCAGATCACACCAGAGCATAGCAGAGAGAATCCTCTCCTTCACCTGCTGCCACTCTGCTTTGGATGCAGCCCAGGATGAAGATGGCTCTCTGGGCATACGTCTGGCTCATGTGGCTTCTTGTCCATCAGCACCCTCAATTCCTTCTTCTCAGGGCTGCTCCCAAGCCATTCTATGCCCAGCCTCTCTTTGTGCTTGGGACTATTCAGGCCCAGGTGTGGGACCTTATACTTGGCCTTCCTGAGGTTTGAGAGGCTGACTCTCAAGCCTGTCCAGGCCCTTCTGGATGCCACCTCCCTTCCCTCCAGCATGTGACTGCACCCCCCAGTGTGGTGTCATCAGCAAACTTGCTGAGGTTCCATGTCACTAACAATACCAACCATGGAGAAGTGCCTTTTTTCACAGTTGTTTTTACCCAGACACCAAGTCATTGACCACAACCCTCTGAGTGTGACCATCCAGACAGATCCTTGGTTAAAGATATTTAAGAATAGACCCATTGGCTCATGGTGAAAAATTCCACCTCTCCCCAGAAACATGTTTGGTCCAGGACACTCTTTTCCTTATCCAAAGAGGAAACAACTTCACAGCTAACTTTGGATTTGAAGGCTCTCTGCTCCTGTTTTGACAAACATAAACCACCTGCTATTTGCTAAATTGGGGTTGTGTCCGTGTCTGCCACCACGGTTCATAGGTCTGCATCTCAAAGGACCTTTGGTTCATTTTGGGTCTGTCCAGAGTGGAGAAAGTCTGTGCAGCTGAACTCGTTCCAAAGCAGTTCATCAATCCATAATGTTTTCAAGAAAGTTTTATTTTGCTGCTGTGTCTACTAAAGAGTTTAAGGCTGTCCTGGCAGAGGATCAAACCCTGTGTTATTTGGTACTGTACTGACTTCATAAGGATTTGCAGGATGGACCCAATTAAGTCTAAAAAAATTAGGAAGGTGTGTCTTTCTGGTCTTTACATTAAATGCATACAGTTTCTCAAGTATTCTGGAGTTGAACATATGCCACATTTTGAAGCCAGTATATTTGAAGGTCCACAAAGAAATGTACTATGCTACATATAATGTATCTCCTGGAAACAATCTGAGGTATATTTATATCTTCTGCTGTGAGAGATGTTAGTAAGTGCTTCCAATAAAAGAGCATATAAAGGTGAATCCTGAAAGCCAGGGGTAAAGAGTTGTAGGATATTATTATTTATCATTGAGTAACATTGCACGACTCTCCATCTTCATTTCATTGGAGCCCTGGCTGAGTGTCGAAAGACATAATAAAAACAATCAGTATATTCTCATTTTTCTGTGTGAGAGGATGAAGTCATGGCATATGGTCAGCTCACCAGTGCTGTTAATAATAAACCACAGCTAATTAAGTGCTGATTTATTCCTCTACGTAAGTGAAACAAATTGCTTTAACGGCTTTTGCTGAGGACCATCTAGTCAGATGGATTATGTATAGGAAGTTCAAACTAAAAATTATTAGAGATCATATTTCGGTGTGGTGGAGTTTTATGGTAGAAACAATTAGAAACCTAACAGAATGTGTCCTGTATTCTCTTTGATGGAAAATCAGATATTAATCTGGGGAAAAGTCTAATTCTCAACACAGCTGCTCCCCTTGCTCTATTGCACCAGATTTGAGCTGGATAAAAATGGAAACATGTTTAAAAAATTGATCATCGCTTATAATGGCAATAATCACCTTGAAATTGGTTGTTACTACAGTTAATGATCAGAGTATTAGAGCATAAAACGCCCTCGGATTCCCTCAGGCCATTAGCTAACACGCTGGTTGTTAATTGCTGTAAAGATAGGATCTTTATTTGATGACCCTCTTTCAAAGGCATGGAGTCAGTCCTGGGAAGCTGTAGGGTGGGATGCTTCCTTGGAGTTGTGGCAGAGAGAGAAAGGGGGACTTTGGACAAATAATCTCCATTGTGAGAATCCCCTTTTTCCCGTATCTGTGGTCCAGCTCATTTAGAGCATGATAATCCATACAAGTGAAAGCCATGCTGCTGATTGTGAGCTCCCACTACAGTTTTCCCAGAGAAGGTTTTTTCCAAAAATGAGGCAGGGCAACCCATTTTTGGAGGCCTTACACAGGCAACTCCTGGGGCTCTTTGCATGTAGGAGCTTGGCTTGGCAGACTGGGATGGAGAGAAACCTTTCCTTTTCAGAAATTCATTGTGGGATTTTGCACTCCTGCTGGTAGTAACACTGCACAGTTGCAAAAAAGATAGGAGTTGTTCAGTTTATTGCACTGAGCTTTGCATAAACCATGTTCCTTTTTCTTGCATTGCTTAGTTCCTTACCAAATCCTGTCTGGTGTGGAGATATTGCTTTGGTTTAGATGCTCACTGCTTTCTGAGCTGTGAAATAGTAATAGGCTAATAAAATGATATCACTGGAATTGCCTCTGCTAACCTAAAGATTAGATTTTGCCTACTGGGGTTTTGTGGCATTCATAAATTTATGGTTTACCAGTCAAAGTTTTGGTATCTTTGGAAAACTTAATGTCACAGAGCATTTATGACTAATGTGGTGTCTTGATCCCAGGAGTCTGAAGTAATAGGAGCAAATTTCACTATTGCACATGCTATATTTAAGTGTGTTTTTTTTTTTTTTTTTTTCTCAGCAGTGTTGGGGCCCTTGTTCCTAGAGAAATAGTTCTTTACCAGAGCTAGTTGCAATTTGTGGCAGCAAATTTTTCCCATGACTTGTGACGTGTCCACAACATTAAAAATGGATGTGGAAACATGTGAGTGATTTTGGGTGAATTTCTGAGTGTTTGGTGGAAAAGGTTAAAACGAAACATTTTTCTTGACTAATATCTGGCTTACAGCACTAGAGAGATTTGTTGGGCAGACCACCAGAAGCTTTTTTATGGGGCTTAAAAGCAGTTTATATCATGCTAAAACTTCAAATATCATTATGCTAGCTCAGAAAATGTTTCACAGACATGAAATTCCCTGTGTCAGCCTATAACTTCAGTATCTCAGCTGCAAGAAGAACAGGCTGCTTCAGCAAGGCATTCTGAAGGCCAAATAATTTCCAGTGGCCTCTTAAACTCCCTAATCAAAATGAAGAGAGGCAACCTGCTGAATATAATCTCTGTAGAGTGGAAGCTTTTTTGTTTAACTTTTTTAAACAATATTCTGCAATTAGTTAATGTAACTTTATTTTTCATTGTTGTCCTAACCTGCTTTTCCTCCTCCTTCATGGGCCATGGCCAGGGTGAGAGGTGCAGGCAGGGCATCCATTTAGGGGAAGGGGTAAAGTGGTTGGAAGGTCCTAGTTAGACCATCAGGGCAGAGAAGACTCATTAGTACCCTGGCATCACCATGTGAGTTTTCCTTGATCTCACTTGGAGTTTACTTTATATTAAAATAAATCTGCATTGGTGGAGGGAATGGCTTTGGTGAGTGTATTGAAGCTAGTGTGTAGGAGAACTTGTTTCTTGCCTAGGCAATATTTAACTTTTGGGATTATAATACTGTCATTAGATAGTATCATTTGAACAAAGTGAGAATAATGCTTCTGTCTGTAGGTGTTTTGCCATGATATGTTGTGTCAGTGGAGAAGTGAGATATGGACTGCAATTTCCATGGGAGAAAGCAGGACTGAGACTTTCTACCTCCTCTCCAGGTGTTCTCTTCTGGGCCACAAAACAAATTATGAGTTTCAATCTTCTTTTTATCTGATTTCATTTTATTAATAGAAGTATCTGTGTCAAGTGAAATGGTGTGGGCTTTTTTGAAGTCTGGGTTTTGATGGTCCAATAAGATAAAACCTAAACCTATTCAAATTTGGTTCAGCATGAATTGAAGATTTTTTCCCCTTTTTTCCCGTGGTTTTAATTCAGCTGCCAAATTGAAAAGAAATTATTCACACAGTGCTACCTGACAGCTTGTTGGGGAAATAGTCTGAAAAATATTTTATAAAAGATCTGTGATTTGCTTTGTGGAAGACAAAGTGCTTCATTCAGAATCAAACGAAAACTGTAGAAGGACTGCAGTAATTGAACATGTTTTATCCTAAATTCTGTAACATTTTTTCTGTAGTTATATCTACTCACACTACCTAATGAGCTCCCTGTGCTGATCAAAATTCCCAGACACAAATGCCATTGAAAGTATAATGATGTTGTTAAAATGTAAAACAGCATTTTCTGTTTCTATGTTATAAACTACCTGAAACTTTTCAGCTAAATGGTTCATTCACTTTCTACTGAGTTGTACTTAAAGTGCTGCACTTTGCTGTTATAGGAAATCAAATGTATTTCTCCTTATCACAAGTGAGATGTGAGGAGAGAGTAAGGCTCGTTTTGGTTTGTTTTTCTGTCTGTTTAAAACCATAGTTGTTAATATTGAACGCAACTATTGCAGTTAAAACCCCAAGAGATCAATGTCCAGCAGCCAAAATACAGAAAAAACAGCTCTCTGATCGAGAGCACTTGCCAAAGTTACATCAAAACCAAAATGAAATCGTGTCAAAGCCAGCTGATCTTTCTGATTATTGTATTTTGATCCAGAGAAAAAAACAAGAGCACGAGGCAGCTGCAAAAAGAGGACACATATGGAAAATGTACTTTAAGGGTTGGATTTTTTCCGGTTTTAATTTTGAGTAAGACCTCCTTTTGATAGCAACTGTTATTTCATTAGGGCTTGTAACCAAAGTATATTTTGGTGTGAATGAGGCTAGTGGATCTTGCTTCCATGGCAGGTAAACTTGATTTTGGTAGAGTGCCCCAAACCTGAAGGTAAATACCCTAGAGAGATTTTTCTGGTAGTGTTGAAAACTCCTGAAATATCTTTGTTTTTTTCTCTTACTATAACAATTAAGAAATTTACTTACAATATAGCAGTTGTTACACCTCCTCATCCCCATAAGTGATAATGACCTGGCATTTGCAATCTACAAGGAGGTTGCTGAAAGGTTACTGAAACCTGGAGAGAGAAATAACCAAAACTAGGCACCTGTATTTGCTGATTTTTTTTCAGCACTACTGTAAAGGTGTTGTCCTTAGTCACTTTATTAAGGAAGCAGCTTTCTGAGAAGAAGTGGTAGCATGAGAAATGACATCATGGACCAGAAAGAAAATTTAGGACTTGGAATAGAGACACCAGGGGCCACAGCTGGAGGTCTGAAGATATTAAAGCTGGGATAAGTTTGAGTTTCTCCTCACTTCTCAGAGTAGAAATGAGGGAAGGAGACAAAAAACTAACCTAATTTCAGCATGCTACAGCATGACTTTAGCTGACTTTAGGAAAACAGAGGTGACAGGCAGTTGTTAGGTCCTTCTTTGACCTTCACTGCAATAGTTTTGTATTCTGGCATAGAATAGAAGTATCTGTGTCAAGTGAAATGGTGTGGGCTTTTTTGAAATCATTGAGCCTAATAAAGGCCTAATTCCCCAATCAGGTCTGCTTTGGGAAAACAAGACATTGCATGAAATGTCACTATGGAGTCTCATCACACTTCTATGCAAGAACCCTGACATACTTTTCGTGCTGTGAGGACTTTTCTTCTCCAATCACTCCCTTCTTTTTGTTGAGTCCATTTCCAGCTAAGTTTTATTGTGTTTTCACAGGATTTTTTTGGCTGAGTATCACTGGTGCCTCCCCAGTCTTAGAGTTTAGTTATCTCCTGCTTCTTCTGCTGTCTTTGGTTCAGCATGTGAGCAATCTGTGTCTCTTCCTCTGTTCATACAAGCAAGGTGGGAATTCAGCACACACTGGTTGGTTTTAGCTGGTGGTAGCAAAATAAAAGCAGTTGCAGTGTGTTTGTGTGTGTCAAAACCTGGCTGCTTTAGAAAAACTGCAGATTCACATTTTATTAAACTCTTGCAGCAACAGATCTCCTGGAACAGGGCATTTGTTCTTATAGTGGGGTTTAGTTCTGCACTTTATATTAAAGTTCTATTCATATATAGGTTGTAAAAAGTTAATAACTAAGAGTGTAACAGGTATAAACAGCTTGGCCTGCAACAGACTCTGGATATCTAAGGGATATAAATAAGCATTTGTTTAGATACACCCCACATTTGGATGGCTTGAGCTTGTGTTTTGGGTTTACCTCCCTGTCTCTGCCTTCCACTCTTCTTTGCAAAACTGTCATTTTGCTATACTGGCATAAGGGAAAAATTGCTCCAAGTCGAGAAGGTACATGGAAAATATCTATTTGTATTTTAAAAAAATTTCTTTGTTGTTGCTTCTGCAGGTTGTACTATTAAGCAAAATGAAACTCCACGCTAAACTAATCTGAAGTTTCTCACCTAATTTTTGTCTCTTTGTTAATGCAAAAAAACACTTCCTGCTATAAGAAGTAGCAAGTACATTCCTCAGGGTTATGTACCTGCACCCTGCCTGGCCCAGAGCTGGACATCAGGACCAAGAAATGAGAAATGCTGGTGCAGGTCGTGTACTGGGTGTAATTATGTGTTCTGCTGACAAGTGGGAAGTTTTGCTACTTCCTCAGACAGCAATTTCTTCAGTCTCCATGTCTTAAAGCCTTAACTAATGATCCCTAAGATGGACTTCTCCCCAGCCTCATTAACTAATTAAACAAATCAAAATAAAGAGTTCTTCAGGCTGCAAAATATTGCTGAGAGGGCCTATAGTGCAAACATTAGCATTTCCACATAATATATTACCATTAGGAAACAGAAGCATGATGCCCCAGACAGCTCTGTCTTCACCATTTCAATATGCTCTCCTATTACATATTTTTATACAGCTCTTCTCCCTAGTGCCCAGGTTTGTGTCCCCCTAAAAACATCCTGTGTTGTGGCTTTCTTCTCTTATTTGTCAAAATCTGCTTTGAGGGGTGTGGGGCAAACAGCAAGAGCATCAGTGATGCCTGGCTGCTCTACTGCAGTTTTACTTGTTTTCAAATGTGCCCTGCTTAAGTTTTTTTAAAGGAGTATTTATTGTTCTGCTTGCTAGCAGGGTAATTTTTTGCCTGAGTAAGAAAAACTATGTGCTTCACTCTCTGAGTATGCACTGAAAAACAGCTGGAAAGCAACAGGAGAGGGAAGATGGGGAAAGGATAACTTGAATAGAATACTGGTGTTTTCAGGAGAACAGAAAAAAATGAGGAGAAGAAACATATTTGTGGGAAGATTGTCCAATAAGAGCACGTTGCATATTGCTTTCCTAGACTCTGCTCAATATTTGATAGCAGTGAGAACATGGTTGAAGTTACTAATGGTACAAAATATTTTGACAGTGATATAGGGAAGGACCAATTCAGGTTTTTTGGGTGCACTAAATACAAATAAAAGTTAGCACACAAACACTGGGGATTTTACCCTCCCTAGAGCTGAGAAAAGTTGTCCAGTATCTTTGTCAGTTGGTGCCAGGCAACACTTGAGAATAGTCTTGAGTGATTTAGATGAGTTTGGAGCAGGTAAGACCAAAGTTTGAATGATTGGTGTGGATAGATAAACATTGAAAGAATGACTTGACTTGCAAAACATTTAATTGGGGGGATCTGTCACCATTTGCTTTCTTCCATCTTTGGAAAACTAGCTCCGTACAGCATTCTTGTGGAATACAACAAATTTAAAGCAACTTTCAAGGCAAACTGGTCAATTAAAGTACAAAAATAAGAACTTGGAGCTCTGGCTGCGAACTTTATCCTATCAGTTTCTGTTTTAACACAATTTGATTATGATTAAAAAAAAATCCTTTAATCTGCAGAGCTGAAATCATAAGCTTTAAACAGAGGGTCACTTTCTATTTGCATGCACTTTACAAGCACATTGTTATAGGGCGTAGTGGCTCTTTGGATGTTAATTTTTATTTAGGCGTATCTTTGATGTAGCCATATGCAAAACATTGGAAATGCAGTTGGGGAAACAGAAAGGGCAAGTGAAAAATAGCCATGAGCCTGAGCTAGGCTCTCAGGCTTATAAAACACTGTTTTAATAAATAGTAACTTCTGTAGATTGTCTCTGTATTGAGGGATCTCTAGACAAATTTTGTAAAAAATTAGTGTACACCAATGTAACTCTGTGATCTTTTGTAAAAAAGAGACTTTTTTTCCTGCTTTAACTTCTTTTGAGGAAGGACAGTGGGTTTAAGATGCATTTTCAGTACTCTTCTCTGTCACCATCTTCCCTTCATTGCAAGTCTACATGGAATACTAACCAAAGATTGGACAGTTCAGTGTGATCTGAAACTGTCACAAAGTGATCTTAACTAAGAAAATGATGATTATACTGCGTAAGACTCAAAGGTTCACATAATTTTGCTTTCAGTGTCAGGCATTAGCAGGTAACTATGAAAGAATACAAGAACCAAGGGTAAATCTTGACCTGGCCATCACACAAAAAGACAGTCTGGACTTCACAACTTTATATTGACCAGACATCTCTTAAAATAATATATATATATATATAGTGTCAAAGTGTGATACTTACTAAGTACTCTGCTCAGGGCAGCTCTGCTTAAATTCAGATCACAAAGGCTGTTTTACTGCCAGAGCCAATTCCAGGACTGGGGTCAGATTTTTAATTATGTAAATCCTGGAGGTTCCACTGGCTGGAGAAAGCCATGTTGATTTGTTTGGGTCAAGAATGTAGCCTGTAACTTTTATGTTTTAAAAGTTATCTAACTTTTCTGTTACTCCTTGGTGGATTTTTGTGGTGATGTTTTCATAATTACACAGATCCTTGGGGTAAGCTCCCATCTGATAAACCTTTTTACATGGTTTTGAACTCTGTATTCTCCTGTAGCCTTTTGCATGGGCCAGTAAAGCCCATACTTACCAATAAACAATTAAGGGGACAAAACCAATATTCTTTCATATTGTTCTGTGAATTCTGTCTCAATTTTCTGACCCTTTACTTGTAGTAAGATTGTGTGAATTCAGTGAAACCTATTTGCTGCTTTGCAGCCTGTACCCCCATCTGGGCAAGGTGATGGAGAGAGTTTAAATCTTCCACACTGCCAGAACATTTGATCATGGGGCCATGGGGTGCCCCCTTCCCCCAGACACAAACTGTCAAATAGAACTCATTTTCCATCAACAGAGAGCTCAGCAAAATAGGGGGCCATCAAAATTAGTGGTGAAAGAGGCTTACAGAAAACCATCTTTTCTGCTCTTTGCAGATGGGGGACTGTACTATTCTGATTATTTTTCCCCCATCCTTTGTCCAGGCAGTTTCAGAAAGACTCAATCAATGCAGCTCAGCTGTTTCCCTTGAGAGACTATTCCACAGCCTAATGGTTAACACTTAACCATTTTGCTAAATGTTTCCAGATAGACATCTCTTCCCCTGCCCCATATGCAGTTTTATCCCATCACTTCTAGTTAGTTATACTTCCATGAGCCAACTGATACAAAATCTTTCTTATCCACAAGAAAAATCTGTTTTTTCTATGGGAGGAAGAAACCAAGGCTTGACTCAAGATGAAGCTTCCTCATTTCCAGTATTTAGGAGAATTTCTTTCTTGTTTCTCTCCTTCTGGCAAGAGCTGAGAAGTGTTAATAGCTGGAGGTGCTACACACACACACAATCATTCAGTTGATTATTTTAGGTACTAGATCCTACCATAGGATCTTTAGTCAATGCCCCAAATGTCTGAGATGATGGAGGGAAGCCTGGAGGGCTGTGTTTATTGTTTTCTTTGCTTTTTATTTTACCCTCAAGAAATTTTTAAATTTTTTCTGTACATAAACAACTTTCAACACAATACTGACCTCTGTCTCACTCAAAGTGAGATTTTATTCTTTTTTCATTACTGTATCTGGAAAGGAATGGAAATGGCCAAGATGCTTTTCAGTGTGTGATTCAGTAGGGCTTAGGTCTGTTTAGTAGTGCTGAGTGTGGCCTTTTTTGGTCTCAGTCCCAACTAGGACTGGGATGTGAAGGTAACACTGTTGTTGTCTCACCTGCTTGGAGCATCTGGCTCCAGCTTGATCTTCCTTATAGGGTGGTCTCTAGGATTAGGAAATTTCTCAGGCTCCAGGTGGTGGAAACAAGGATTTGGGTGCCTTTGATGTGCTGTACCAGCTATGCAGTGGCATTGTGAGAATTATTGTAGGAATAAATCAAGTGACTGGAGTAGATTTATTGATAAGGTTTTAGGTGTAACTCTCTGCAAGTCAGTGTTGTGCTTTGACTAAACAATGCTGAGAAATTGCTTTCACTTGTTTTGCTCTGAATGAGCTCTGCTTTCTGTAGTGTTACTTCAACATACCAACTCTGACTGTGTTCAAACTGCACTGACAATAATACTTCTATTTTTCCTCTGATTTTTTTCCACTCTTTTCTGCACTCCTTCCTTATAACACAAAAGTCAGTAGAAATGGTCTCCTGGAGGAAGACTATGTTTTGGAAGATATGCTTGCTCCATTTAATCCTCCTTGGAGCTTTTATTTTGCTGAAGGACTAAAGTGACAGCCTTTGGAGAGTAATTATATGAAACACCATGTATGAGCAAAGTGTGAAATGTCTCCAGGACCAACCAAAGCTATAGATATTTTTATTAAATATTAATGCCATGCATTTATGAAGGGTTTGCCAAGCAGATGTTAAGGTGGTCTTCATGGTAATTTAATTGAGCAAGGAACATTTCCTGCAATTTTTATCAATGTCAGGCTTTACATGACATTTTACATTAAAAATATAAATTGTAGAGAAAGAGAGAGAAAAATAATTAATAATCAGTTTCCATTCATGAATATCTTAATATTTCCCTTCAGAGGATTTAAAGTTTCTCCTGAATGTTTTTCTTGGAGGCCAATACGAATCTGAGCTAACCTGGACTGTGTGCAAATTCTTCCACAGGGCCTCCATCTGGAGTCAGGCCCACTCCTGCTAACACAATTCTCATTTTTCTATTTGTAAAAGGATGATGACACTGAAAGCAAACCTTAAGTCATTCTGAAGATTTTGATACAGAGTTCTGAAAATGTCTGTGGATGGAGTCCTCCTTTCCTCTTTGGAGCAGCACATGATGATGAAATGTCACAGCAGGATCTTTCTGTACAGAAAATACAGATTGATTAACCTTGTTGATATTATGCCTCTGCACAGTGCAGTGTCTTAGCAGGATTTGGCATCATAAAGCATTTGATTATATACAACACATCAAGCAAAAACAAATAAGAGAAAAATAATAAGGCAAAAAGGCAGCTGAACTGTCTGTGGGTCAGGTGCAACATAATGAGTCTATTCATGAAATGCCAGTGAAGGCCCCCTCCTTACAAGTATGACATTATTTACATGGAAAAAGTGTTGTCACACTTCTACCTTCTAGACGTTGTTTTTAAATTTGTGAAACTGTTTTTCCCCCCTCCAAGACACAAGTGGACTTGTCTCAGTTCCATTCCCCAGAGACAACATCTGTCCCCCACCTCACGATCACTGTCGTTGACGTGACCAATTGTAGCTCCAGCTGAAGAAGGAAAAAAATAGATGATATTAATCAGACCGTGATTTAATGATAATTAAATCAGAGCAGGGCTGAGATAAAATGAAAAAACCATCAGCTTGGTTTGTGGGTTTGACCTGCCTTCCTATGCTGGCACAGGCTTCCCATCACCTCTGGGAACTTCTGAAATAGGTTATGTGTGTGTTAGAGCCTCAGAACTTCACTTGCTCCACTCAGTACTCTGCTGCTGCTGTGGAGGGGATGTGGCCCATCCTTTTGGTTCACTGGATGGATCTGAGGGGTTCTGCTTGAGGCAGAGAAGGTACATTTACAGTCTGGCCACTCTACCAGGATATTAAAGATTTGGCTCAGCAGAGGATCATCATGTTCATTCCTGACTTCCAGTTAAATCACTACAAGCCCAGCCTGTAGGGTAGAGCAAGGAAAACTCCTTGTTGAGGGAACAGCAGATGGTACAGGGGTAGAAACCTTGAGGTTTTTACCTCCTAAAAACAAGAAATTGATTATAATAAGTTCAAGGGTAAAGCACTAAACAGACACCCTCCCTTTGGCTTCTAGAATTGTTGCCACTGGTGGATGTGTGCTTGGTGGCCTAAAAGGAGGGAAAATTGAGAGGATTTTGCAGCTATCTCTGTGCTATTATTCTGTGCCAATAATGTGGGAGTAAAGTAAAGGTTGAGTTTTTTAATGAGGTCTGTACCAAACCCAGATTTGTACAATATGTTGCATATGTATGCACAGAAATAAGAACATTCCCATATTTTCTATAGACTAAATTTAAAATATCAAAGTCATTTGCTACATGTGCTCAGAGGTACAATATTGGTTTCTTCCCACTTCTCTGTACAGGAGCAAATTTGTTTTACATGTTCTGAAAGGTGTTAAGTTTTCAATGAATTGTCCTTCTAGATTGGTTTGAGCTCAATATGTCTGATTGACAGGCTGAGCATGAAAAAGCTATTTATCAGTGTTGGAAGCAGGCCTCAGACTTGATAAAACCATTTCTTGATTGTTATTTTGAAAGAAGGAGAAGGCTTAATATTTACTTGAAGTTGCTTGTTGACCACTCATATGATTTTTTTCACCCACTCAGCGGAGTGCTGAGCAATATGAGCTACAAACATGAAAATAACAATAAAATGCTGCCTAATTCCTGGTGTTCTGCTAAGTAGTTATTGACAGAATTATTTTCCAAACTCTGCAGCGAGCGTTAAAGTTTCTCCATCATGCCTGACATCTTTCCAGCTTCTCCCACATTTAGTTGATACCATTTGGTTATATTCATTGCAGGAGATGTTGTCCAAGAGGCTGTTAACACAATGGGAGTATTTTGTATTCCACAGGAGTCTGTATGCCATAAAGAAACAGAAAGCCCAGGAAGGGGCAGGCAGAGCTGCTGTGTGTTGCAAATATCTGGTGACCTTTTTGAAGGCCAAAGATCCCGTCTTGTACTTTGAATTTCTCGTTTTGGAAGTAATCAGCAGAAGTTTTCCCAGCAGGCTTCCTGCCCAGGGATGCTGGCTGTAAGTCATGTGGCTGATGCTGACTCAACATCCTTAAACAGCTTTAAAACCTCCCAAAGTGCCAGCAAGTGGTTCATCATCATCTCTTGTAAACTCCTCCTTTTGCATGCACCTAGAACTGCTGGAGGTTCTGCTGCCCCTGAAATCTGAGCTCTTGCTTTTATCAGCACAGTAGTAGAGGTAGAGCTCCACACTTTACACTTCACATGGCTTGTCACTTCACTTTCAATTTTTTCTTTAGCTGTGTGAAAATATAGCTTTGAATATGTAGCACTTTGTGGGTTTTGATACAAAGATAGGAGGATTTGGAGTCCTTGGGTGGGAGACAAAAATGTGGGGGAAAGCAGCTCAAACATCAAAGGTTTCTCTGCTTTTTCATTTTTGGAACTTGTAATTAACTCCTGGAGGTTTTTCAGGAAGCCATCTGCATGAGAAGGAGTTCTCACTGTATAAAAAAAGGAGTTCAAGCCCTGTCTGAAGGCTCTGTCTTGTCCAGCCATCACTGCCCTGTATGGCTTCCCAGAAGAGAGAGAACTAGCACCAATTTTTGGTGTTTTTCCGAAACATACGGTGCATTTCACTGTTCAGAGTTTATGCTCCACATCTGATGGGCACGCAGCTCCCATTAACTTTAATGAGAATTGCATGCACGGGGGGAGCATATAGGCCTCATCTCCAATCTCTGGATCTTTACTACTTTGTGTTACAAGCTGTGATAAATTAATATGTATCTGTACTGCCTGCTTCAGTATGCCAGTGGATTTTGCCATATTTGATTGTTATCTGTACCTTACATCTTGCTTAGGACGATGTCTGGTGGGCAAGGCAGGTCAAGATGCTTGGCCAGAGGCTCGTGTCTGACTCAGAAAATGAAATGGGGTGTTGAAAGGTGCTTGGAGGAAATGGTGTGCAGCCCAAAACACTGTGCACTCCAGACACTGGGGTGGACAGGTCACTATCTGCTGTTTCTTGCTCAGGTTCATGACTCTAGTGCTTTACTTCTGTATTTCTAAGGTATTTTTTTTTCAGTTAATTCTGTAAGAGTAAAACCCCAAGCTGAGGTATCTGATGGGGGTATTGCTCACTGGAACATGTTTACATTATTGGGGGTTTGACAGCATGCATCTTCATTATAATATCTTAATTTGATATTATACTTGATTTGAGATGCGGCATCTCAAAATCAGGATCCGAAACAACAGGCATTTGTGCCAGAGAGGTGAAGCTGGCAGTGCCTGAACTGGTGGGGTTCAGAGGCCAATACCAGCAGTTCAGGATGGTGCCTGATTGCCTCAGATAGCTGAGGCAGGTCTGTAGAAACACAGCCAAGCCTTCGCAAACACAAACAAGCTGCTTTTGGGTACAGAATGTGTGTAAACCAATGGTAAATATGTATTACATGTTCCACATTTTGTACTGATTTCATAAAGAATATATTTATTCTGGGCTCTGGTGCAAGCAGTAATGCCTCATTCATACCAGCTCTGGACACCAGCCCCAACACAGGATACAAAAGCCTAAAGAGGATTTTCATGTTTGCAATCAGCTGCCTATGCTGCAGCCAGTGGTGAGGCTTTTATCTGGAAGGGCTGAATTTTCTTTGAATATTGGAGGGGTAAAATACTAATTTAGGAGTTTAAAAACAGGGATTGTCCCACTGTATGTAACACTGGTGAGGCTGCACTTTGAATCCTGTTTGGTTTTGGGCTTTTCACTTCAAAAAAGACATTGGGGTGCTGGAGCAAGTCCAGAGAAGAGCAAAGGACCTGGTGAAGGATCTGCAAAATGAGTCCTAAGAGGAGTAGCTGAGTGAGCTGGGGTTGTTTAGCCTGGGGAAAAGGAGACTCAGGGGGAACATGAGTGCTCTCTATAGCTCCCTGTTGAAAGGAGGATGTAGTGAGTTTGAGGGTTGGTCTCTTCTGCCATGTCTCAAGTGAGAGGATGAGAGGAAATGACCATAAGTTGTGCCAGGGGAGGGGCAGATTAGATATTAGAAGATAAATGTTCACTGAAAGAGTGATTTGGCACTGGCATAAGCTGCCTGGGCAGCTGGTGGTGTCACTGTCTCTGGAAGTGTTCAAGAGGCATCCGTAGGTGGTAATTTGGGATACAATTTAGGGGTTGTTATGGCGTTGTTGGGTTGATAGTTGAACTTGACGACCTTGAAGGTCTCATGTAACCTTGGTGATTTTGTGGTTCTGTGAAAAACAGGGAAATGTAGAGCCATTAACTGATAAAACACATTCAAAAGGAGCATCAGACAAAGTCTAGAATCTACCCTTTATTTTGATAAGGAAATAAGAGGGAACATCACTTTTTAAATCAGCCATGCAACTACTCCAGTGCAAGCCACTTGTCTCTTGTTATCCTCTCTACTGACAGACAACACTGGGTGTATCTTAGGACAGAGAGGCACAATGGGATTTATTCCTTTGCTGGCAAGTTTATTGTAGATTTATGAATTTGTTCTGGTCAAAGACGATGGTGTTTGTGTTGATTTTTTTTTTCTTTCCATTCATGAGCAGAAATGTGACTTAAAATCTCCTGTGTTGTTCTACTATTGAAGTTTCAACTGGAAAAACAGGAAGATAGAAGGTTACTCATATGGATGCATGTCTGGCTAAGAAGGAGGTATTTCCCAGTTGTGAGCTAAGATTGTGGTCTTTCACAGTGGAAAAACTGAGGTTAGGACAAGACTGGAGGAATAAAAAATAAAAAAAAGAGGGTAGTTTGGGAAATGACTATTTCAACATATTTATTACAGTGGCCATGAATGTTCTTCCTCAATTTTTGAGGGATTTTGCAGCAGTCTGATTTAGGAATGAGGTATATGTGACCTTTGCACTGATGGGATCATATCCATTTTATACTTGCAGAGGTCAAGGAATTCTAGGGATGAAAATAATTTGAATATTTACTTTTCTTTTGCTAGAGTCCATTCTGGGGAAAAAAATTAAAAAAATTCTTGGCAACTGCATTAGCAAGGAAAGAAAGAAATGACATGTTTTCTTGCCCTGACATGACTGCATGCTGTAACCTTCATTCTTCAGTTTAAATACTCCAAAATCATCAGAAACTTGAATCTGAATGAACCACTTAACTCTGCTATGATGAGAGAATGTGATTGCCCTTAATGTTACGGAAAGAGATGTCTGTCTTTAGTGCCAAATATCCTCATTTGAAGGTTGTTTTCTCCTAATGTGTTTGAATTTTCTGGAGGTCTCAATTTCATTCTCTGGATAAGGATCAGACCTTTCAAAACTTTGGTGCCTCAGCCTCCATTCTGCACCACCACATTTCTGGCAATGCTCAGTAATTTTTCATCTTGAAAGCTGTTACTCTGGGAAAAAATGGATCCTGTTAAGACTGGATCCACCTTTGGACCTCAACAGTGTTTCAATGAGGAGAAAAAAAATCTGCTTTTCATAGGAAACTATTTTTGGCATTTTTCTTTTTACCGCGATGCAATTTTCAATGGGGACTTTGATTTTCAATAAATTTTTGCATTTTAATACTGGAAGCTAGATGTCACCATGATGGTACAAAGATACTCCTAGGTATAATATTGTTTGTTGTTTTTTTAAAAATTGTTCTAGGGACTAACTGAAAATGTTAAAACTGCAGCGTTTTTCAATCAAATGTAGCTGGTGTTACTCAGCCTCATACAATGAAAACCCAGAGTTTGGCTGCTTGAAAATGCAAGAGGAACAGGTAGTTTATATTCTTTTTGAATATTGGGTTATACTTTCAGAACATTTTTGTTTCTGGTGTTGACTTGCTCCTGTGGTGCTGTCAGCTGGAAACACATCTTCTAAAACTGCAGGTGAAGTTGAAATGTAACCACCTCATTCTGGTGATCTAAAGCTTCAGGAAAAATGCCAAGTATTGAAAGCTTCCTCCCTGATAAGAATACTGTTAACTGGCAACGCTAGAAATCCAGATTTTTTTTTTTATTTATTTTATTTTATTTTATTTTATTTTTTTTTTAATTTTTTTTTTTTTTTTTTACCATCAGTCCTGTCCAGGGGAGTTTTTACCTGATGAAATATTCTGCTTTGCCCAAAATTGCCTCTTGTGTTAAGAGAAATAAAATAGCATTGGCTCTGCTTGCCTGGAAGCCAGTATGTTCCTAGGAAGATTGTCCTCTAAAATCAGGAGTGACAAAATCTTTACAGCTGAATGAATTTTTTTAGTTTGTATGACCCCACATAAACGCAGAGACTTTCAGTCTTTAAGTACTTATTTTTTTTTGCAGCCATGTGTCTGACTAAATCAAATATTAAAAAAAACCAAAAAAACAAACAAAAAAAAAACCTAACCACAACCTGCTTTATTTTCTCAAATAAATGCATCCAGATCAAGGTAACATCAGGATTTTTATTCCCTGTCAGGACAGGGATGCAGCACAGAGACATGAGTATTCTGGGATGGCATAGTCACTTTCTTGTCTGTCAAGTTTACTTGGCCAATTTTAGTAGTCTCCAGTGCTTGCTCCATACAAGGGTAATGACACTGGCACCTAATGTCTTCTAAAGCAATACTCTCCCTTTTTTTTTTTTTCTTTGAGGAAAAACAGGTGTCGCATTTGTGTTGTCAAAGTACATGTATAAATTACATAAAATAATATAAATTTATATATATATATTTATATGTATACATTTTTATATAGATCCCAAGATTAATTTCTGTTCCTCATCTCTCGCTGCCCTAAAAGGTGACTTTGAGTCAGATTCTCAAATTCTGTGAACACAACTCTCTCCAGTTACACCACCTTGGTTCTCAAGTGTCTGTGGTTTCCAGATACTGTGAAACTCGTTCACTTGTTGAAAAAATTTATGTTGTGGTTTTGAGTACTCTGTAATAGGCAAAACAACAGCTTTCCTTTTTCTAGAACTACTCAGCTGAGTCCTTTTGACATTATTTATTGAAGGCAGATACATTAACAGTTAATACTGGCTTTAATTCTGCTCCCCCTTCACAGTAAGTGTTGATTCCAGCTCTTCTGATTTTGATGAAGACTGGCTTTTCTGGCAGCCTGTGGCTGGCACAACTACAAAGCTTATTTTGGGAACCTTGGAGGTTTATTTAGATTCCTTAAATGTTTTGGCTTGATGGTATCATGGGTGTTTTGAAACTTTTGAAGCCTTTTCAATTCCTAACAGCACCATGCAAGCAGACATGGAAACACACAGGGACTAGGAAGCCAGTGCCATCTTTGCTTTGTTCATCAGGCATGTGTCTCCAGGGGAGTGGAGGAAGGAGGGGGAAAGAGCAAAAAGGAGTAATTATAACAACTGGTGAATGGGAACCATGTTATTTACCTCACTAGGGGAGGATGGAGTAGCAAAGAATGATGCTTTTTGTGCCTGCCTTAGTGCAGTTTGTATTGCTGGAAAGAGATGTGCAGCTGCGTGTTGGAAAACCCTGGAGGCTGAGAATTTCAGGCTTTCTGTTCTAAAAGGCACTGACCCTCCAGAAAACACTACATTTGACTTGAGACCGTGGAACAGACTTCCAAAACTGAGTGATAGCAGTGGGGTTGTGGGTGTGTAGTTTGAATAGTAGTGTGTGATCTCACAGGGTGAAAAAACTTGAATTAGGAATTTTAGTATATAGTAATGTATGGGGCAAGATAGAGGACTTTGGGCATTGTCTGGGTCCTTCTTCACCTTCTTCTTCATGAGTTTGGGTGGTTTTCTGTAATTGGTTGATAGAGTCTGCAGTGTGGACTTCAAGTAGTTAGTTACTGAGTTTAAAGTAAAAATAATTTAGGTAGCTTTTCATAATTGGACGAATTCTCCTTGAAAAGACCTGGTAGAGATGAAGAAGTGCTTCATTTTACCTTCATTTTCTAATTTGCTAGTCAGAGCTCACGGCTCGTGAGAATGTAAATAGATAAGAAATAATAAACCCCAAGTCCAACACAAAACTGTGACTCCCATGTATTAATCCCCCACTTTGGCAGAAAAAAGAAGCCAGAACCATCACAGCTGTAGATTCATGTGCTTTGGTGATCAGTTCTGAGCATGAAAACTAGTTCCTAGGGATCAGGCTGCTTGTCACCTTCAGGAAGTTTACTGCTTTCCTCTCTCACTGGGCTATGGGCCATTTGGGGTGGTAGCCCACAGAAACATGCTGCTGTAACATTGATTTCTTTCTTGTTTGGATTTTCTTGGGGTGGCAGGAGGGTGGAGGGAAATGGATGTGGAGGAATGCTGGGAGCATGTGGAGGCAGCAGTCTTGGGCAAAATGTTTTCAGTGTGCTGCACCTGCATGTTTAGTGCTGGAAAATCATGTAGAGCTGCTGCTTGAGCTGAGGAGAGGGAACATCTTTGCATGACATCTTTTTTTTTTTTATATATATATCTGATAGTGTAAAAGTGATCTTCTGTGGAATGACTCAGCAGAAATAGCCCAAAATACTTTTTGATCTGTTTTAAGAATTTGTATGTAGCTCTTAAAAATCATCCAGGGATTTTTTGTTCATGCAGTGGGTCATATTTAATGCCAAGTTGATGCATGTAATTTCTCTTACAGCTCTGTGCTTCTCCATTCTCCCTTCTTCTCCCTATCCTTCTACCTTTCTGGACTCCATAGCATTCTCAGCCAAGCTCTAAAGAGGTTGATACTCAAAGAGTTAATTAACTCTATTGCAGCCTTAGGCCTGCTTGCCTTTCTTGGTGCATCAAAGCATGTAGGAGAAAAAGGTGTGTCCAAGAAATGTGGCAGAATACAGCTTTTTCTTCTTGGCCTGGAAGGATGGTGGACAGTGTTTCATGCAGCCATTAGACTTGTTCCATTCCTTATGTGAGAGTGTTTTGCAGTCTGCAAGAAGGATGAAACCTCTGCACAACTTAAATTTTAATTAATTGAAATTAAAGTAGTCTAATGATGAGATGAAGACTTCTCCCTTAATCTTTAACTATTCTCCAGAATTCTGGCAGAAGAATAAAGCTGATTAACTAATTCTGTAGAGACTATTTTCTCTTCAGTTAAATGCCATAGGAATAGCTCCAAATGGGAGCTAACAGACAAAACAAGTAATCCTTGTGCCCTGCTCTGTCTGTTTGAATTGGTAAGCAGATGTGAACACATCCTGCTTTTCTGATGGGCACTACAGGCTAGATCTAAGAACCATCTATGTATGTAATGGCTGGAAAAACTAAAATAAGAACTCCTGCTCTAACCTTGAGGTCTCTGCACAGGTGAAGCTGCTCCTGATGTGCTGGAAGGAGCCTTTTCTGTGGTTTTTTTTTTTTTTTTTTTTTTTTTTTTTTTTTTTTTTTTTTTTTTTTTTTTGTTGTTGTTGTTGTTGTTAGGGTGTTTTTTATTTTATTTTATTTTATTTTATTTTATTTTATTTTATTTTAGGTATTGTGAGTATTGGAAATTCTGCTTTTGAGAGTGTTTTGGTAGCAGAGTTGAATGGTTGTAGAAAGTTTCCCAACACAACAATATATTGTCAAAAAGCAACGAATTTTCTCTGAACTGATATATCTAATTAATACAAAGGACTTGATATTAAGGCATGCGGAAGGGCTACTAAAATCAGAATTGATTTTCCCCTGCAAGAGTGATTAGAAAGAGAATACATTATTGTCACAGTTCATAGCAGTTCTGTAGATAAACCAGAACAGTATGGGGACATGGCAGGGCTGAGAAGAGAAGCAGTGGCTGTATTGAAAACCAAACCTACTCCTTGCCTTGTCCCTCCCCCCCAAATTCCATGTCTCTCCAGGCTTTGTGTCAATTACTTTGTGTCAATTAGCTTCAGCCACCACTGGATGTAGCTGTCGCTTCACAGAAATATGGCCAAGTAGACACCTTTCCACCTCTTTCAGGATGACATGGGAGAGATTGCTTCTTGCATGTTATTTCTGGCATTGATAGCCCCTTCCCTTCCCTTCCCTTCCCTTCCCTTCCCTTCCCTTCCCTTCCCTTCCCTTCCCTTCCCTTCCCTTCCCTTCCCTTCCCTTCCCTTCCCTTCCCTTCCCTTCCCTTCCCTTCCCTTCCCTTCCCTTCCCTTCCCTTCCCTTCCCTTCCAATATGGAAGAGTACTTAAGGCACAAACAGACATTTAGAAAGGCAAGAATCCACACAAAAAAGTGGGAATGGCCTTAAGCTGAAGGAGGGCAGGTTTAGATCAGATGTTAGGTAGAAATTTACTGTGAATTTGGTGAAGTACTGGCACAGGTTACTCATATAAGTGTTGTGGATGCCCCATTCCTGGAAGTGTTCAAGGCTGGGTCAGATGGGGTTTGGAATTAGTGGGTCTGTTGGAAGATGTCCTCTACCCGTAGTGAAACTGGGTGATCTTAAAGGTCCCTTCTACCCCAAATCATTCTGTGTTTCTATGATTTTGTTGGTGTTCTCTGGAGAGGCAAGAAATCTTGGAGATCTGGAAGCAGACTGAATCGTAAAGGAGAAAATCACCAAGGAGAAATACTTAAATAGAAGGTGAAAAGTAATGATCTATAAAGGGAACAATATGATATTTCACATCTGTATTGAAAAAATACAAAACCTGGGTATTTCTGAGCCATCTAAAGTTACTATATTGTTCCCTTGCTATTGTTGTTTACAAAACCATGAGTAAAAAGTAGCAGGCTGGAAGTGTTCAGACATCTATATGTACATGTATTAGTAGTTTACAAATGCTTTAAGGCTTTCCACTTATTTGGTGGGAAGGAAAAATGATTTAAAACACCCGAGGCTAAAAAACCAAGCACCATCCAACTCCTCTTATTCAGGAAATATGCAGGAACACTGACTCACTGTTGCAATGGACACATCTCATATGTTTAGCTTGAATTTGGTCACATCACCTGGGAGGGTAGTGCTGGTTCATGGATTTGGTCAGAGTTGCCAGAATTGTTGTTTCCACACACTGGTAAATACTGTCAGGTAGGTTTGATCTCCCCAGTTTTTCTAATTTGTTCTTATACCCATTGTTATAACTCTGGCTGAATTTGCAGGTAGTGACACATACTCTTGTCTTTACAAAGGAAATCTTCTGAGGGCAGCACAATTTTTCTTACTGTCCTTCTGCAGACATGTTAGGGCCTCAATTCTGAATTTCCAGAGACATGTCACAACCCAGCATGGTTCACAACCTCCTTTTCCTCTGCAGGATCAAGGCTCATCTGGCCTTCCAGGTCAGGATATGTAGAATAAATTTCTTGCTCCTGTGTTGCGCTAGATTTTTTTACCTGTTAAGATTTTACAAGGCTGCCCATGAAGACACTTGAAGCTTTACTTCTTTAATTCTAGGTAGCTCACTGATACTGGTACAGCAAGGTGTAGCTCTGAACCTGAGCAGATGGGGCTAGAAAGGGCAATAAGTTATCTAGCCTGGTTTCTTTCCCCAAGGCAGGATCAACTAGATCTAACCCTCCTTGACAGATATGCAGCAAATCTCTCCTTAAAAACCTCCCATAACAGAAATTTGACACCCTTCCTCGGGCTATATTTGCCAAAGCAAAACTCTTCTGAGTGCTAGGAAGGCTTTTCTAGGGACAAGCTTGAATCTCCTTTCCTGTAACTTAACCCATTGATTTCTTGCCTTATCCTCAGAGGAGATAGAAAAGATTTTTCTTCTTTGTAGCAGGCTATGGCATTGCAGGGCAGCCATTGTCTCTCCCCATTATCTCCTCTGGTCCATATATTTCAGGTTTTTTTTACTGACTCCTCAACGTCCTGGTCTTCTTCCTTCTGCCCTAGACCAAATTTTCTGGATCTCTGTTTGCTCTTGATGCCCTCCTGTGGGTTCTCTCAGGCTGATATATTGTGGAATAGCTTTTTTGGTTGTTGTTTTGCTTTGTGCTGGAATGCCCACAGTTGTCTCTCAGCCAAGGCACGTTGGCTAAACCATAATTTCAGTTTAGAAGTCTTTAGGGAGACAATGCATAAATAGTATCTTGCTACCACTGTGTACTCACTGAATGAGGAAAATGTTGGAGGGTTGCCTGGCTGGTTTTAGACAAACAGGATTGCTTGGGTGTTTGCTTCCAGAGTAGACAATAGGAGAAGAGGGGAATTGTATGAGCAGTGTATTGTGCCCACATATGAACTTAGGCCCTCTGGTGCCAGAGGAATACTTCTTGCCATGCAAGAGGAATCTCCAAGCAGTGCAGTGTTTGAGCCAGAGCACAAGGAGAAAATTCCTGGCATCCTGGCAGAGGAACTCCTTGTTCAGATTGCTTGCATTAGCAAGATCAAACACCAGAAAAACATCCAAGAGGCAAAACTAAAAGTGCTCCAACACAGTGGCTGTCTAAGCTGCTTCTTTCTCATTCAGGTTTGTTTTCATATGACCGTTAGTGGGACTATGAGAAGGATCCTGCCTTCCCCCCACTGCTTTCCCTCCCCTTTTACCATGGTGCATTTTAAATCAAGCTGTCCTCTGTAGCTCTGCAGCAAATCAGCACATTTCTGGTTTTGCTCTTTCAGAGGATAATTTCTCCTGTTTAATGAGATCTGAAAATGAAGTCAGGCATGAGTTGGAGAAAGGTCACAGCATGTGCTCAAAGGTATATTAACTACTGTTGGAGCTGGCATCCATTGACTTCCATGAGGAAAAAATTAAGCAGCAAACAGTAAATACTTCCACTAGCACTTTATTATAAGCAGGACCATTTACAATGAATAAGAATTTGAGGAGCTTCAAGGATGAAATGGGGATGCTCACGAATGAAAAGAAAAATCTTACTACTTAGGCTCAGAATATGACTCCAGTCAAGGTTAATGGGGAAACAGTTAATGAGGGGTACAGAATCCAAAGGCTGCATTGATGCCATATTGTGTCTTACACATGTAATTAATGCCACTGACTACTGCTAAATGGCTCTACCTGAGCACATTTTCTCTAGCAGGAACTTTAAATCCCCCACACTGTATACAGGAGAACTCTCCTGATGCTTTACGACTCCCACTAATGCTGAACAGGCTAAATCAGAACCAATTCCTTCTACTCATTTCCAGGATGGTGATTTGCATCCATCACCACCATGATACATCCATCATCCAGGGCCCAGTGGTGTAATGGCAAATTTGGCATCAGCTTTCCAAGAGGCAGGATCAGTCCTTAAATGCATGTAGTGAGGGAATAATCCCATTTTTTCCATTTAAGCCATGTTTCCACAGCAGGAAATGCTCTTGGTGAGTGTTTTCTCTATTGTCATCTTCCTCTTGCAATTTTTTAATTCTTTTTTTTTTGGGGACAAAGTTATTTTTCTACAAGTTCCAGGCAAATATTGCTGTGGCCAGCACAGCAAGAAAAAAAGAAAAGCAGATGAAGGTAGAGGTGAGCCATTAGGCATCCTGTGCCCAGACAAAGCATAAAAATGTAAAACTTATACAGCCAGCTACAACCAGCATCCTCCATTCACATCTGCTCCTGGAAGTCCTGCTCAGTGTCTGGCATGGGAAAAGGAAGAGAAAGATGAGAGTATTTAGGAGGAAAGAGAGGGACTGCTTGGAGTTTATGCTTACTGTCTGGTCCTGTTGTTCAAAAATATTTTGTTTTCTTTTCCTTGCACAGAGGCTTTAAAGTAGGGCATTTGTAAACACTGTTCTTTCTACCCAGTGCTCATTGTATTGACAGGAATTGCTCCAGCTGAACAGTTTCATCAATGTGCTCAAGCCTGTTTGTAGGTGGCATCCAGAGGGCAGATTCCACTCTCATCTCAGACCTAGGCTTATTCCATTTCTCCCTTTCAAGCACTTCCCAGGTGCACTTAGGTGTTGTTTTCCTTCGCAGTCCCCTCTTCCCCCACCTTTCCTCTTCTCTTCTGAATAAAATGATTTGAAAAACCCAGGCCAGATGCTCAGTTTCTTTGAGTGAGGACTAACAGGTCCACAGGATTAACTCCAGGTTCCACCTGTCCTCAGAGGAGGGACAGTCCCTCCAATGCCACATCACCACACAGCACTGAGAACTGCAGAATTGCACCTATTTTATCTTTGTATAAGAGAGTATTTCATCAGCCTTTAATTGCACCCAAAACAGAGTGGGGTCAAATTGGATTGTGTTGCTGAGTCTAAACAGCCTTACCAAGCAGGGGTAAATGTCTCATAAACAGGTCACAATTTGCATTGTTTTTGCATTCCTTGTGATTTGGGATTTATGGCCTTCCTGGAAATCTTGGGCTCTGAGTTGGAGGAACAAAAAGATGTAATATTGGAGCATGATTCCAGCCTGTGTAACCTTCCCCTGCTTTTAAGTGGAATTCATTTCTTTGTTTTAACTTTTGATCATTTTGGCAGGCTGAATTTGACTGGGTTCTTACCAAGCCCTCCTCATTCAGCAGGATGAGGAGGGAGAAAATAAGGTGGAAATAAACCCTTGTGAGTTTAAATAAAGGCAGTTTAGATAATAACAATAATAATAATAATAATAGTAGTAGCAGGATCCATGTATGGAAGGAAAGGAAAATGAAAGATTTATTCTCTACTTGGAAGTAGAGAAGACTGTGGAAGGTGATGTCCATACTCTTCCTGGGAAGGAATGGTTTCTCAGAAAGACAAATGTCCTACTAATGAATGTCTTCCCTTCTTTTTCAGAGTATCATAAGTTTTGGGATATGCCTTTGGTCAGTCTGGGTCAGCTGCCCTGCCTGTGTCCACTCCCAAACTGCTGCTGGTTGTGAGGAATGTCATAGACACAGCCTTGATGCTGTGGAGAGCAGCAGCCAAAACTCTGAACTGTTATCAACACCTTCCTAGCTAAAAAAAACCCCACACTTTGAGGGGCTGCCATGGGAAAAATTACCTCCATCTCACCAGACCCAACACCAATTGTCCACTTCAGTGGACATCCCTTCACTCTGCATCCCTACAAAACCACACCAAGCCAGCTCCTTTCCATATGCCATCCCAGTAAGTTTGACCCCAGACAAGCTCCCCACTGGATTCTTCTCTTTATGGGACCTTATTCAGCATGATTTCTGCTCTCTGCAAAGAAGCAACACAATTGGAATCTGCTGCAAATGCTGTAGATTTGTCCTCCAGGTGTGAGAGAGAAAACCTCACTTTCTTTGACTTCTCCAGCAGTTCTAAGGATTGGAGTTCATAAATTCTTCCTGTTGCATTCAGAAGAGGCTCTTAGACTGACTGAATGAATCCAAATTATACTGACTGTGAACTTTTTTCTCTTCTCTCCCATTTCTTGTTTCTAAATGTTGAACTTTGAAAATCCTAGATTAAGTTTTCTGTTACTTATCTGCATCATTGTTTTCTGGGAGCATGCTTGCATTTTTCAGGAAACTGAGTAGCTTTTAGAAGTTCATTTAGAAGTTCCTTTTGTAACGTGGCTTATTTTTTGTTAGTTTGTTTGGGGTTTTTTGTTAATATACCCTTTACGCGTCTACTAGTTGTGTGATACTGGTGGGAAAACAGGCAAATAAGATGATTTCGCTGATGAATAAATTTACATATGTTGGGAACATCACATGAAATGAAATTTGATTATGATAATCCTCTTGACCAGCTTTTGACCCTGTAAATTTTTAAATGGAAGAGACCTAGGTGTTGCCTGTTGAAGCCTAACCCTACTAGTCTTCTCTAGTGGTTTTCCTGACAGATTTTAAGGCTTATCAGTTTTCAGTAGTGTTTAGAAGCTGTTTCAACTGTATGAACTAAAGGCCTCAGAGGATTTAATCAGTCAATGGAGCATAAGATTTGGCCCCCTCTATTCTAAATGCTGATAATAACAAATCCTATTCTGGCTAAACTCACATGAGGTTAAGGTTAATGCAAAACTACGTTCAAAAATAAAAAGCAACACCACTCCCACCTCCTTCCTCCTGTCCCCCAACATGTTTGGCAAGTGCAGGAGAGTGCCTGGTCTGTGAGCAGGAATGCTTAGGAGCATGTTTGTAGGCTAATGTGAAAACCTTTTTAATCCTGGGTGATTTTAACTTGCTTAAATTCCTTTGAAGATCCCCCCCCTCTCCTTGATGGGGATTGAGGTTCCATTGCCACGATGCATTTTTTTTATGCTGCATTCCTCAGGAGTTAGCACTTGCCATGGAGACCTGCACTTTGTCTTTTAAGCAGATAAAAAGAGAGGTCAGTCAGATGTAATTCCCCAACTCCTCGTATAAACAATTTAACCGCTGCAGCAACATACTTGTTTGGAATTACTCCCTCAGATTCAATTCCCTTTTCCTGCTCCACTTGTAAAAATGGTTAGTGTCCTCTATAAACTGCTGCTCAGCCAGGTCCAAGGCTTGCTGTGGAGTTGTAGAATAAATGTTAATCTAATACAGGTTACTGGGTCAAATGCAATCACAGGCTTGTGGGAAAAGCTTAATACTGTTCTGCTTCTTCTAACACAGTAAACCTGGATATTATATGATAGGTTAAATACCATTGAACCATGGCAAGAATTTTCTTGAAAGTAGGATTTAGTACAAAGGAAACTACACTGGAAGAGTGACCTAGGATTGACTTTGCTCTCTGAGAGCATTCTAAGAAGCTGAGGTATGCTGTGAAAATTATCTCCCTGAAAATATTAGGTACAAAAGACCCTGGGTCAGCTACAGCCAGGATGATTCAGCTAATAAAAGGCTGCATGGGTTTTTACACTGCTGCCTTCTGTCCACAGGAAAGAGCATTTTGCTTTTCTTCCCCCGTGCAGTGACTGTGAAGCCAGCATGATGTGCCTAGCTTCAACATCTGATATCTGAGATTGTGTAAATACACACTAAGAAATATATAACTTTAACACTCACATGTGAGTGCTGACAGTTGCTTATTTCCCCCAGGCTGCCCCGTGTCATCCCTTGCTGTCATGTACCTCTCTGTCCTGCTGTGATGTAGTTTGGCACAATATTTCACCTTCTTTAGTGCAGGTTTTGTTTGTGCTCAGCACTGCTGAAGCCAGAGACTCAGTGAAGTCATTAAGGGAAGGCTTGAGGACCCAATTCTGCACAGAGATTTGGCTCAGTGTGTGCTGATTTCTATCAGCCTGGGCCAGTCTCTTGCCACAGTGTATACTGTCTGCCTCTTCATGTTTATGTAGTTCTTTATTATGGTTATTACAGTTATTTATAGTTATGATCCTGGGGTATTTAATTACAGAATGAGGGCGAATGGGCACAAAGATGAGGGGTGTCATGGACTTCATTTTATATTTGTTTTATATAGTTTTATTTGTTTTATATTGTTTGCTACTTTAACCAGCCAAACTATAAGTCCTGTTAATGGGAGAATTTTGGATGATACACAGGGAGAGAGGACACTTCAGAGTGCTGGGGCTGAGAGACCAGTTGAGCTCAGATATCCCTTCTGTCAGTCTGAGCAGGAGAAAGAGATGAGACATTGACACTGGGGTGAAAGGTGGCATGTGAACACACAGCTTTGCTAGTCAGTAAAAAACCCCAACCAAACCCCATTGCATCATAGCACTGAAGTGCCAAAATGCTGTCCCAGCAACTACAGGGCAGTGTCAAACTTCATTTTACATGTGGGTTGGGAAAAGGCAGGGTCAAAACAGCCTGTGGCAGAGGCAAGAACATAGCCAAGTTTTTTGAGATTGGTTAGTTTGTTTTGTTGGGTTTTAGTTGCCAAGTTTTATTCTGAAGACAAACTTCCTGCCCAAGGTTTTGTATTGAGTGCTGTGTACAGCAAGCACTGCACACCTCAGCATGTCTCAAACATTGTTTTTCCACATTTTAATTCAGAAATGCCACTTAGGTCTCTTCAGGCTTTGCACACAAGGTGAATTCAAGATGTGAGAAGAATCTCTAGAAACTAGTGGGGTGTGGAGTCAAGAACTCACCTCCACTGGAAAAAAATCAAAACACTGCTCACCTGCAGTCCTGCACAGAGATTTCCTCACTGGGGTATGCTGGCCCTGCTGGGCAGCCAGTTGCATGTTTCCAGATTATGCTGCACCTCTCTCAATTTTCCAAAGCCAGTTCAGCTTGGACTGCTGAAATGCCATGACTTCATGGCAGATAACTTTTACTGCCATCATCTGAGCAGGAACTGAAGGATGGTCCCCACATGTTAGAGACTGAGCTTGCAGAGACCAGGAAAAAAAGAGGCACTGCTTACATGGCTGTTCTGCAAGGAAATGTGGGGGAAAGAGCTTGAGGAGGCTGAGATTCACGAGACCTTTGGTGCATTTCAAGCAGAGGTTTTGCTCTTTCGTCACATGGTGTCAGATACACAAACATGCCTTTAATTTTTAATTATTATTTTTTTAAACACTCAGTAGAACAAATGTGGATTGTATCTTATCTGGGGAAGCATAGCAGCCTGCTGAGTCCTGTGCTGAACAAGAGAAAATGTTTTGTCTGTGCTATTTTCTTTGTGTTAGCCATGAAACCCTGGTAACCTCTTGTCCTTGAGCTCTCTCCTTCATTTCATCTTCCATATCATCTCTTGCCAACATTTTGTTACATCAGTCTGCTTCTGAATAGGTCCTCTGCTTCCTCTTTCCTTCTCCAGGGTTAGTTGTGGGGTTTCTTTTCATCCCTGTTCCATTCTTCACTGAAGTGTCTACTTTTCCATCTTGTGTATTCTACATCTGACCATGTTTCTGTCTTCTGTCTGTTCCTCATGGCCTTTACACAGGTCTCAACCCCTTTCTCACTTCTCTGAGTCTCACTGACAAATCTGATGCACCTACCAGATGTCTCCTCTGTGCTCCCAAGGGCTACCCAGGACACACCTGCCTTGATGCAGCTGGAAAGATGAGAGGAGGAGGAGGATGTCTGAGGTCGCTCCTTCCTCCTCACTCTCCTCTTCAGGACCAACTTTATAACCTGGCTTTATTCCTTGGGCACTCAAGGAAGAAATATCAGCTGATTTAGAGGGTTCAGAGAGGAAGTCCTGATCCTGCTGGAGGCTAAACTACCGAATTTCATCTCTATTTTCTCTCTTCTTTGTACTGTGTGGTGCTGCTGTGCACTTTCAAATAAATGTGTTTATGACTTGTTTGTCTTAGGAGGAAAAGAGGTAGAAATGTCTCAAGGGTTGCCAGATACTCTTTAAGCTTTTTTGGTGTGCTTTTGAAAATCCTATTTGCTTCCCCAGCTGCTCAGTAACCCAGACATTGGTACACATTAAATTATTGCAGTTTAAACTGGAAATGCTGCTGGTGTGTAAGTGAAAAGTAAGCATCTGGTTGTTATTCCACCTCCCTAAAAAAAACCAAACCCAAAACCCTAAAAATAAAATTAAAAAATGTATGGCTGTTGTGATCTGTCATTTCTAGCTGGTGGATCAGATATGTCCAATAAGATTTTTTTCATGTTTTACCACAGGACATGCTCATGGCACAGCAAGAGCTTTGTGTCTTGGTGAAGGCTCACCAGTAGAAAAGTGTGTACAAGGGCTGTGTCCTTTGTGGAGTCCTGAACCTGATGTGTGAAAGGCAGAAAGAAGCTTGCAGGGTGTTTCTTTTCCCTTTAAGGAATAATTAAAAAAACCCCAAAAAACAAAAAACAAAAAAACAAACCCTGTGACATTTTAGAAGGCGATTTGCTAAGCTCTGCATGTTCTGTGTACTTTAGTGTGTGAACAAATTAGATTATGAAAGGTAATGTATTAGTGATTTGACAGTAATGTGGAATTTTGGAAGCATTAATCGCTAATGCAAGTTTCATAATTTCAGCTAAATGGTCTCAGTTGAAATGCAAGTGAGGCAATTGAAAAATTCATTGAGATTGCAGTGGAACCTGCAGATTACTTTGATTTACTGCAGAATACTGCAAGGCAATAGGAAATGTTCCACAGCTGCTGTGTTTATAATTACAATAGAGATGTGTGATGAAATGGTAAATTCATACATGTATTTATCTTGTCAAATGTAACCCTCATTCTTCATCTTCATATGTTACATATTAAAAAAAACCCAAAACAAAACAAACTGCAGGTTACAACATAGTATTTTCATTTATACATTTGTGTAAGCAAAGTGTTTAGATATCCTAAGTGAGATTGAGGCTTTCATATTTTCGTGCCAGCACTCACTTGCTGAAAGCCAAGGTGGCAGCTTTTTCCTTCAGTTTTTTTTCTTCTTCTCAGTTTTACTCTCTCTCAGTGCTGTGATAATCTGCCTGCAATGGCAGCTTGTGCAAATCTTCATGCCTTTTCTTCCATGCAGGACTAGATGAGCCAGGAGATTTGATACTGGTGAGATTTAAATGGACGTAGGTTTCAGAGTTAATGCACCACCAAAATTAATTCATACCTTTGTGCAGCTCCCAGTGGATTCCACACCTTCCCTGGTGGTCCATCCTAGCTGCAACATCAGTCATGGGTGTTCTTAAGCTACAGGTTTCTTTTTGCAGTTGAGGGACCAATTTATTTGAAGTGAAAAATTAAGAATTTTTAAGTCTCACTTCTCAGCTACTGGGCAAAAAGACACCTACTGAGTCATCACCATGCTGTGGTGTTCACCTTTCTTACAGCTGAAATCCAGATGAAATCCACTCTGCTTGGATTAAATATCTCTTAAAGCCAGTTCTTTTGGTCACTGACTCTGCTGTCAGGTCGGAATTGATGCTTCCACAGTTGGTTGCGTTTTTTTTTTCCATGTAATCTTCTTTCTGCTGAGTAATCCTGCTGATGCTGAGGACACTTTATTCCCCCCTCTTCTGCCTAATGCCTAATATATGAACTGAGGCTTATTAGGGATAGTAAAGGTGAAAGAATTGGGCTCTTTTCCAGGGGCAGCAAAATTGGTTGTGAAGTATTAAGATGACACCTGACTCCTCTTTCATCAGAAACCATGGAGGGCTGCTCTTCAATGCATGTTAAGTAGTGGAGAATCATAAAAAAGAAATTTCTCCATTGAAGTTACTTTATTTGGTGTAAGGAAAAGCAAGGCTAGTCCTCATAGAGCCAGAATTCTCTTCAAATCAAAAAAATACTGCACATCATGTGAAAATACAATGTGTCACTTCTTTCTCATTGAAAGCTCTCTTCATGGCCTGTATTTCCCAAGTCAGTTATGAAAGTCCAATAAATTAATGGACAGCTCCTATTTATAAATAAATTTCAACAGAAGTAGTATGGGCTCTAATTCACAACAATGCAACATAACTGATAAGTTCTTTGTGTAAGTCCTTTAAAAGGACTCCGTGGGCTCTTTACTGCTGCCCAAAAGAGCTTTTCCAGCCTATCCATGAAATTATGATTGTCCCAGGGACTTCCATAAATGGCTTTCTGTAACACCCACCTTTTTGACTAGTGCTGCTGAAGTCTTCAAGAAGTGACAGAATCTGTCATTCCCCTTTTAAAAGTGGATGATGCTTAAAAGAGAAAGGATATCTGTGTTTGAGCTAAAGCACAGATTGAGTCAGCAAAGAGAGAGAGCAGAGATTCATCTTTCAGAGTAAAATTTTCAACCCTTTTTATATCATTCATTCACTATCATACTTGATTGGTTTTATGGAGCCCAAGGAAGTACCTGCTACTTTTCGGAGCATGTAGGAGGCACCCTCCTTTCCTTGCAGAGTTATTCTCCCACTTGGTTTATCCATACTGGGTAACAGAAAGCAGCTCAGGCTCTTGAACCTGGAGCAGACCCCTCCAAGGCAGAGCAGTGCTGCCCTGAAGGGCTGTGGTGGTTGTTTTGCTGGGACACATGGCCATATCCTGGCCAGGTGCCACACAAATGTGACTGCTGCTTTTGAGGCACGAGTGAGGAGCTGCAGTAACTCCACATGGGGTGGATGCCATCACTCACTTGGCAGCCATGTGGGCAGCTGGCCCCATTCCCTCTTCCTAGGTGCAGACATCTTGACATCAGTGCTGTTCCTGCCCAGATACTAAGATTCCTTGGGCCAGAAAAGGCAGCCCACTTCCTGCAGTGGAAACAAACCCCTCACTTGTTCCTACTGCTGTTGAGGCTTTGTTTATTTTTTTTTTTTTTTTGTCTTCGTTTAAGTGTTGCTGTTTGTAGGAGGAGAAGTGTGCATCCAGGAAAATGCCTAAAAAGTATATCTGAAGTATAGAAAAATATGAAGTGGTTTTCCTCCTGGTAATCAGTTTTTAACAGAGAGCAATAACAGATTAATTTTTGTGAGAAGTCATTTTGAAATGCAAATATAGAAAGTATTTTTGGTTTTTGTGAAGGATAACAGTTGTGGAGAGACAGGCATCATAAAGTTACTTGCATTCTAAAAAAAAAGAAACCAAACACCAATTCTAATTCCCTGTAACACAACATCCTGTCTTTTCCCACATACATGTTTAAGTTTACCTGCTACTCCTGAGCTGTTTTCCTAATGCACTGAATCCAGGACCAGATTGAAGACTTCTGATACCCCTATCCCATGGAGTTTAAGTATCTGAGAGATCAATACAACATGACCCAACACATCAGATATGTTATAATAATACAGCAAAATCCCTCAAACAGTATTATACAGCTTGTGAATATGATCAGAAACATTTGCCAGCATTGAAAATAGGATTGAGGTTATTTGTCAAGGCTGTTTGTTTCTGCCTTTTACATACATAAAATTAAAAGAACAATCAGGTTTTCAAACAGTTGTAATATAAAAAGAAATTTTGAAAAAAATGTGAAGGCAATATAATGTTTCATGAAAAGTTGGCATTTTAAAAAAAGCAACAAGCAGTATTAGAAATTAAAGCTGAAATAAACTTTAGGTAGGCTGCTGAAAAAAAATTGTGTGAAAAACCTGGAAATGAGTTTGCCAAAAGCGTGTGTATAAATAGAAAATGCATGTGACAATTTTCTTTGTTATAGAGCCCAATGTAATGCTAAAAGTAAGTAATGCTAAAAAAACCCATCATGTACTGTTACTTAGATCTTATAGTGTTGTTGGATTTAATGATGGAAGCTGTTAGAAAGATGAAAGCATTTTCACCAGTGTCTTAGCAGCTTTTCTTCACCAGAAGATGTGGCAGGGATATGGGATTCAGCCTTTCCCAAAGGGAGCTCGGCTTTTGTCTGGAAGTGTCAGGTCAGGGCATGAAAGACTGTCTGACAAGATTTTGGGAGCTGTGGAAAGAGCTTCAGAGGAAATGAAATTATATCTTATTTATCTATGGACAGGTTGTGACCAAGCTCTTAAGTACAACTTGATATTCAATTCAACCCAAAGTAAAGACCTCAACTTCCTGACCTCTCATTTCCTCCTTTTATTAAAGGGGATGCTCCACAGTCTGCACCCAGCTCTCCTTGCTGCTAAACTCTGAGCAGCCATCAAAATCTTTCCTGAAAACTGGCCAGAGTGAAACACTATCTTAAAATGTTCCTTCTTTTCATGGGAAACCTCCAAAGTGTGGTTCTGCCAGAAGGATTTTCATGTGTAACCCAATGGATCTGCCTCTGTAAATGGTGAAGTGATATTGGCAGCCCCCTGTGAGAGAAACTCAGTATTCCAGCTGTTCCATAGTGCACAGGTACAGCAACAAAATTGGGATTTTTTTATATCCAGGCTGTAGTTTCAGGGCACAATCTTTGGTGCTTTGCTCTTCTTCATTTCTTTGTGCTTTGTTGAAAAGACTGGCAGTTGATCCTTTGTGCCTAAATCACTTCTTGCTATACCTGAGGTGTGCTCAGGACTGTAGGTGATCAGCTGGAATGAGTCTGCACATGCCTCCAGCTTCATCAGAATTGTGCAGAATTGTAACAAACAATTCTTCATGTTGCTTTCAGGATGCCACCCCATGTGGAGAGTCCAAAGAGCACAAACAGTGACGTGTCAAAGAGTGAAGCACAAAGCTACGTTATATTTGCAGTTAAGTTTTTTTTTTTAGTCAACCATGTGAAAGCTGCTGTCATGGTTTTGGTGGGATGGTAAAGACATTTTGTGATGTGCTGTGACACTTTGCTGAGTCTTTTTTGGGATCTGCCTTTTTTTCTTTTTTTCACCACGTGCCCTTTCATCAAGGAATGTAAATGTTTTGATTCATTCCTCAGAAAAGCAATTCAGCAGCCTGTTCATTGGTTTGTAATGTGTCAGGCAGAATGCAAAGCCTAAACTACTTCAAGAGAGAATTTAGGAGTTTTCACACACATATTCATGAGAAAACTTCTCAGACTCTTTGGTCTTGTTTTCCAAAACAAAAGTCATTGATTTAGGAGAAAGCAGCATGACAAGGTCCACTAATTGGATGTGCAAAATAGACAAATTTAGGCTAAAGAAGAGATGCACATGTTTAGTAATAAACATAAATCATCAGTGGAAGTATTTCCCTGGAGATGTGATAGATAGAATATTTAAATGAAAACTTTCTGGGTTGTAGAAATCCCTGAAGCAGATACTTTGCTCCAGATTAGAGAGAAGGTTAAATGATTATCTAGGAGATAAATGGTCCTGCCTGACTTGAAAATTCATGTATTTATTAAACATAAACAAAATACAAGTAGATGTACATTCTCATTTACTCTTGTACTTGAGGGGAGAAAAGGCAAGTCAGCACCACCACACATATATTCTCTCTTGGCACGGGAAAGAACAGGGCTGTCCTTGCCTCTCAGACATCAGAATTTTGTGGGCATGTGAAAAGACTGGCTGAAGGAGGAACCTTTATTAGAGGTCTGATTAATAAAAAGATTATTGCTGAATAGTTTTTAGGGTGTCTAATTTAGAGATCTTACATTAATCATGGCTTATTGGCAAGGCAGCTAATTAAAAATTTAAAAAATGTTAAAGATACGTATTTTAGATAGATGTGTCTCTGTCTATCTTTCTCTCTCAAAACTAAATTTGTGATAATTTTGGCTATTTCACCCTGTAGGCTGTTTAACTGGTGGTCCTTCAATGAGATTGGTTGTGTGATACATAATGAAATTCTGATGTGCACCTGAATTTACTAGCCACACTCAATAATGTGGGCACCACCTTTGAGCAAAATTGTAGCATCAAGCAAATGCTTTTATGTGATCCTTATGAGGATAACGTCCCAGGAATCCAGTCTGTGGTCTGTTTGATGTAGGCAGGGTACAGGGTCTGCTGAGGCTGCTGAAAAGCCGTAAATAGCATTGGGGATCTGAAACATATTTCCAGGCAAAACTTGTTCTGCCTTGCAGTAAGCAGTAATTTTCAGTGACCGGATTTGTGTTGGAGCACTCTGTATGAGATCCAGGTGTGGACAAAAATTCAATGTTAAATGGTCATCTCGCTGTGGCTTGATTTGAAATGAAGCAAAGAGCATCAGCCTGTCTAAATAAGGTACCTTAGAAAATGAAAACACTGCTGGGAGAAGCTTTTAAGGCAAGTTCTTTACTTCTCCAGCACTTAATTTTATGAATGCGCTGTGTAGCTGTAAACTATTCCATTGTTTTTGGTTTCGCTCAGATTTTGGTTCAAAGTGGATGCTGATTTTGGTTGCCTAATTTGCTGCATTGAGACATCCATGTTCTGTTCAGTCTTACCTTCATACAGTCTCAGTGAGGGCTGCTGCATTTAAAATAATGTATGAGCACAGAAATGAGCTCTTTGCTAGATGGCAATATAATATTATAAACTGAGACCTTTTTTTTAAAATAATGAATTCTCTTTTTCCTTGGAGAGGAAAGGAATGGAGAAGGTGTTTGCCTTCTTTCTTCTTGTCTCCTGAAAACACCATTAAGTTAGGATATAATATGGCTTCTTTTTTATTTGGAGAAGTATTTATTTTTAATAGGCATTAATTACCTTTCTTGCCTAAGAACTGGGTACTTGATGGCTTGATCCAACATCCATTGGTGTAAATGAAAAGCCTCCAACTGTAAATACTGGATTGTTGTTTGCCTGGTTTTGACAAGATTTTCCCATCAATAGGGTGAATGCAGAGGCTGGTTCATAGTCATGCTCAGCATAATAAGTTTCTTATTTTTCACTCTAAATGTGACAGTTTTGAGTATCTCCCTTTTAAAAGGAAGTTTGAGATTTTAATTTATTCAGAGAACAAATGTTCTTCCCTTAGATCTTCACTTTTCATAAGTCTATAACAGAAATAGTAACAAAACCACCTGAAGCATCCATTCATATACCTAGAAATAGTTCATGGGGACCCTGAAAGACACTGATGTTATCTTTTTAATATTGTAAGGAATAATCCTATTAAAGAAGAAACAAGGAAAACTGTTATGCCCACAAGGCAGAATTATCCAAAGTTGATTGGACAAGCTCAGGTTACTCTACAAAGCCCAAGCTGTGTGCTGGCCTATCTTTCCATCAGGGCTTGGTGAATGAACAATCATTTGTGGATTCTGCTCATCTCTCTTTGCGAACTTTGTTCGGTGGAATTAGATACAACTTTGACAAATTAGAAGTGCCCCTTAGCCCCACTGTCCCTGCCACAGCACAGTCTGCCAATTGTGTCTGGTTTTCTGAAGCTGGGCTGCAGCAGAGCCATCAATGGCAGCCCTTCCACAAAGCTACACTTTTTAATAAGGGAATCTGTCAGCACTGGCTTTGCCAGCCTTGCAGCCTTCTCTTAATCCACAGTGCAAAGTGCCTTCCCTCTGCCTTCCCTCTGTTGTGGCTTGGGCTCTGAAATAAATATCCCCTTTGTTTACAATATGCCCGCAACAAAATTAACCTTTGGGATTAATTGCAACAGAGAGTGGTCTGTGTTTCATCTTTCCTCATAGCACAGGGTTGGGATTAAGTAAAAAATCAGCCACCTGCCTAACCAATGTCTGTGACTTCCATTGCTGAATCCTTGGCTTTGCTCATGGTTTCTTAAAAGATGGTCCTGGTCACTGAGATTTTTTGTATTTTCAGAAAAGTTGGTGGAAATTTCAAGTATAGTGGCCTTTGAGACCAATATATCTGCAGTTGACTTGGTGAGGAGGGAGAGTGGGACTAAGAAACATGCTCTAGCTCTGCATAAAATCTGATAGTAACTGGTTTGTGGTTCAGCACAGAAAACCAGCTCTTCTGGACTAGGTGCTGCCTCTGATTTATACTACTCAGTTCCTTCAAGAGAATTGGTCTGGCAAAGGGTTTTGTATCTCACCTTAGTTTTTTTTTTTTTTTTTTTTTTTTTTTTTTTTTTTTTTTTTTTTTTTTTTTTTTTTTGTTTGGGTCTTTTTTTTTTTCTTTTTTTTTTTTTTTTAATAAAAGAGTATTTGTTAAATCTGTAATATTGGTAACACTGGAAACTAGCAGCATATTCTGTCCCAGAGTTGAAAATCACAAGTTCTTGACTCTGACTTGTTATTTCTTTTGTGCCCATCCTGCTTGTGCTAATGTGGAAGAGCTTGTGGTTTTAAAGGTGTTGGGGAGTTGCTTTGTGAACCTTGTATGAACCTGTTTGCTGAGGTGGGTTCTTGCTGCATGTGAAGAGCTGATATAAAGGACCTTGAAGGTTTTACATCAGAGGAAATGTTTGCACCATTAAAAAAAAAAAAAAAGGTATTTCTCCCCTTTAAGACTTGCAATGAAATTTCTCTTAGTGAAGTCCTCCAGGGAGTGACTGAGGGAGGCTCTGCACCCACAAAACCATAATGGATAAAAGCTCCAGTGTTAATACTTGTTGTTTTGCAATGAAACATGGAAGATGAGATCATGCTCTATGAGTGCTCATGTTACAGCTAGCGAAATTGAACTTGAATATGAGATTTCAGCATCTGCTTACTGGATCTGAAGAGACTGGCCTGAGACAGGTCCTTCAGTTCTGTATGGGCAACCAACCCTCTTGCTTTATTAGCAAAACAAACTTTAATGCACTGTGTTTGACTCATGATATTTCCACAAACTGTCCTGGCAGGACTATGATGTCCCTTGATCACTTACTAGAGGTTGTAAGATAAACTTGTTGCTTTCTTCAGAAAACATTATCACTGAGAATAAAACTGCTCCATATAGCCAGCTGTCATTTTAGCTTTGGAGGAAAATCAGTGTTATCTGCACTCTGTGGAGGTCTGTGCATGTGCCTCCCCCTTATTTCATGTAACACTTTAGTGTTGTCCGTTCCTTATCTTGTGTGAAATAAGAGTTTTAAATCCAAAAGTAACTAAGTTTCCCCAGTGTTGGGGAAAATAAGAAACTGGATAGGGAAGAGTCATACTAATAGAGCATTTATTGGATGTGTGGTTTCAGTGTGTGTTCTCAAGTTATTTAACACCAGAGAATCCACACAGGAAGGAATCTCATAATACTCTGCTGCCAGAAAACCTTCAGACTCTTGTGCTGTCTTAGACACAGGAGTCAATCAGCCACAAGAACCAAATAAAAAAAAAAGAAACCAGACTTCATTAGTTTCAATCCTCACGGCACTATTTCTTTCATTTATGGTTGTTCTGGAAGCAGAGATGGCTTCCCAGTGATGCATGTGCTCCATGCCTCCATCACCTCAGGGTTAGCCCTGATTGCTTGGGGCTGCTCCTGCAAAGGACTTCAGTGAGTACAGCCTGCAGCAACCTTTCTCTTGAAGGTCACTACTATTAGCCCATAAATCTTGAGCTCTGTGCTCCATGCTGGCTACCTGTTTATTTCAGAATATAATTCAAGATGTTGGTTATAATCTTATTAAGCCCTTAAAGGCCCAGGACAAGGTTAGCTAAGAAAATTGCTTCTCCCTCCCACCCCCACTTCGTGCCCTATCATGGGAATTATGATCTGTTGGGCTCCTGTGATTATTCTCCCTTCAGTCAACAACGTGGATTTGCCAAGGAAGCAGAGTGTGTGCCTGTGGAACTTGCCTCCAGCAGCCTGAAAAAAAAATCCAGCTTTACTGAATGCCATATGAGGCAAACAACTTCCATTAATATTTTGAAATTTCCTTGGATATTTTTTCTGCAGCAGGATCTGGAGACTCTGTTCTCTGGTGATGTACATCATCATCTCTGGTATTTGCTGGTTTTGCTGCTGAGTGCCCCACCGTTGTGGGGTATGATTTTTCAAAACCATAATGGATAATAAAAGCTCCTGTGTTAATGCTTGTTGTTTTGCAGTGAAACCTGGCAGATGAGATCATGATCTCTATGACTGCTCACGTTGCAGCTCAGGGGAAACCTGGAGCAGTGAAGCCTGAGAGCTGAGCTCCAGAGACAGCTGGAGTGATATGGGAAAGGTCAGTGGAAAGTGCCGGGGGATTGATGAGCTCCTTGCTGAGGTGCTAGAGGCCAAGAAGGGCATGATAAGAAATTAAAGCAGTGAGACACTGAGAGGAGGCAAGGAGTGGGTGCAGAGCCTCCCTCAGTAGTTCCCTTGAGGACCTTGTTAAGAGAAATTTCAGTGCAAGTCTTAAAGGGAAGAAATACCTTTTTATTTTATTTTTTTAACGGTGTAAACATTTCCTCTGATGTAAAACCTTTAAGGTCCTTTATATCAGCTCTTGTACACTTAAAAAAGTGCATAAATTACTGGTAAAAAGTGAACTAAAATATGTAGTACTTTCCAGATTTCTCATTTTGGGTTTTTTTACATATTTACCTCCTCACAGCTGATCTTCCTGCATCAGTAGTCACCTTCTGTGGCTGCTTCACTGTTAAGCTCTTTGTACCACACCTGTTTGATTGGCTTGTGGTGAGCTGTTATTGGAAAGGAAATGAGTAACAATATTTAAAATTTTATACAAGAGAAATGTTATACCCATCCCGCTCCCCTTGTGTGCAAATCTGATCTTAAAGGTCTTGCAGAAATTTATGTTATAGATTCAGACTTCATATCATTTTGTGGTCTTGATTTGCAGCTCACAAGTTTTGCAATACCCGGAGCTGGCAAGGCAGAGTCAGCAACAGCCTTTCAGCCTGTGGCCAGCCAGAGAATATCAGTGTTTGCAACAACTTTTGATGTTTTAAAGTATTTCTTTTTCTTCTTTATTAGGACAGAGGCAACAGCTTTTGAACATTTCACAGAAGGGAATTTTGTGGAAGAAGCCAGGTTTATGAATTTTTTTCTTTCCCAGTGACAGAACAGTTCAGCCCAGGTCTCAGAGATCTTAATTTTGAAAACTCTTCTGAAATAGATATTGCTGTGAAATGTTCCCACATTCAATCAGCATATTTTTATCAAAAGAAATATTTTGCTAAGAATTGTTCCAGGCAGTTCCCCTCTTGAATGTCTTAACTGTTTTAATTCAAGACAGTTTTCCACAGCAGAAAACTGTCATGCAGGCTCTGCTCCTACAGCCTTTCAGGGGAAGAATTTACTCTTCCCTTACTCCATCAAATTATATAAATGAAATAGTGGTGATGATTCTAGCTCATCAATAAAAATATGTTTACTCATTATCTCTCCCAGACTGAAGACTTAATTAAACTCTACAGAGGACCTTGAAGTGATGTCAGCATTTTAATACAGAGAAGTAGAAATATTCATGGAAGGTCAGATCATGATTTGTAATTTTACTGAGGTCATTGCAGAGCTTGTGATGATATTACCTTAACTGAAGGATATAATAATGAGCTACCCTTAAGTTCAGCTAAAACCTAGTGGGATGCTGGCAATCAAACCTGCAAGCCCTTGCAAAGAGGCTGTTAGCAACTAAAATTGAATCAGTGTTTAAGCAAAAACTGCAGAGTTACTCCTGCTTTTCTAAATACACTGCTGATGCTCTTTGATCCACTTTTGATATTCATTAGATCAGTTTCAGGTAACCATGAGCATTGAAATTAGAAGTTCTGTGTGATATTTTAATGAGAAACTGGTGTGAAACTTTACCATGTTGACCAAAGGTTTGCTTGGAGAACTGGGCTTTGTTCTGTTGAGGCATGCAAAGCAGGGACTCAAAGGCTGCAAAATCCTTGTGGATGAAGGAAGGTGCTCCCACTGAGTTCAAATCAAGTTTCACATGATCATCATGTTGAATCTGGACTTGGCTCTGCCATAGGCTTTTTGGCTCCAGGGTTTCTCAAATCAGGAATGTCAATGTCCCTCAGTAAATAACTGGCCATTTAGCCCGGTGAGCTGAAACTGTCTGGGAGAAGACTTAGATAAAGCTACCAAGCCAAATTATTCCTGCACCAGGTTAACACACTCCATAAGGTGATTTTGGGGGCTCATGCAGAAACTTGGAGGCTTTGTGCTCAATACTAGCTGTGCATCAGCTAGGTGATGTATTTGAAAAGGCCAGCTCCAGCTGTGATCCCTATTGAAATAAGTGAAAATAATGGCACTGATGATATGAAGAAAAAAAAAAAAAGAAAACCAAACCCAGAAGAAACGTTGAGATTGAGTTCTGTTAAGTATGTCATTGTATTGGCCTAAATTTATATGCAGGTTATGTGCAGCAATTAGGATCATTTTGTACTGTGGATGTACTCAGTGGGGATTAAGCCTTCTCAATTTACATGATATGAGGGGAAGGTAGTGTTAAGTCTCATCTCTCTCATGATGAGACCTTCAGATCATAGGAGCTCCAGAGGAAATTTGGCTCAGGTGCTGCTCCTGTGAGTGACTCCACGCTGTATTTTCCTGGCAGTGACAACAGTTTGGATTACATTTAACTCAAATAGTGTTTTGGGGTTTATTTGCATGGTTATTTTTAACCTGCTGGATTCTCTGGCCAGCTCTGTAACAGCCATGTGGAAACAAGTTATCTCAGACAACTGCTGCTGCAAAAGATCACTGAATGCCAGGGCATTGCTTCAAGCACCAAAAGAAATGCAATGGGAAATATGCATTAAACAAACTGAATGGTTGTGGATTTAGAGATACAGCATTTTCAAGTTCCCAAAAACCTGCTGGCTTGCGCCTGCTCTCTGCTGTCCCTCTCCACTAACGCACACCTTGTGCTGCATTGTCTTAGGAAAATGACACAGCCTTTAAAAACATAATTTTGTAAACTAGAGAATATTTTGTGAGTTTACAGCATAAGGGAGAGTGGGTTTATACCTGCCACAGCTTGGAGGGGAGGAGGCTCTAGTTGTTGTGCTGTGTCTTGTGTACAGCTCTTCACGTGCCCTTGGAGTAAAATTCTCAATCTACAGTTGCTTTTGCTTTTGTTTCCTTCCCTTTTGTGTTTTTGCAATCCAGACAAACTAGTGAAAATGGGTCTTCTCTCCCTAAAACATGAAGTAGTCCCCAGCAATAAGCAACACCCAGGGAATTGTGTAAAACTGAGAGCTTTGGCTCTGCAAAAGAAAGGAGGAAAACCATTTCCTTGCAGATGCAATGTCCATCTTATGGTCAAATGTCTGTGCTGCAACTGACTTGTGTGCTAAATCTTTTCCCAGCTCAGATGGTTTACTCTTGGGGAAAAAAGGAAAAAAACTCTTGTCTCTCTGAGCCAAGGACCAGGCAGTGACCAGGGATGGGCAAGTGAAGCAGCAATGAGTGCTGCCTCACTGAAAGGATGATGATGAAGGGCTGTGTTTATTTTAGGGAAAATTCCTACTGGTCTGTGGTGTTTTTTTTTTTTTTTTTTTTTTTTTTTTTTTTTTTGGTTTTTTTGTTTTTTTTTTTTTTTTGTTTTTTTTTTTTTTTTTTTGTAGCTGCCATTTATGATATACTAAATATGTTAAGCTGATCATTCTGAGAGTTGTGGCAATAACTGAACCAAGGATGGGGGGATCTCTTCTTATGTTTTACAGTCTGTGCTTTTGAAGTCTCTGTGTCATGGTTTGACATTGGTTAAAAGCCAGGCACCCATGGAAAAACATTCACTCATTCTCATCTGCTTTAGCTGAGCAGAGGAGGGAGAAATAAAAATTAAAGGGCTTATGAATTGAGATAAGGATCAGAAAGGGCAAAACAGGCTCGAATATAAACAGTATACAGAAAATTTATTATTAACAGAATTAAAAGTGGGTAATGAGAACTTAGAAAACCCTTTAGAACACCTTTTTTCCCCCCCTTTCCTGCTGACAGCTCAGAGAGACAAAACATGGGGTCTTTAATCACTTTGCTACTTCTAAAAATCTTTCTTCAGTTAGCTTAGGGAAAAGAAGTTCCTTTTTTTCTGCTGTGCGATGAGATCTTTCCCCCAGGAGACAGTCCTCTGCAAAATTTTCCAGTATGGTTTTATTTTTCACGAATAGTGATGCCCAACCTGCTGCTTTGTGAGTCCCTCCCACAAGCAGACAGTCTTCCCATAATTGTTTTGCATGGGTTATTAGTTCATGGGGTGTAGTCTTTTAAGGATGAGCTGTTCTAGTGTGGAAGCAAGGGTCCTCTTCCTCTCTTTCTTTTTCTGTTTGGGTCTTCCACTAGATTACATCTTTTTAACTCCACTCTCTCCACCTTTTCTCATGGGCTGCAAGTGGATCTCTGCATCCTCCCAAACACTCCATAGATTACAAGGAATCAGCTTGTTGTATTGTAGTTCTGACCACAAATTGTAGAAGAATTTCAGCCCTGACATTTGGAGCACCTCTTCCCACATAATCATTTAACTGACCTTAGTGAAACTTCCAAGACTCAGCTCTTGGTGACTTTATAGACAGAGGCAGCCTTGATCCAATTGTCCAGAAACAGAACTTTAATAATGCAAAAAATAACTAACAAGAAGGCGTACACTGTACGAAGAACAAACTGGAAGAAGCCAACAACGAGGGGCAAAAAGCAAAGTGGCAAAAGCAAAGTGGCCAAAAGCAGGGGCTAGGATCAGACAGGGGTAGTTATACATTCCAGTGTGGGGAGGAGTTAAGGCAGGGTCTGAGGGAAGGGTCCAAGATGGGAGAATCATTAGGAATATTAAAATTTCTGCACTAAAAATCAACCTGTGGTGACACAAAGAAGTAGAAAACTTCTAGCAATAATTAGCATACTTGAACTGAAGGAGCATGGGAGTAAGTTCTCTTGCTTTACTATACTTAGAAAGGGGTTTCCCAGGGCATTTAGATGAGATTTTCTTCTTCCCTAGGTAAACCACCTTAGCGTCTCCATGTTGTTCTCCTCATGTATCCTCACCTTTTCCTTTTCTCTGACTGTGAAGAAATAAATCATTGTCTGTAGGTTCATTTGTTCTCAAGTTCTATCAGCTGAAAAGTTCTTACAGGGTTTTGCAGCACTGAAAGGTTGATTTTGTCTGGGCTTCTTACTGGGTAGATGCTTGCCTTACCTTTTGTTGTCAGCCTTATGGTCCCTACCGTGGTGCCTCCCCACCCCTTGGAAGAAGATGGTCTGAAATGTGTTTTTTTCCCTTCTTAAATAGGTCATCACAGAGGCATTACCAGCTTCTCTAATTGGGCCAGCAGCATGTCCATCATCAGAGCCTGATTGGCTTTGCTAGACATTGTAGAAGCTTCGAGCAGTTTTTTTGTTTTTTTCTCAGAAGTGGCCTCTGTGGCTTCTCCTGCTCCCACTAAAAAAATCAATCTGGGTCAAACTAAAACACTGATTTCCCAGATTAGGAACACTGCAGATTAAACATGATGCCTATTCCATGCCCTCTGTACAAGTCTTCTTGCTCTTTCTGTACCACTGAGCTTCTACCCAATCTGGAAGTGGAGGTTAAGAGGCAGTAAGAATTGTGGTACTTGGCAGAAATACTGATGACAGAACAGTGCATTTCTTTATTCACAATTACTGACTGATTTTGAATAGCTTTGCATGTTGAATTTTTAAAAAAATACCTCACCATATGGGCAATATGAGCTGAACTGCCATGTTGCAGAAAACTCTGGTGAACATATTGGGGAAAACAGAAGCATTTGGTCTTTGAAGATTCTTTCTGGGGAGGGTGAGGGGAATGGACAAATTTAATCTGAATCTATTGTAATTAATATTTTCCTCAGAACAAATATGTGATATTGAATTTCTGGCCAGGCACCACTGCTCAGATATAATCTGAGATGGCATATCTGCAGATACCTGCACTTCTGACTTCCCTACAGCTGCTTATCAGGTCAGGATATACCATATGCCATGGCAGAATTGCCTCATCTCTGTGCTGGAGATGCTAAGTCAATCACAGAGCTTTTGCTACGACTTTTGACTGATGAAAGAGCTATATTGGAGGGAATGTACCATTCCTGGTACCTGAGTTGACATATTTAGAATATGTTCCAATATCTCTATGTAGCACCATACTGTGCCGTAATTCCCCCAAACCCTACTCTCCCCTCTGCCCCCCTCCCCTTAAAATGATAGATTTGCAACATCTGGCTGTGCAGTTGCCACTTTAAGTTATTTCCCCAGATGCAAAAAGTGGCAGCAGTCCAAGAAAGAGCCAGTTTACTTTAACACGCTCATGAAATTCTTCTGTACTCTACTTTTCAATAATCACAGGGCATCTTTCAACTGTTTGTGAGTCCCAGCTCCAAAACACTCCTGAGAAGTACAGGCTCTGTTTGCTAAATGGAGAGTCAAGGCATGGGCCAGAACAACATGAAACCTGCTGGTAGACACAAACATGTCTGAATTCTCTTTGTTTGTGGTGCTGATTAGCAGCTGGGTGTCTGTGCCTTGCTCTACAGCCAAGCTCTGAGAACACAGAAAATATAATAGCATGACTTAAGTCCCAGTGCCCAGCCAGGGCTCCTATGCCAGACCATACTGCTTGAAGATCTTATGGCAAACCCATTTTCCTTAAAATATCATTGAGAAGCTGTTCTCCTTCATCAGGAATTAAAACCTGTAATTCCAACAGCTTCCATTGCAGTTGTGTTTGTGTTCCCAAACCTCTGGGGAAGAAGGCTCACGATTTCCCCCCTTCCCAGTGCTCCTGGATACAGCTTTTTCACCTGCGGATGGGCTACAAGTGGTCCTGGGTGTGGTAACTCATCCTTCTGAATTGCCTCAGTGGCAGCAAGAACTGCTGATGACAGCCTGATTTAAAGTTGTCTGTAATATAATGAGCATAGCCATAAGTAGAGGAGAATTAGCCAATTACTGCTGCTCAGGGAACTCTTTGTGAGGTTATTATAAATGAATTGTCTCGGAGCTGGGTTGGCTTCAGATGCCACCAAGGGACAAGTGGTTAATTGTAATGAGTTTTTTGTGTCATGCCACTCCCTAACAATAAGATTGTTCTTAGGAACAGGGTAGGTACATGTCAGGAGTAAAGATGTCCATTATAAATAGAGGGTGGAATAAACTCAGGCTCCGGTAGTTTATTATTAGAGGTAGCCTAGAGAGATAACAGGAGAAATTTCAGTCTATTTTAACAGATGCTTGTCAGTCACCACCATGGAAAGTGTTATGAAAACTTTTGGAGAAGGGAGGGTGTCCTCTCTCTCCACACTCCCCCCTTGAAGGCTTGGTGTGTGTGTACATAAATTCAAAACATATAAAAGTCCCAGCTGACATGCTGTGTTGTGACAAGTCATCTCAGATTGTGTCAATCACGTTGCCTCATGCTGTATTAAGTGACATACTATAATGTGATTGATACAACATGAAATGACACATCATTGTACAAAATATCATCTGGAAAATTTAGGAAACTACCAAGGAGCAGAAGCTGAGTGTGGCCTTTCAAGTTTTGAGGCAGGAAAACTAAAGAAGTAAAAGGAACTCCTTGGAGTCAGACCTGCTGCTGCCACTGAGAATAAGGTCAAGTGTGCTCTACTACCTGAATCCTTTCATGGGTAATTGGTGGGTCAGTTTTAAAAAATGCTCTTGTTTCTTGGGGACTGACACAGATCTGTGGGTCTGAATTGAATTTCTCTGAACCACTTGGCACATCATTAATCGTTAGTGTATCTGCGCCATACAAACAGGGCTGCAAGCCAAATGCAACCAGTTTCAGTTCAGGGAGAAAATAAAATAAAATAAAATAAAATCCCTTTCAAAACAAAACCAAACCAGACTGTTCTCCCTTTCTCCATCTGGATTCTGCTTTCCTCCCATGCCTTCTCTTTTCTTCTTTTTCTATTTTATCTATATAGTGACTGAAATCTTACAAACGAAGCTGTCTCTGGACCCCATCACAAAATTCACTAAGGTCTGGGGTGTCCTGTTGCAGCACGTTTTGTAATGCAGTGCTGTCAATGGGCTCACCAGTGAGTGCTCTGGAGCAGCAATGGCACAGGGCTTCCTAATTTTTGGATTTGACACAAAGCTGTTTGTGGCTGACTGTATTTTGGGAACATCCTACCCCAAAGCTGCATGCCATGGTCTCTTGCTCTTTCCACCTGTAGGCATCAAAACAAACTAAGCTTGGTAGTAAGTTGATAGTATTGTGTTATACTGACTGCTGGAGCAAGGAAAAAGTTCCTGGAAATGAGAATTTCTCTGAAATGAGAGCTTTAAAGTGAGTGGGAGCTCTTGAATTAGGTTTGCTTCAGTAGATGCTCACTTAATGGGATTTAGAGGTTGCTGTCTTATGCTTGCTGGGAAAAATGGGCCAGGTAGAAAAAAATTTAAACCTAATTTGGTTTAAAGCAGGTAATAAAATGTAGAATAAAGCCAAACATTTTGAACATGAATAAAAACAATAACTGGCTATACATCTTTTCATCATACTAGAAAATGGTATAAAATGGACAATAGTCAGTTTTTCAGTAACTTTTTTTATTTTAACAGCTTCTCATCCCTTTCCTTCTTGTGGTGGAGACTAAGGGTTTTTTTTGGTGACAGGGAAATAATAGTGATGATCTGTTCTTTCCAGAGATAGAAAGGCTGTGTTTGGGCTACTTTTGCTGCTATCTGAGCCTTATTCCCCTCTGTCTTGAGGACAGGAAAAGAAAAACACACAAAAAAAGACAATTAAGTCAGGGGAGATGTTTCTCTGATTAGCCCTGACTTTTACCTGCAGCTTCATGCTATATGAAGACACAGGGAGACTGTGGTGTCATTCCAGGCCAGTTTTGATCTTTGGGCCTTTTAACATTGCGTTTTCAAAAATGTGATTTACAGCAGCTTTTAGGAAGCCCAGTAAAGCCGTTCTTAAACAAAACAGAGAAAAGCAATAGAAATTAAAATTAAAAAAATAAATAAATGGAAAAAAATCCTCAAACAAACCACAAAAGACAGGAGGGAAGAGAGAACCATAAAGAAAGCCACTGCAGAAGGGTTTTTTTATGTGCCATTAGAGATGTCCAGGGTATAGCCAATGTTAGGGAAAGTGCTGAAATCATCTCTCTGGGACACAGAAAGCCCAGCAGTGTCACGGGGAAACCTTCTCAGTTCTCAGCATAGCTGTTTGAAGAAATTGTAAAAGTATTAATAATGTTTTTTTCTTGTGGTTTGTATTTACTGATAGAAGCAACCTGACAGATTGAAATGGCTCTTGTAAATTCCAGTAAAGCAGCTTGCATTTGTCTGGCCCAGGCCAGGTTTGGTTTTTGATCATGTCATTGAGGCAAGAAATGAGATGTAGAGAGGTCAGAGAAGAGAGTGTTTAAGGTCAGCATTGCTTTAAATGGTCATCTCTAAATCTCCTGACGTGTCTCTAGCCAGCACTGAACAGTCAGTAAATTGGGCCCTTCCATAAGCTCGTTGCAAGGAGATACAGTCTTTGGATGGAGGTGTATGGACAGCATTAAATCTTAGTTTAATCCGTTTGAATGCTTGCAGGCTTCTGAGGCAAGTTTATCTTATCGAGTCACTCCAACACCATGTACCTGGACACTCCTAAAAATACTTGCAAGTCCAAATAGTTTCAGTCTTTGTTTGGAACATCATTATTAATTCAATACTCAATATTATCAGTCCCCTGTTAAAGGAAAAAAATCATCTGGTGGAGGAATGGGAAATATGCTGTATAAGCAGTCCTGTGGCTGGAATTGTTACCAGCAATTATGCAAAAAGGGACGTGGGAAGACTATGTGGATAATTTGTGAACTCAGATACTTAAATATACAGTGAATTTAGTAAAATAAATCTAATTACATCAGAGGTAATAAAAACAAAGATAATCATAAAGCAGGCTGCTTTTTTTCCTTGACCCACACTTGAAGAGGAAGGGGATGGGGCAGGGAATAAAGAGGTGTCACATTTGTTTGAATTTGGAAGTAAGTGCAGTCTTTCTTATTTTATTCAAATCTTTTCTGAATTAGCAGCTCCTGCCCTGTAAATGGTGATGCCCCCGTGGTCAAAGCACAGAACAATGTTTGCATTGATGTGTTGTGTGAGAATGCTGAATTTAGAAAGTCATTAGTCATTAATAATAAAAGGCAAAAGAGTGAGAGAGGATACAGGGCACCTTACAGAGATTGAACTGCACAGTGCTGCAGCAAATTTCTCAGCTGTTCTAAACTGACCAACCCCAACAAGCTGTAAATTGTGCATTTTACAAATATGGTGGTTTTTTTTTTTTTTTTTTTTTTTTTTTTTTTTTTTTTTTTTTTTTTTTTTTTTTTTTGTGCAAAATGCTGAGTGTTTTGTAGGAGCTAGTCCTGTTTGTTCAGTAATTGGATGCCTGTGTGAGCTAATTTAATGAATGGATATTGCCTTTTGTGATTTTTTTTTTTTTTTCTTCTCTGCATGTCAGGTCTCTTTTTCTGAATGGAGCTCAGTTATTATTATAGCATATATTACTTTGGATCATTTTACTGCTCAATCAATACACATATCTCTACAATAAATATTGACGTTGCTTTAATGTTCTTCAGTGTTCACTATGTCAAGACTATTTCAGTCAGAAGCCACCCATTACTGCTTGTTTCTAACATTTCCTGTCCACTCAATGTGAAAAAATTTGCTGCTCAAGCTTCTCTTCTGCCCAGGTTTCAAAAGATAAATGGAGGTAATGCACTAGGCAGGGTGACTCAGACTCCATTCCTCTGACTCTTGTATGTGTCATTATGTGTCTTCTGTATTTTATTTCTCCTCTCAACCATTTTTTATCTCATCTGTTAAAACTGGTTGGTAGCTGGGATTATGTCTTGAAGTGTATTTTTACAGAGCACAGCACATCAGGGCTCAGATTTCACTTACAACTCACCTAACAATGCTAATATATGGGCTGCTGTGGAGCAGTGAGAAAAACCTCTGTTAGAAGATGCAGCACACACTCACAGGTGCATGGAAGACAGAAGGTGAGAACAGCATGGTTTTGTTATTTCTCTCCTGTAATGTCTTCAAGAGTAAAGGAGCTAGGGGAGAGATGTACCATAAGCCAGTGTTAAATGTTACACTGCCAGCAGCACAAACTATCAGTGGTGAGAGAAAATACAGCATCTTTTTTAGTAATCAGAGGCAGATTTTCCTGTTAATCTCATGCAAGTGTGTGGACTTCAGTGGGCGCTGGCAGTGGTGTCTGGCTCAGCACATTCAGTGAAACACATATGGCTAATCATTGGAGTCTGAAAACACTGGATCACCATGCTGTCTGTGTTGTGAAAGGCACAGTGAGAGTTACTTGAAGGCTGCATTCGAGTTGAAAAAAATTGCCACTTTTGGTGTTTCCCATCTGGGAAAATATTGTCTTATTTTCCACCAAGTAATCATAATATCTGTCTGGCATATGTACCATGTTAACAACAAACATGTACATGTATTTATCTGCATGTATATATATAGATATAGATATATATCTACATCCCACCTACTTTGGCATCAGGTCAGTAGCAACTATGAAAAAAATCATAACCTGTTTACACACAAAAGCATGTGTATTTATGTCCATGAAAGGAAAAAAAAAAGTCATTCAGATTGCTTGATCTTCTATGTTCCTGGCTCCCTCTGCAGCCTGGGAGTTGAAGTAATCATGGTGAGGTAAGGGAGGAGTCTACAGTAAGAGACTAAACATAGCCCAGAGTCACCAAGTTGAAACTGGACTTGAAAAACAAGTGTGTTTAAAATTGCTAGAACGTCACTAGCACCTTGGGAATCCTGTTCCTAGGTGGCTGCTGGAGGAGATGCTGTAATAATGCCCTGGTACTAGAAGGCAAAGGGAGATGTCTTGCTTAGTTGAGAATTTGGGGGTTAGCAATCCCACTGGCACAGTTCTTCAGGTCTTTCTTATCTTCTGGTAATGCTTAAGGTTCAATATCCTGGACACCTGTTGTTCCATCATTGCTCTACAGTTGCTTGGTTTTTGTGCTCCTGGCTTTGAATTATCACAGTTCTAGGCTGCATTTAGATGAAGCTAATGTGTCTCTCTGGGTGAACAGTACTTTGTACAATTTTCATTCATTTTCCATATACTTTGCACGTGAGAAATACCAGTGAACTACTAGTTAATTGTTACCATCGATGAAAATGACTGCTAATAAGTTTTATAAGGGTGAAAAAATAAAGAAGTTATTAGGAATGTCTCTATCACAAGGAACTCGGCACTGGAGACAAGAAACCAAATGTTTTGCCACTTTTTCAGAGCTGAAAAGTCTTATTTCATCATATCATTTATTTGTTGTCATTTATGATAATTCTAATTGAAACATTGCATTGGGGAGGGAAGCTACCCAAAACATTTCTAGTGAGATCTGATGAGTTAAAACGAGTGTGTTTTTGCATCTCCATTCCATTATCAAACCCACACTCTGTTCTTTCATAAGGCTTGGAAGAAAGACTACAAAGGTTTCTGGAGATTGCTAAGTTAACCAGGAAATACCTCTTAAAGCACCTTGTTGATCTCATCCCTTGATCTGACATTCAGCTCGCAGCATCTGTCTCTGGCCTCCATCCTGGTGCTTAGTTAACTTTATATGGCATTTTGACTGCCCCCAGCTTTTGTGATCTCCAGTTCAAAGGGTTCAGAACATTATTACAGCGTTTATTGCTGGGACATCGTTACCTCTTGCCCAAGTGACAAGCTGATAGGGACCCTATCAAAGACAATGTCAGGAAGCACATTTATTCAGCATGCCACAGAGAAGCCCCAGGTTCCTTTTTTCTTTTTTTTTTTTTTTTTTTTTTTTTTTTTTTTTTTTTTTTTTCCCTTTTAATTTTATGACATTCCACTGCAAAGTTGATCAGATTATTCTCTACTCCCAGAAGCACATTTTGAACTCAATCCTCTTGAGTTGTGGCATTACCTGATTTCTTTTTTTTTCTTTTTTTTTTTTTTTTTGCGTAGAGGCAATGCTGATCAAATACTTCCTTTTAACCAAACTTTGCTAACGTTGACGCTCAGAATCTGGGAAGATATTTATGTTTTCCTAAAGGCAAATGAAATTCCATGGACTGTTTCTTCCTTCATGAAGCAAAGGCTGTCTGAGTTAATGTCTCTTCTGTGCACCAGGAAAAGTGCTGACCCAGCTGGGGGCACTGGGATTCAGAGCTGGGTCCTCAAGAGCAGATGGTTTTACAGGCTAGTCCATTAATCAACTCTGCTTCCCCAAGCACTGTGTTGTACTTTTTTTTCTCCTTTTTTTTTTTTTTTTTTTTTTTTTTTTTTTTTTTTTTAGCAATCAAGTGCTGGGTAAGAGAAGTGTAGCTTCTCTTCTTTTTCCAAGAGATGGCATCTGATGTGTGTGTGTGTGCCATTGCATTTCAGTTATTTACAATTATTGAGCTAAAATGCAACAGATGTTTATGAGCGGTTACAACTAAATTCTTTGGTAAATATGCTGAATGAATCCCATACATTTTCAAGAGCTTTAAATGCTTCTCAATGTAAAAAAGAGAATTTGTTTTAGGTAGACAGAATAATCCAGTGCTGGGATTTACTGGTTAGAGGTAAAAAAAGAGTCAGCTAACAAAACCTTTAACACAGCCAGACAGGTAGAAGAGTCCCAAAGCCTCTTAATACACATAACCTAAAATGAATTACTTTCATTTCTGGTTAAGCCCCTGAATACTTGTATAAATGCTTGAAAAGAAATGAAAAAATATCAAGGGAACAGAAGGTTTCTATTGCTCCCTGTGAAAGATCTTTAACTAGAGGGGAATGCATTCCTGCCAGGCAGCCTGTAGAGGTAAGCTTGTGTGTGATAATTCCTTTACATTCACAGCCAATAGCTCGCAGACCCAAGGGATGAAATGATATTTTAATCTGACTTTGTTCCCCGTAACCCCTCTGCATACTAACTCTGTGTCTGAATGCCTAGGAGTGTGCTGTTCCAGAGCAAAGTGCTGTGGAAACCTGTGTGAGGAGTCCCATGTGAAAGTGTTAAATGGTGCTTCCAAAAAAATTATCGTTATAATTTTATTATTATAATTTTTTCATCATGAGGGTTTAGAGTTGGTGAAAGGCATTGAATCAACTCTGGTTTTGAGGCAGAGATTCCATCAGCTCCTCAGCACCCCCTGTCTGTCCAGTCCACCCATTTATTGCAGCAGGAATACCTTTCCAAGAATGAAAAGTCTCAAGGGTGTCCACATACTTGCTCTCAGACAATGTCACATGAAATAGGAAGTGATTACATCTGGTGTTATTTTTTCACCTACTCAGAAGGAGCTACTCCAGATTACCTAGTAAACATCAGTTAGCATGTATTTTAAGTCATTGATAGTGTAGACTGAACTGTTCTCAGTGATTGTACAACCCTATGGCAATTTTAAGCATTTAATTCACCCGCAGTGAAGCTTTTTGTAGAGACAAAAATATCATTTACTCATCAAGATGCAAATCCTCCACATGTCAGATGATGCAACAAACATGGTTGGCATTTCCCCACATTCCAAGGGGCAAGAAGAGGGCAAGAGGAAGAGCTATGCTATATTTATCTCCCAGTGTTAGAATGAATAAAATTGCTCTGCAATTGAGGCAGAGAACTGGCTTTTTCCTCAAGTCTGACCACCTCAGGAGTCATATCTGTTTTTGTTGGAGATGTGTGGATCCTCAACTCCTAATTCTGGTACCTACAGTTGATAGTAACTCTCAAGACTGTAAATTGCAGATAAAGTCCTTGTTAGAGCCAGGTACTGTACCAAGTCCCCCAAACGTTGGTGCATTAGTAGCTTGTGGGAGTGCTTGGCTCTTTTTCTTGCTCTAAGGTCATAAATAAAACTCAGGAGATGTTTTTCAAGTCTCACTCTGACATTTATTTTCCTTATTTGTTACGAACTCACGAGATGTGAGTTCTCTCTAACAAGTCGAGAAAGTGAGCCAAAATGGTGTCTATTCAAGGCTATTTAAGTCCTAATTAGCTAAAAAACATTGTCAACAAAAGTTGACATCTTTATTATTTATGCTTTTAATCTAGTTATGATCACCTGAAACCAGCAATGTGGACATCTTTCACTTAATTAGAGAAAACCACCCAGGTTCGTGAAGAAGGACAAAGACAACACCTAAAATCCTCTATCTTGACTCACATATATTACTGTACACTAAAACCCCAAATTATAAATTTCTAGGACTCCAACAGTAGCTGGCTGTTCTTTTATAGGTACCCTTAGACTGAGGTGAGCCGTCATCTGAACAAATAACTGGAGTTCATTTCTCAGATAATCCTGTGTCACTGGACATAGTTTCTGCTCAATATTTTCAATTTTCTAGACTAAAAACATGCAAGGCTTCACTATATTGCTGTTCATGACAGACTGACTACTTGGGTTGCTTTTATATTCAAAATAGATGAAAAGTGGCTCAACAATTTTTGCTGTTTCCTCATCACTGCAAGGCTGGGCTAAAGTACTCTAGGCTTCAGGCAATAAATGATGTCAGGCCATATCATGAGCCAAACTCACCTGGAAGGGCAGGAAGTGAATATGTGACTGAATTCAGTGAAGATGTAGTCCCCATATCAGACATTGGTTTGACCCAGAATATATTTGGGATTGTTTTAATCTCTCCTGTTTCATTTTATGTCCTTTTTCTTTCTCTGAGGTTTTACAGAATAGAGGCGAACTCTAGAAAGCTTCTAAACTCAGCAAAGAAAGAGATTAGGCAGATGGGAGTTTTTGAAAGATGATGTGGTTAGGAGATGTAGCAGACAGTGTCTGGGATCAGAATGTTACCTTTGCTGCTGCTGGAATTTTTGCCTGTCATTCACAGTTGAAGTGTTTTCAACTGTTGAAGTTGTTTTCCCTGAGTATATGAATAAAATTAGGACAATATTGCATGAGGGACCTGGGATGGAGCTGAAAGCCCCAGCATGTGAAGTGCAAGAGGTACACCTGGTAGTTTTAGACTTTCAAGTTCAGCTTGCAAAAGGAACACGAAGCTCTTGAGAGGTAATAGATGGAATAAATTGTGGCCCTTCTAAAAGGATGGTCTGTAGAATGAGTGGATTTGCATGGGACACCTTGCCTCATTGATCCTTGTGGGACATTTCCTTTGTTGCTATGAGAATGAGTCCAAGGCCACATAAGTAATCTTCTCAACTGACCTGCTGAACACTAAACTCTTTTATAAGCTCTTCCTTGGAGGCTGCTTAGTAAGAGCTCTTGTGTGAGTGCCAGAATGGTAATCCAGCTGACAAGAGGTGAGAATCTTAACCTGTATATCAGGGAAAAAAAAAAAAAAAAAAACCAACAAAAAACAAACAAGAAAACTATTTATATAAAACATTTTTTTAAAAAACACTGTTTAGTCTTGAAGGGCAAAGGGAGCTGCTCCATTCACTCAGATGGCAACAGTCTCTATCAGTCTTTAGGGAGCTTAGAGCCTTTGCCAAGAATGTCCTGAAATACCATTCCCACTGCTTTATGGAGAGGGATTTGCAGCACTGTGATGCCACAGTGGAGACTGCTTCCTCTCACTGCCCCCTGGAAGCCAAGATTGTGAAGAAACTAGGCAGAAATCTCATTTCAGGTCAAATGACCTGTGTAATTTTAAGATTGTAGAAAACCATATACTAATGACTTTATATTTCCTTAACTTGAAGACAGCCAAAGAGTATTTGTATTTGAAATATGGCATGAAATATTCCCAATAGTTGTCCTAAGTAAACACAAGTGTTTGCATTACCTTTTCACCTGTAGCAGATTAAAGTGCCTCTTAGTCATTGGCTGTGAGTGAAACCAAGATCAATCTCTGTAATTCTACAAACCATTGTATAAATATATTCTGACTGTTTTTATACATTAATCACAGAAGATTATGCGGGACATGCCTTACTGTGCATATTTCTTGCAAGCAAAATAGAACTGTCTGCAATTCTCTTTGCAAAATTATGGAATGGACTGAATCATAAAAAAAACATACAGGAAAATCTGCTATTTCAGGACAGCTGTTCAGTATTTTTGGACAGCTGAGACTTTTTTTTTTTTAACAAAAATAAAGCATGAGGGATTTTTTTTCCTTAGAAATAGTGAGCCAAATTCATTAAGGGGATAATTTCAATTTCCAAAATAGATCATTTCCTTTCTTCCCAAATCTTGCTGAGCAAGCAACATTTCTTATTGCCATTCCCTAGAACTTTTTTTTTTTTTTTTTTTTTTTTTTTTTTTTTTTTTTTTTTTTTTTTTACTTTCCACATTCAGGCCCAGCAAAAACACCTCAATTTCAGACATAAGTGATAAAGAGGAAGAAAACAGCTTGCTGCAGTTGTAGAACCATGTTCTGTGGCTCTCTGAATTCTCTCAATCCATCACGTCAGACACCACCATGGTGGCTGGACAGCAACCTGTGAAGTGAAGGGGAACCTTGCTGGTAAAACAAGCAAATTGTGCACCGGCATACAGTGTGTGGAGAAGGACAGGAGTGGAGACCATGAGTATAAATCATTGTGGTTCAGGTTACTACTACTCTGCCAAGTAGAATTTTTTTTTAAAAAATGATTAATCTGTGAAAATTCGGGCTCATTAGAATAATTTCTTGAAGGTGTTAATTTTGTGTTTAGTTAGACACGGTCTGGAGGGACTTAGATCTTAAGGGATGTATTCTGACCCAGTTTGAGTGCTTATATATGTTTATATTGCTGTTTTGGTGAAGATGCTTGATGTATCTTACCTGTTTTCCTCCCATTTTCTGTCACATTTAGAGGTTTTTCCTCATTCAGAAAAGGCAGAGGGTCTCCATTTGTGCAAAAGAGAGGGAGGATGGCAAATTAAATTCCTGAAGATAGTTCTGCCTAGAAATGGGTTTTTGCACCAGTTAGGAGGGTCAAAACATATTCTTGCAGAAGTTTTGCCACCTTAGAGCTGTACAAAAGTGCTGTTAGTTTTGCCATGTACTGTGTCCCTGTGAATATACAAATCATATTGTGGGGGAAAAGGTAAGAAAAGAGAAAAATGAGACCTGTAATATAGAACTGAAAGGCCTGAGAGCAACAAGGTACAGCAATTTCCCCTAGTGGAAATTGTAGCTTGTTCTCCTTCTCTCCCTCTCCTTCTTTCCCTCTTCCACATGCCACCTGATCATTACCTCAGCCAGCAGAGTTATGCTGCGTTGCATTGCTGCACTGTCAACAGTGTGTGGGATATTATGATTACCACAGTGCTTTTATGAACTAAATCTTGGAAACTGCAGGCCCTGTCTGTTACTGGAATGTGCCTCCCACAGCTTCTAATCCAATGCTTTCAGGATCAGACAATTAAGCCATGTGGAAATGCGTGTTTAAAAGAGAAAAGCACATGCAAGGTTGTTTTCTCAGTTCCCAGTTCTGCAAGGTAATAAATGTGTCTAAGGTACCCCCCTGCTCCCTTCAGGTCATGGGAAGTTGAGGGTACTCAGCAGCTTTGAACATCTGGTTTTAGCAGCCTGGGTAGCACATTGCATGATTTCTTCACACTGTTGTTCATAATGTTATTGTGGTACTTGGACAAGTTGGGGGGATTTTTTTGTTCCTTTAGGACAGCCCATTGAAGGCTTGCAGTCCAACTCTTGCTTGCAGGCTGCCTCAATGGCAAAAAAGCTTCACATCTTTCAAGTAGTTGGAAGGTTAATCTTACCAAGTGCCTCTGAATATTTGGTTTGGCACTCAATTTTATAATAAAACCCTTGCAGAAATGGAGCTCTCCTTTGGTCAATGCTCTTTTTCATCCCATCAGAGGCCTCCCTGGTCTTCGAAGGTTATAAGTACGAAGCAGGAATACGGATAAAGGCTGAGGGAAAAGTTGTGATTTCACTAATGATGGACATTAAAAAAAGAGCAGAAGATTTGAGTGCTATTGACATAAGAGAATAGAAAGCTTTGTAATTTCGTGAGTTTCAGACGAACAGCACTCTTTTTGCATGGTAACATTCTCTGTTAGTTAAGGTATGGCAAATGTTGAAAGCCTTTGGAATCTAAGCAGGAGAAAGGGTGGAAACAACTTAAGCACAAAAGGAGAGAGCCGTGTCTGCTGTGGGTAATAATGTTTGAGGAACACTCAAGATGAAATTTCAGAGTGTAAATCTTGACTCTAAATCTTACACAAAGCAGGGATGAAGAAGAAAATAGACCAGTTTCAGCACATGCTTCAGAGCCTGGAAAGAAAATTAAAATAATCCTTGCTACACAGCTGCCATTCCAGGAGAAAAGGTGGATGCAGGAGCATCTCTTCACCCATTTGTTCCACCATTTACTGCTTTCTCCAGAGCAAAACCATGCTATGGTGAAGTTGAATGAGACTTTGCAGATGTCTTCGGTCAAATTTCCTTGTTCATGAGACAGTTATCAAGATCCTCTAGTTTGAGAGGAGCAGGAGATAGAAATTGCAGGAATAAAACTAATGTCTGGTAAAAATAACGGGGACTGAAGGGGATGTTTTGGTGCTGGCATTGGTCCTGGCCATATGTTGTATAATGCTGTAGTTTCCTTGCCTTTGTACTAAGGTCCTGTTTCTGTGTGGCTCAAAAGATGTAAATGTCTTTGATAGGTGTCCAAGCACATCTCTAGTTGGTGTCCAAAATAAGCTACAGTGATGGGCAATTCTCTGACTACCTGTCAAAATTATTAAAATTTACCCCTTATTACTACATGGGTGAATCAAGGTCCAAAGCCGTTATAATTTAGGTATAAATTCTTAATATTAACTATGAGCAAAAAATACTATCTGATACTTGTTTCATAAACCATTCATTTGAAAATAATATTAGCTTCTTTTGCCCCAGTCAGCCCTTTGGTTTGGTTAAAGTACTTTGCTGGAGTATATGAAGATGCTTTGCCTTAGAGGGATTTTATTAGAAGGGTTATATTCAGCATCAATTTATTATCTGCCATATTCCCATCAGACAGGTAGGAGGAGTGGAAGGACCCCACTAATCCACCTAAACCAATAATACCTTTTTTTGGCCCTAAAATCTAATGATCTAATTCTAAGTGTTTTGTCCTTGTGATCTAACATTGCTACAAAGACATTTTTCTCTGGTAAAACTGTTTTTTTTTCTCCCCACCTGGATGTCCTTGTGCAAGGCTTTAAAGCCTAGCTCATCTCCAGATGAGAGCTGCAGATTGCAGCCTTGGCCTGTCCTGGGTGCTTCTTGTGTCTGACTCTTGACTTGTCCTGAGCAAGACACCCATCATTGCAGAGGATTCCCAGCTTCAGCCAGGAATATAATTATAACTGGCACTATCTTATCATGTGAAGAAAGTGCCAGTTATAATTATAGTCACTAAGGTCCACACCAAAGGGGTTAAAAGGAGGTGCTGTAAACTTGGACAACCTCACTGCTGTTTCTGAGGGCTAGATTTATTCTCTGGACTACTTCAGTCTCCCTCCAGAGAGTTCATTGAGTAAGTCAGTATGACAGATTTATCCATGCTCACAGAGATGGTGGCTGTTTTCTCACCAGGCAGGTGGAAGGAGAAAGCAGCATAAAGACAGCTGCCAGCTGAGAGGTCACAGTTGAACTCATGCCATGAAATGGCCATAAATTATAAATCTTCCAAAGAGTTACAGCTTCTGCTCTTATTTCTGTCTTGCCCTAAATTTCTCGGTTGCACTTCTGTTTATTTTTGGCCTGTTATTATTGTCTGCAAAGGTTGCCAAGTGATAGCTGGGCAGAGTTTCACCCAAAGAGCACAGCCCCTGGCCACTGATCACTGAATCCTCACTGGTGTGCTCCCCTCACCTGCACTCTGCATGTCTGATCCCAAGCAATTGGGCTTGGGGTCAACTCATTTTACTTTCATGGCCTCAGTTTATGCCCTGATTGGGTGTATTGCCAAAGCCATTCCCAGGCAAGTAAAGCCAAATTACTCAGGAGTAGTTTGGGAAGTTCTGCAGATAATGAGACTGGATTTGTTCATTGGAAGTCCATACCAACCCTTGGAGCTCTTCAAAGGTCTGCTCTTGATATCAATACGATTAGGCCCTGGGGGCACAATCTTGCACAGAAAGAAAAAAGTGTTTCTGAATGATTCAGAGCTCTGAAATCATGTTGCTAGGTGTAGAAGGAAGCATGTAGAGGCTGGATTTCAACTGGCAAAGATCAGTGGAGCTCCTTTGAGGAACTGGCACTCAGCACCTTGCCTGATCATGCTCATCAATCAGCAATTTTATTTAATTTTTTTTTCCTGGTAGCATCTGTGCATATCCTTCAGTATTGACCCCTTTTGAACACTTGCAGACTAAGTTTAGAATAACCATCCTAAACTTCTACGAATGGCAGCTGCCCCATTGCATCTCCAAGTACCATCTATTCTTAGTGTACCCAAATTCCCCACAAATTCTTTTAGAGCCTGGCTTCTTAGCTTCAGTGAGTGTCATTGACACCATCTCCCTCCAACATTAGTCCCTCTGCTGCTGTTTGCTGTTTCCATTTGTGTGATGCACATGCTGTAGGTCCAGTTTGATCACTGCTTCTTCACTGGAGCAGGAGCACACGTGCTCAGATGGATGTTCCTGAGCAATTCCAGTGGTGTCAATGGAAGAGTCACCTGCTTAAAGCTGAGCTCGAAGGTGTTTGTGGGGTCAAGTCCTTTAGAAGCTGTCACTTTTATGGACCAAGGTCACTGATTTTTCAACTCAGTATGGATTCTCTGAATCTTTGGTGAACCTTCTGTTTCCTAGATCTTCCTAAAAGGTGGTTTGAAGGCAGGAACACACACTGCGAGCAGTACCAAGTGCTGCAGCTGCAGCAGGGGGTTTGAGATGCTCTCTGGGGAGCTGTGGTGGCCACACTCCTCAGAAGTGTTCCTCAGGAACATTCCTTCACACACACACACCCTTTCTGTCACAGGCTGACTTGGCAAAAAAGCAGGTGGTGGAAAGGAAACCAGGCATGTAAGAAGGAAGCAAAGAAGACTGGCCTTTTTATTGCTAGTAAAATTTCCTTTGCTGCCAAAAGGTCTTTGAAGCAAAAATACCAGCCTGCTGGGTGGCATCCACAACCTGATTTTAGCTGTAACCATATGGCAGCACAGTGTCAGGTTTCTCCCAGCACATACAGCTTCCCACCAAGTGCTTTCCAGGTTCTAAGTGTCTGCAGTATTTCTTCCTCTCTCCCTTGGATTTTGGGATACAACATGTTGGTTCTTGCAATTTTTTTTCCCCCAACATTCCACTTTCTTGATCACCAGCACCGGTGTGATCTTGATTTCCTTAAGCACTTCTCTTTCTCCTCTGGGAAATTTATGTTTCTTTCTGGCATCTGTCCCCTCTCCTCTCTGCACACTCAGGCGAAGAATTAATTTCATTTTTTCCCCTTAAACAATGCCCTTACTACTTGTGTCAATAAATTACTCTTGCCATTTTTAAGAGGCCCTTCTGTCTCCTTCACTGCCCTCTCCTTCTGTATGTACTTTAAAAATGTCTTATTTATCTTAACCCCTGCTGTGATCTTTCTCTGCTCAATTCTCCATCTTTGCCTTTCTTAACATTTTTTAAGCCAAATGCCTTCTAATCTTTACATTCCACTGCTGGATCCCATATTTGATAGAGAATTTTTTTACAGATATTATTTCCTTAATTATAATTAATTCCAGTGAATCATGGGGTTCACTGTAAGCACCTCTTTAGTACTACCCCTACTTATTTGAGATTAGCAGAGTATGTTCATGTTTTCCTATTTACCATTCTGCCTATCTTTTTTTCATACTTGGTAAAACACAATCAAGATCATCCATCTATTATTTTTTATAAATTTTTAGGCTTAATTTTTCTGTTCAGTTATTAATGGTAAACCTCATTGCATCACAGACACTGTTATTCAACATTTTTTCCATTCAGACCTCAATCTGCCAGTCATTTGAATGGTGCTTTAATGTGTAAAGGATGGTGTGTGATAATAGATTATCTTCTTCTGTGCCTCAGGTACTGAGAAAGTCTTTTTAAGATTAAAAATTTCCTTTTTTTTTTTTTTTTTTTTTTTTTTTTCCCTGTATGCAGTACCAGGAAGGGCAGAACTCTGACCCCACAGGAAAGACTGAAGAGTCAGCTGGAGTGAAAAAACTAGTCAGAGATAATGTGTTATACTCCACATAAGACAGTCAATAGCTTTTAAAACTGAATGCTTGTGATAATTCAGTTATGGACTAAAGGCTGTGGACAGTACCCTTATGGATTTCTACTTTCCAAGGGCAAGGTTATCCAAGGGAGACAGGAAAACCGACCATCTGGCCAAGGTTGCTGAGATTTGGCACATGAGGTAAGTCTGTGGTGTGGCAGTGCAGTGAGCCAGCCTTTCAGTTTGGGGCAGTAAAGGAGAAGTTCCTGCAGCCAGTTTTCCAATCCTCTCCTCAATTAAGCTTGCCACTTCTCCCTGTATGCTAAGCAAGCATCTCTGGCTATGTTTCCCAAGGTGATTTGGGTTTGCACTTGACCCTGTAATATTTCCCAAAGCCAATGTCACCTGCCTGCCAAGCATTTAAGAACAAAGTTATTCCATGTGAGATCCTGGTGACAACACCTTTGCAGGTATCATTTTGATTTTGAGTAGTTCCCCTGAAGGTCCTGCTTCAGCAGGCAAACACACTCACACATTACCTTCTACAACTTCAAATGGATTTTCTTCAAAGACCTACATTTGATATGTAGTTGTCTTTTGCCTGACTTCACAGAATCATCCTACCTTCTACTCTGATTCGCTTTTAAAACTGCAGTATATTTCTCACCTTAATCTTAGATCCTGAATTAAGGCAAAATCAGGTTAAAATTCTTTTCCCAAGCTTTCCCAAATTGCTTGTGAAATACCTTTGTGCTGTGTAACAGATTCACTGGTTAGCTCTGATGGCAGTGGGGTCCACAGGGCATTTTATCAAGTTTTAAGTGTAGCAGTCCTCTCATGGAAAGATTTATGTATTAAATGATTTATGTATTAAATTAGATTTATGTATGTTAATTCCTTTAATTTACAGTCAAGAAAGAAATGACATCCAGAATGAACACACATGGTTTTTCCCTTTACAATCTGAAAAAACATGACAGTATGTTCTCCAGGGTAATTTTAGCTAAGCCTTGGGGTTTTTTTCAGAGGAAAACCCTGATTTTTTCCAGCCATGAGTCCCTCTGTGATCCCATCTCTTCTCCTAAAGTCCTTGAGTCCAGACCCAAGGCTTGGACTTGGAGTGATTCCACACCAGGCAACAAGCAGGTGCTGTTCTCAAAAGCTCTACAGGCATCTCAAAGCCCTGTGGAGCAGAAGAGGCCAATAATAGTTTATAGTTTATCCCTAAGAATTTTTCTTCAATCTGCCTCATTGTCTAAAAGAGGCTTCTTGTATGTATCTGATAAGGTGTAAACAATTTCAGAATTCATTTGGGTCGTTGCTGAAGTTTAGGCACCCACCCTGTCCTGACAGGAGTGCTCCTGTCTTGTGTATAAAAAGTTGGTTGTCTGGGTTTTTTTACCTTTTTGTTATTTTTTTTTCTTTTAGTCTCCTGACAGTAATAAGGGAAACTTCCCACCCTTGTCCTGTGCATCCTTGTCTTAGAACTTTTTTAACATCCCTTCAATTCCCATATGTTTGAAGAGATGCCAAACCCAAATTCAATCTCAGAAATCTTTTTTATCCTCTTTTTTTTCAGCTGCTTTGCATTTTTCTCCAGCTCATTCCTCCCTCTTCCACATTAGGCACTAGATGATTATAGAACAAACTTCACGGTGGGCATCCAGAGGACCATTTTACATTAAATATATAATAATTCCCACACCCAAGACAATTTTAAAAAAGTATTAGACAAATACAAATCTACAAAGAGCTTGTTTTCTTTCCACAAATTATAGTTATATACCTCTTCAATTTGCAATCAACTGGCTGGTGTGACCATGCAGCTAAACTGCAAGTAGCTGTAGTTGCTATTTTGTTGGAATAATATCAAATTTCCTTCTATGCTTTGCATAGCTGTCACCCAGTGATATGATAGGCCCATGATTTATTGACCTACTAAAAGCACTTTCACTGACTTGTCACAATAAACTTTGCTTAAAACATTAAAACATAAAACACCAACCAGCAGTTTAAACAGAGATGCCATACAAATGCTTTCAAATTTAGTTAAGCTCTGGTGCAAATCCTGGCTATGAAGACCCCAGCATAAGTTTTCTAGGAGTTGTCATGCTAGAATCTGTCGTGCTAAGCAGCAGGAATTGTAAATACAAATGCCTTGAAGTATGAAGCGCTGACAAGGAGCTTGGCTCTGTCTCAAACCCTCATCAGTTTTGAAGGTCTTGCTGAGACCATGAAGCTGAACCCAGCTGTAGCAACCACAATAGATTTGGATTGCCAAAACTGCTGGAATGTCCCCTCATACAAGCTGGTGTTGCATGACCTGTCACTTGTGTGACTGTTTGGTTTAGGACCTGTTTGTGTAAAGCCAGGAAAGCTGGCAGTGACTGATCTAGAGCACAGCCCAGACCTTACATCAATGCCATTGTCCCCTGCTTGAAGATGGATACCTTCAACTCTTTTGGTGTGGCTGGATTAATTTGTGGTCTAGTCAGCTGGGTTGGGCAGTTAGAAATAGTTCACTTAATCTGAAATAGACGTCAGTGATGACCAAGAGGAATTCTCTCTAATTGAATGCATATATTAGTGTTTTTCCAGGATCTCTGAGTTAAGATGGGAAGATCCGCATTTGTTTCAGCTCTGGATGAGTTTAAAAAAAGACTGGATGTGGCACTTAGTGCCATGGTTTAGTTGGGGTGTTTGGGCATGGGTTGGACTCAACGATCTTGAAGATCCCTTCCAACAGAATGATTATGCGAATTCTTCAGGGTCAGAGTCCTGTGCAGCAGTGACAGGGATTCACAGCAGCAGTGGTGGTGTGCTAGAGCTGTGCAGCGTTAGCTGGTTTCCCATTGTGTGGTGTGGGCTGCATTGATCATGAGGTGCTGCTTGGCTTTCTCATCAGCTTTCCTGCAAGTCTGCCTGAGCCTCACTTGCCAAGCTGAAGAACTTACAAGTTCTTACTTAGTGACTCTTTTGTTTCCAATTGGTGAGGAGCATTCTTAATTTTGAAAGCCATTAAACTAAGTTGAAATTGAAGATAGTTTCTCTCTAAGAACTATTTGCTTTACTAGATCCTTATTATTGTCTTGAAAAATATTAAATCATGGGATGGTGACTACTCTGTGTTTCCATCTCTCACTTTTAGAATAGTTTCTTTAATTTCTTTCTCAATAATTTTAGTTTGATCATGCCATAACTGCCTTCAAGACTGAATATGCAGCTTTATGAATGATCCAGAAGATGCCTAGGGATTCCTGCTTTAGTCATAGTAGTCCACAATTCAACATATATCAGGTTTACAGACCCTTTCATGTTATCTGATCCATGGAATCCCATAGAGATTTCCTGAGACACTTTAAAATTGGTGAGGAAATACTACAAGGAAAGTATGCAGGTAACAAATCAGGGATCTACAAACATTTTTTGCTTGAGGCTGCACATACATGTGTAAAACACTGGTGATGAAAAAATGACAGATGAGTAGTCGCTGTTCTGGAAATATCAGGAAATACTAAGTTCAGTTTTCTCTGCCAGGAGGAAGGGAGTGTTAAGATTAAATGGTTTCCATAAGAGGAAAAAGAAAAAAGCAGCTAAACTGTATTTTCTTTCTACCACCTGCAAGTGCATGCTGTAACATCAATAATCACTTGTATCTGCAGTTCTTTTGTACAGTTAAATGGGAAATAGATGATTTTCTGGAAGTAAGTTTGCAGTATTTTTGATTAGGATACTACAAACCAAAGCAGTCATTCATGGTTAAATTTTGTAAGACTTTCATTCTCCTTCATCATTTACAGGCAAATGATGATCAACCACCTCTTGCATAGGGATGCTATGGCTAAAACCAATTTGCAACCCTGAATGAAATTAATGACATTTCCATTCTGGACAGATGTCCAAACAGATGCTGGGGAGAAGGTGATAGGGATAAGTGTGTGCAAAGCATGATGGCAGGAAACACTACCCATGACCTGCTAAAACACATTTTTCTCCTTCAATCAGACATTGCAATGTATCCTTAGAGGGTGAGCTGTGTGTGCTGCTGGTGTGCACCTTCCCCAGGTTGGTAGCCAGAGTTCCTGTAGTCTCTCTGGACAGAAACAGCTTCCCTGGAGACAGGTAAAGGGCTCAACACCCACAGTTAGGTGGTGCAGATCTCTAACCACTACACCTTCCTTTTGGTAGTCCACCTTCAAACACCTAGCACAAGATCATCCAATATTCTGCATCCTAAAACCATCATCTTAATTAAGGAGGGTCATCAGAAAGACTCCTTTTGCCTGCTCATTCAACATTACATTCAACATTAAAGAATTTTCACATGGGTAAATAACACAGTCGAGTTTTTCCATCCAGGCTATTTTTGTGCCTTAAATTCAGATGGAAAGGTAAACTGTAACTCATATAATTCGATTTAATGCCATACATTACATTGGTATTTCTGTTGTGGGAGGAAGAAAAAAAGAAGGCTGAGCAGCTTAAATTTAGAAAAATGTTACTGGAAAGATTACATTTCTCTCTCAGGTGGTGAAAATTAGCTCACTTGTACAGGGTCAGAGGGACAGCCAGGTAAAATCTTGTCCATTGGACCAAAGATTTTTACATGGTACTGACTCCTTTGCCAGGATTTCCAGATCTTACACTTGTTCTGTTCCTTGTTTAGCTCTGTTTGGTGAAACTGTAATTGTCATATACTGCTAGAGAGGGGGATGTTCATTAATTTCCTTCCTTTCTTGGTTTTCATAGTAGGATACTTGATTTTATAAAATGTAATTGCATTGACTGCTCTTGTTACCAGGATTGATTGTATTGACTTGAGTTGCATGTTGTTATGTTTTCACACTCCTGATTTAAAATACAGTTTTGCTTTCATTTTTTTCCCCCCCTGCATTTTAAGATTATTTACAGTACATTTTGAGTTAAGGTTCTTCTGCATTTGATTTATCAGCCACTGGAATTGCTCTGAAATGCTGTCAAAAGTATTCTGAGTACGTGACAGTAACCACCAGAACCGATTGCTGTTGACCTCAGTCATGTCAACTATCATAACCTTCCCTCAGGTTAGGAGGTTGAAGCTGGGAAATACATTTCAGCTTCTTATTCCTGTGTGTCACGTCCTTATTGCAATCCATTTCAATTGTTCATTAGGGAATTGGGATAGCTGAGAATACCACAGTGAATAAATAATAGCAACTAGATGTCTGTGGAGAATGATGCTGGTAGCAAAATGCAGGGGACGTGCCACTGAGCCCTTGAGGTGAAGGAAATTATGAAGATTTCATTTTAGATGTGGTGGTGATGCATAAGTTATTTGTGGAAGTGTGCATTTACTTGGATACCATGAGAAGTGGGTGTGAGGGTAGAGGCTGACATTTTTCAGGCTTTGGTACTTAGATACTTAACCCTGTATATAGGATTATTTTTTAGTAGTATTATTTGAACACCTGATGAATACTGAAATTATTGAAATCTGTGACTACTTGCTATTGCTGAAAATTAGGCTGCTTCTATTTAGCTACTCAAACATTGTTTTGCACGATGATTTTCAAAGACATCTTAGAGAATGTGAGTAAATTCCAATGGCCTCTTTTAAAAATCTTTGCTTGAAGTGTCTGCTTTTAGTGGAATTGGAAAAATTATAGACACTGTTGTAACTTTTATTCAGGTCAGTGGGAGAATTACCACTGATTTTTCAGTGGGGGCTGGATTCAGCTGAGGAATGCATAAAAACCTTACTTGGAAATTGGACTTAAATCTTAAAAGTCACAATGTCTCCTTCTTTGTGAACACAGCTGATGATGGATTTCAGGAACATTTTACCCAGATTCCTCACAAAGAGAATATCTAAAAGCCATTTATGTAGTTCCTCAGCAAAAATAAAATGCTTTAGTGACAATAATCGAGAAATGTGCTTTTGTACAGTTTCTGCTTTTCTTTCCTTATATTGTTTTTCACCCTTTCTTTGTATCCTGCGTCGTTTGGAATTCCTTCTCTAAGCTGATGTGTTTGCAAAGACTTTGAGGAGAGATGTGAAATGCCTCAGAAGGAGACACTAATAGCCCCAAAGACTGGATTAGAGGACATATACATACCGTCTGTGTCCTATTAGGTCTCAAGTAAAGTCTTGTTTAAAGTAAAATATCAACTGTCTTTTGAAATGCCATCATTCCCTAAAGTCCTCTTACACAGCCCTAAATCTTGAATACAGTATCTCTACATCTACAGGCAAAGGACAAAGGGTCAAAGACATAGTTTCTCCTTATTTAAGATTCCTCTTTCATTTTATTACAGGACCCTGGGGTAGACTCTCTCTTCAAGTCCAGTCTTCACCAATCACATGCTAATAACTTCAGCTGAAAGAGGGCTCTACCCTAATGTCATTATACTCCCAAGCAATGATTGATTGTGTTATAGTATGTTTTTGAAACCTAATTACTGTCTCAGTTTGTATTTGAGCTCATTAATCTTCTAGCCTGTAAATAAGTAAAATTGACTAAATAACTGAATTTCTTTAATGATGGGTTCAAGTTATCTTTATACCTACTGTTTCTATTAACCTTTTTCTTGCCAGAAGTGATTTTTTTTTTTTTTAAGTTTTTTTTTTTTTAGTTTTTAGTTTTTATAAGCTTGCATGGCTGGCAATGCACCTGTTTCAAGCACTCCCCTGAGTGAATGCATCCCTGATATTGAACAAACCCAGCCTGGCTGCAGCCTCCCCATCCTCCTCAACCCTGATTTTAGGGTCCTGTAAGAAGCAGTTCTCCCTACAGCCACAGCTTGCAAAAAATATCTGGGGAAGCTGGTAGGAAGGCACACAGCCAGTGGTGTATTTCTCTTAAGAATTAGATAAAAGATAAAAGAATTAGATAAAAGTTCGGGAAACTGTTTATTCTGTAGCCCCTGTATTGAAAGCACTGGCCTTTGGACTGAGCAGCAATCTCTAGCCTGGGCACCTCCATGGTGCTGGATGCCTGTAGCTGTGACTAAAAGGGGCCAGCAGCAAGACCCCAGCAGCTTGTTTGAGACTTCTGGGTCTAGGACTGTGTGTTCTTCCAAAAAACTTCATCAAGTCCTTAAGGCAATGTGCCCTTGTACAGCCTGGAGTGTCTTCTCAGTGTGTGGCTTTTGGATGGATGCTTTCTTTGAGAGTTCAACCCTTTGGTATGCTTGAACATAGTTACTTGAGAGGCCAGTGCTCCCTGCAGCCCTTTTTTTCTTGCAAGAGTCTCATCTATAGGATCCTTGCCACTGCTGACAAATAAATGAAGGCTCTGGCAACATCCAGACTTAAGCTTGTGGAATAAATTTCCAGGAAAAACAAGCATGACCACTAGCTTCAGCACAAGCAGAAACATATGGCAGCTTCATCTCCTTGTTTTGGTTCCCCCTAGTAAACTGATTTAATCTACAGATACATGCACCTCTTTAAATTCTCTTCCTACATGTCAGTCAGGAAGCAAAGGGAACAGTGATGGATTATTTTCATTTATTGGGAAACACTTAGTCTGGACAATGGGACTTTATGAGCACCCAGGTGGACAGGGCATCTCAAGCTCTTGTCACGCTGGCCAGATGTGTTAGCTGTGACTCCAGGCCCTGATGAGAGACTTCAGTTTGATCTGTGTCTTGCCAAAGCACTTAAGCACATGCTTATCTCTAGATATATGAAGAGTCCCTTGGGAGGGCCCATGTGCTTAAAGTTCGGCATGCATTTAAGTGCTTTACTGGAGCAGACTCCTGAGTCTTTCTGGGGATAATTAAGTCATGCCAAAAGCTATTTTACTGCCACATTTTCTTTCTGGTTCACAGGATGGGAAAAATCCATTTTCATCAAAATACCGAGTGGATCATTTTTAACCTGATTATTTGTTAAAGGATTCCTGCCATTAGAAAGGACTTCTTTGCTTCTTCCTTCCATTCAAGCCATGGAAGGTTTGCCCCTGTTTTAATACCTCCTCTTCTATTGCTTAGCAGTGAGTTATGCTGTACCTGAGCCAAACTCCGCAGTGTTAATGAAAGGTGATGACCTTTGGCCACTCCTTCAGTAATGAACCTCTCTGCAGCAGGACCAGATGGTGCTTTCACTTCCAAGGGTGCAACATTACTGAGGTTATGCAGGTGCCAGGAGTATTTCTGGAGAGGTTTCCTGCCTGGGGGAGTGGCACAGTGGGATTGGTAGCCAGAGGGAGAAAACAGCCTTAGGAGGATAAAGATAAAAGAAACATCCTCAGAAAATGGAAGATGTTTTTTGTGCAGTTGATTTTATCCAGCACAGACTGAGTGGTTACAGCCATAAAGCTCCTCTGGGCTGTAGGTAGGAGCTTGTACACCTTTATGGTTTGTGGGCAGAGGAGTTTGATTGTTCATTGCTTAGCAATGTAGGAATCAAAAAAACTCAGCAACTCAGTATGGCCATGCATGTAATAAATTACAATTTTCTATGCAACTCCAATGAAGGGAAGGATCAAGGGGAGGAACAGGGAAAACTTTGGGTTGAGAACCCGAAAAGTAGAATTGGTGCATCCTTGGACTGAGTTTTCCCAAAGATGTGGCCAAAGGTGTTAGAATCAGTGTCCAAAGCCTGAAGTGAGGTGAAAGGAGGAGGGGAACAGCATGTCTGACTGCATCCTTGGCATCTCCCATGTTGGGGTGGTTCAGCCTCCAGTCTCCTGATAAAAACAAGCATGTTCCGCTTCATTTCCTGTTTTGGAAAATGTGGGTTGAATGCTAAAAGGCTAATTGCACATTGTTTTTAAAAATTAGTTTGATAATTCATCATATTGTAATTAAACTAATTAGAACACTATTCATTTCCAACCACCTTAATTAGGCCTCAACTTGGCAGGGAGCCCGTGAGACCAAAATGTTGCAATTTGTTAAACAATCGAAAGACTTTGATAACAAATGACTGTATTCAGCTACATTTTAGTTAATAAGATTTATATATTAATCTAGTTATACTTTGTTCCCTCAGAATCTGGCAGGGCTTGCAGGTCTTCTGATCCCCCTACGAAATTCCTGAAGTCTGAATTAAAATAACTGGAAAATTTTCCCAGTCCAACAGACCCTCCTGATTTTTTTTTTGCACTGTAAAAGGCATTTGTGAGATTGAAACGACTTTAAAAAAAATCTTCTTTTAATTTTTTTTTTTTTTTTTTTTTTTTTTTTTTTTTTTTTTTTTTTTTTTTTTTTTGCTCTTCTAACCAAATAAACAGCTTTCAAAGTAAGATAGAAAAAAAAGTTTGTGGAGCAGAAGCAAGCTGGAGCTCTGGGCTGAGAGGGTGTTGGTGGGTCCAGCTCTCTGGGTTTGCTTTTGGGGGCGCTGTTGGATCAGGCTGCAACTTTTCCATTTGCACAGCACAGGAGATTCCCTTTGTGCCCTTTTTGGACTCCTGGCCCTTGTCATATCACTGTGACAAATGCTTGGCATGAGGGCATGAGCTGGCACCCCAAACTCACATGAGAGGTGGAGGACTTTCCGTGGTGGTTGGTTCATCAGTGGTGAATTTCCCTGCATGCTCTCTTTGACAGCATAATGAAGTGATAATTACCTAAATGAATAAATGTTGATGGCTGAGATAAATATCCGCATTCCCTTAATCTATTTTCCTCTGAAATTGCTAAAGGAAATTTGGCTTTAATGGGAGGTATATGTCAATTTTTACAAATGATTGTAAATCTGTTTAGAGAGAACTTAGATGAGTCAGTCTCTGTTTCAGCAGTAAAAGTTATTGATGTATGGAGGCATAAGATGGACCAAAAAAATTGAACAAGATATTGTAATAATTATGTTTCTCAGTGTCACTACCTTTTGCAACATATGGTTTGTTTCTGTTCTTTCCACATCCTGCAGATGTTGCTGAACACATGAAAAACACTGATGAGAGAATATTTTAGCCAAGAAGCAATTTCAGTGAATATTATAAAAGGGTATCCTCTTAACTCTGCAGAAGTTGAGTAACTAAAGAATTCTGGTTTCATTGCTAGTAAAGATCAGATCAATAAGCAAATGGGCCAGGGGCCCTCTAAAAGTGTCAGGAATAATCTGTCGTGGATGAAATAGAAAAGTATCTGGAAACAGTATGAAGTAATAAATTCAGATGGAGTCGTATTCTGACACCCTTCCTGAGCCTTACTCCTTAAATAGTCTTACTGATATCAGAGGCTTGTGTTCAAGCTGATGCTGTTGGATTTCCTTCCTAGCTCATCTCTGGTGGACATGGCAGAGGAAAAATAAAGAAGATTAAGGAAATGTGAAAAGCCTACATGCAAACAATTTTCCCACTGTGTTTCTGGGTTCTGTAGCTTACTGCTTGGCCAGGTTTTAAATTCTACATGGCCATCTATGTGGCCAGCATTTGTGCCAGTCTGGCAGGCAGAGGGTTGTCAGGACAGAAGGACGCAGGACAGAGCACAGGGCAGCTGAGGGATCCAGTCTCATGTTGCTGTAGGGTTAGGAAGGGCAGCCTGTCTTCTGCTTTGCCTTTACCACAGCAAATCTCTTTGCTGAACCTGCCCTTAGCTCTTAAATAATCCAAAAGTAGTTAGTCAGTCTGAGGCTGCTGGCTGGTTTTCCATCCTGTTTCACCTGGTTTTATCTGTTGATCATTTTTTCCATGGGTCTGGACACCTTTCTGAGCCCTGGGGAAATCTTGTGGGAAAGTTTGGAAGACAGGGAAGTTGCAAACCATCATCCAGCAGCAGCATGGGATTCTGCCATGGCCTTAGAGCCACTCCCAGGGTTCAAGAGCCAGGTGTGGGAGCCCTGGGCACTGAGAATTTCAGACTTTCTGTGCTCACAGGCACTGACCCCCAAGCAAAAACTGCATTGGACCTGAGGCCTTGGAAAAGGTTCCCAAAATTGAGTGACAGCACTGGGATTGTGGGTGTGGAGTTTGAATAGAAGTGTGTGATATCACAGGGTGGAAAACTTAGACTTTAAGGTTTTAGAATATAGTAATATATATAAAGCAAGATGGAGGATTTAGGCTAGATGCTGAGTTCTTTTTCACCTTCTTCTTCATGGGTTTGGATGGTATTTTGTAATTGGATAGAAAAGTCCACATTGCGGGCCACAGGTGGTTGGTTATTGGGTTAAAAGTAAAAATAATTTAGGTGTCATTTCATAATTGGACAGTTTGTGCTTAAAAGACCTTGTAAAGAGATAGAGATGGAGCCATTTTTCACTTTGTTAGCTAGAACTCACAACTTGTGAGACTGTAACATAGATAAGAATTAATACACATCTGGATCTGAACACAAAAACCGTCTCACATGCAATTAACTCCAGCTCTAACAAGAAAAAAGAAGATAAAATGCCACAGACAGGAATGCAGCCACTCCTTCTTCCCCAGGCCATTCCAAAGGGCTCTGTGTGTGCTCCTGCAGTGCCTCTGGACTGCACAAGCAGGCCTGGAGTTCTCAGAGGTAACTCATTATCTTCTCTCACTGATGTCAGAGGTGGGACAGAACTCCTTCCTCTTGCTACCTCCTCAAAACATAGATGGCAAAGGAAGTGAGTGCATGGAAGTTAATGGTAAATGTCTGCTCATTTCTCAGTGGCTTGGGCTTTGCTTGCATGCTAAAATGAGAGAGTGAGGAAAATGGTGACACTAAAGGAGTCTAAGCTGGGAATCTGAAAAAGCCTGAGGAAGGAAAAGATTGCTATATGTAATGGCAAAGACTGCTATATGTAATGGCTCTTTGTCAGGGAAAAATAGGATATTATGAAAGAGATACTAGAAGAGTTCTGCTGGGACTCAGTAAGTGATATGACAGCAGTGGGTAGGCTGCAGAAAATGCTTATGATATACTTTGGCCCTTGGCATGGTACCTCCAAGTGGTCACAGTGTAATTCAGAGGTGAATTTTAAAAATGGGTGCCTGGAAGATAGGCTGAGTGCCTGAAATGGACTTCAGCTGCCCATGCTGCCAGAGGAAAAAAAAATCTTCTTCAAAGTCCTTTTCTTTTATGAAGATGAGCATAAATTGATGGTTATTTTTCAGCAAAGAAACAGCAGTAGATGGGAAGATGCATGAACAGGTGCATCATTTCTTCTCCTCCCCTCTTGAGCAGCTCATTTTAATAGACACCAGTTATTGCTGTGCATAATAATGAACATCTGTCAAATGCTTTCCAGAGTGTGTGAAAATCCACCTACAGAGCTGAAAAAGCAGGCAAGCCTCGTAGTAGCTCTGCTGCTCCCCATATTGCCAGAGAAGCTTCTCCAAGTTGAAATCTCTCCAGTTCACACTCTATTTCAGACTTCTATTTTCTAGTCAAATATGTTATTTCTCATTATTTCTAGTCAAATACATTATGTATGGTCTACATAAGGAGACTCCAGTAACCACCAATGTCCCTAATGTAATTTCAGAGAAATCTCTGACTCCTCTTGAGTCCAAAACCCTGGAGACCCCCAGTTCCTGAGGTGATGGCCTCCAGCCAGGAAAGAATGAGGTCCCCTAGGTCAGATTCTCCCCCCAGATAGAGCCATTTGCAACCCTAATAAAGGAAATGAGGTTGCCAGGGTGTGGTTGGAGACAGAATTTGGCCATATTTGAAGTCTGTGGAGTGACTCCAGGATGAGATCAAGAATTGGCCTCTCCCTTCAGCCTCCCCTCTGATATTAGTTCTTTATAAAGCAGCATACGTTGCCTCATGCTCTTGAATGCCTGCAGCAGACGCTGCGTCCAAAGCCCTCTAAAGATGTTTAGAGATTTCCTTTTGGAGACTAGATCAGGTTACCAGACAAGACAAACCATCCAACTGCAATAAACTTGTTCCTTAGATGTATTTTTTGTTCAGACAAGCCTCAGACTTAATAATTGCAGTTGAATTTGAAAATTCCCCTTTTCTCTTTTAATTTTCACCGCTGAGAAGTAAAAAAAGAGATAGAAAAAAATACCCTCAGAATAAAATCCAACGCTCAGCTGTGAGAGCCTGCGTTTGGTTGGTGATGCTTTTGTGGAGGTCACAGGGATTAATGAAAAACATGATTAGAACAACATCAAGCCGGGGGCCCCAGTTTGGCACTGAAGCATCCATTGGGGTATATCATGTTGCATTGTGTGATGTAAGAATGTGGGCTAGTGCAATCAAAATGTAACTGCAATCCTTACCAAAAACACCTGTTTAACCTCAGCTAACCCGGGAAGAGAACGTCAGATATTTTATTTCCTTAACTTGAGCATCAGAGGTGGCAGTGGTGAAAGCACAATAATGAAGCTTCTGTTTTGTACGCCCTGGAAATTGAAGTATTTAGAGCTTGTGCCCAAGTCTAGCCCAAAATACATTTTATGTTCCTCAGTTATGTGATTACTTAACTTAGTTATGTGCTTGGGAAGGCTGCCGAAGTGAGGGAAACGGAGCCTGAGGATGGAAATATTTAATCTGTGATTTGATAAACTGTGGCTAGTGGCAATATGAGCTGCTTCTGGCCCAAGAACAGAGGTCTGTAAAGTACCAAGGAAGCAGCGAGGTCTCTTGGCACTTTTTGAGGAAAAACTGGTTTGAAAAAAGATCAGGGGCTCAGAACCCAGATCTGAGTTGAAATTGCCAATTTTATCACTTTGCCCAGAGAATCCTTGGAATCATTCTCTTGGTGATAAATGCTGAGAATCTAGCTGCCAAAGCAGGGTGGCAGCACAGTGAAGAATAAATGTTATGATGGTTCAGGTATCAATGTGAGACTAAAGAGAAAAATTCTTGCCTTCTGTTCTGCTGCAAACTTCTTTTCTCTTTTTTTTTTTTCTTTCTTTTTTTGAGATTAAGAAAATTATCATTTCTCTTGATTTTACTTGTCTTGAGATTAGTTTTTAGTTTAAGTCAGTCACTGAAATTCCTTCTTTCTCTGGTGATTCATCCTCCTAATGCAGTCCCTTGTGTATGGGATGATTTATGTTCTGAAGAAATCTCTCTAACATTTGGAGCACACGTAACTACCTGGGAGGAGATGAGATGCTCTGAACTTTTAGTTAGCTGAGATGAGGTGAGATGACTCATGGCACCCCAGCTGATTACTTCTGTAGAGCAAGGATACCCACACTTCCATGTTTCATCAGTGTAAGAATAAATGTTAAATTTTAAAAGGAGCACGTTTAAAGAGCCTACATAAGGCAAAGTGCTTCAGAATTAGTGAGAAGCACTCACTTGTTTCTTTTTAATTCCCAAAGAAGGCTGAAAAGCCACCATAGATGCTTCAGAGGTTTGGTGGTTTTTTTTAATTTCTCTACAGTCCAATGCTTTCCTTCACTTGCAGTGACATTGGTGTTGAATCGCTCTTTGTACCTTAAGAAACCTGACTCCCTTTTGCTGGGCCGTGCTGGGAAACTTCTCACTGCCTTCTATAAAAGATCAGGAGTCCTCAAGGAGATTTTGGGTATTAGAGTGTTGACCTAAGAGCTCCAGTGCAGGGTGCAGGTGGCTCAGTGAAGACACATGGGCCTGCAGCTGAGGCTACACCTTGAGCTGGTGATAAATCAACAAGCTTTACTGACTCCAGCAGAGCTATTGCCTTGTTTCCAGTCCAAAGTTTCAGTGGTTATATGGTACTTTTACACTTCCAAACAGAATCTTGAGTGAAGTCAGTGCTGTTGCAAGGTAAAAGTGTAGTTCTGGGAGGGTAATCAGTGGCAGAAAGCAAAAAAAGGGATTTCTGAGAACATTTCAGACAAATGAGAGTCTTTGTGTTTTAAAGATTTGGGGAAGCTGTTCTGGCAAGAGGGCTCAGAGCTGAGATGACAGACACAAATCTATCACAAGGGGCAGCAAACTCTAGTGTGCTCAAATCCCTGGTTTGTCCTATTCCAACACTGATGGATGACCTACTGAGGCAATTTCTGCTGAAATACATTATGGAATTTTGTACAGTGTTGGATAGAAAATAAAAAGAACATTGGCATAAACCAAATGAACAAATCAGTGATACCCCCATGCCTCTGTAAGGTGGTGTACAGTGTGTTCTGGCTTTGGTACAGCAGCATTTACAGGTCCCAGAGCCATTGCATGGAGTCAATGCACTGCCTGTCTGTGCTGTGACTGATTTAACCAGCACTGTATGAATCACTCATTCCCATAGGCATCAAATTGTGGACGTTTTCTGAGCACCTTACCAATTGTATTTATTTCTAATTTTTTTTCCAATCAAAGTAAGGTGAAACAATATTGTATGCTCTGCTGATATCTTGTTTAAGGGAATAGTTTATCTTGAGACAGAGAAGAGTGTGTCACATTCTCCTCAACTTCTCAAGGCAAATAAATACTTGTCAGTGGCTTACATACTCTCATGAATATTAGGGAATCATGGATATTAGGGAATAATCTTGCAAAATGGATAAAGAGCATAAGTTCCATCTGACCCCTCCTACACCTGAGCTCACAAAACCAGGAGGGACTAGCTACATTTGGAAATAGATGCCCCTACAATTAGGGAGGTGGAAAAGACATCTTTGGGTAACATATCAACAGATCCACAGATGTGTTACAAAAGTGCAATCTGAAAAAAGACAACTTAAGGTCTCAACTCACTGCTCCTCTTCCATGAGGGCAGTTTATGTCAATGGAGATTCCTCATAGTTCTCCAGCCTAGAAAGGTTCAGACGTGGGAGGGCCTTTGGAAGTTTACAGCAGCCAAAAAGCCCAGCACTGAAATTTCTTTAATCTGATCAGACTTGTTCTTAACCCTGAGACAGAAACATCCAGCACATTACACCTTTGATTTACTATTATACATGTATCAGAGAAACAGTGGTCCTTTTGAATTATGCATTCTCTTAACAGAACATTAAAACTTATGGGGAGATGGAGTGGCCCAACACACAGCTATTATCCTGACAGAGGGGAGGGTGAGATCAAGAGTAATGCTCCCAAGCTACAGAAACTCTGAGTTTTTGTTGGATTGCTTGAATGAGCATTATAAATAGCACTTTGTTCCCTCTCTATTAATAAATAGTGTTTAGATTGTTCACAAGAAACCTGATAGATGGCTCATCAAGAGGAGCAGGAGGGATTATTATTTGACATAAAAGAAGAACAACATCTCTAAGTCCTGAGACTTGCCTTGAAACTGATGCAGAGCTGCGCCTTGGCTTCTAAAAACAAAGCATGCCTTTTAATAACCTGAAAATTCATTTGTTCTTCATATCAAGACATGGCCAAGAGTTACTACAGTACTGTAGGAAATCAGGTTTGATTTTGTAATATAGTCAAATGAGTACTTTGGAGCGCTATGTTTAAGATCAATAAGGAAGTGGTAACTACATTTGCTGTCATATGATGATATTGATGTAAAAACACAGTGGTCAAAATGATAAAATCAATTTCATAATTTAATCAGAAATGTTTATTGATACTATTAAAGCTGAATTCAATAGCTCCTGATATCCAGGTAATTTCTTATCTGTCAGTAAAACATATTGAAATGTTCTTTCTTTTAAATGCTTGGAGTTAAATCATTGAAAAAACACCCAGCAGGAACCTGTGGCTGGAATGGGCAGAGGATGGTAGATGAGGAGGTGAGCTGGGCTTTTCTAGTGGTTTATACAAAATGGTTTAAGCTTTACAGAGCTCTTGTATTTCACGTGTGCAAACATGAAGTAATGGGTTTAAAAAATAACATAAATAGATAAATAAGAATTGAGATTTTTATGTGATTGGAATTGACTTACTTAGAGACTATTTCATAGACCACGTGTGTCTAAAAGCTAGAGAAATGATAGTTAAGAATGCCTAGTTCTCTTTCTGAAGATTGCATGAATAAATCCATTAATCTTGGGCAGCAGTACAGAATATGTACTTTGTTATGGAGCTGAAACTGAGGTCATCCCTGGATGGGTTATTTTAATTTTTTTTTATATGGTACTTCTGTTTTTTAAATACTTCATTTTAAAAGAAGCCATCTGGTGAGAAATATTCTGTTTTATCAGAGCATTTTTGAACTCTAAAGAAATTAGTTTCTGTATAAAAAGTGAAACTTTTTAGCAGCTCTTTCTCTCTTGAGGTGTGTAAGATTATAGGTCTTGCAATTTAGTATATGTTTGAATTGATCAATATAAATTATTGATGGAGTAATTCCTTTTTATTTTTATTTTTACATAGCTAGTCAAAGATGAGTACTTCTTCTAGGGCAGTGCAAGAAAAAAAATTAGTATGATGGAAAGATATATTTTCAGTCCTTGAAGTAAATGTGAGTGATGTGTATTTCTCACATACCAGCAACAGCTCTGGGTATGCACAAATTTATTTATACTGAGATTCATGTTTCTCATCACTTTAAATCCTGTAGGAAGCCACTTTGGCCAGAAACCAGTTCATCCCATGTCTCTAGGCTCACTGCAGACAAGAGATATAATTCCTAAACATTCTTTGCTATGCCTTTCAAGGTACTTTGCAACGATGGAGACCAGATACCATAACTGCCACAACTCAGTGTTCAGAACCAAAACCATTTCCAGAAGGCCATTTTTTTTTTTGGTGGCTAAAATATATTAATATATGATTAATTAATAATTATTCATTAATAACGAATATATATGAATAATTAATATATATGAACTATTAATATATATTAATATAGCTTAAATTAAGCCTGAACACTTAGTTTAAACATTTAATTCTGCTACAGGATTTCTGTAGTCCCTAAACTGCAGAAGGTAACGTGAGCTTATAGAGTAGGTTTAGCTTGGATATTCAGAAGAAATTCTTCTCTGTGAGGTTGGAGAGACCCTGGCACATTTTCTCCAGAGAAGACGTGGATGCACTGAAAGTGTCCAAGGCCAGGCTGGATGGGGCTCTGAGCAACCTGGGATAGTGGAATGTGTCACTTCCTATGGTGGAGGGAAGAATTTGGAACTTGGTGGGCTTTAAGGTCAGTTCCAACTCAAACGATTCTGTGATTCTATGAAACTGCCCATCCATCAGGTGTAAATCTCAACATGGATACTCCGAACAGCAGTAGTGAGAGGGTCTTACCACACATATGAGTCTTCCTTGTGGTTTTTTGGGTTTTTTTTGTAAAGTAGCAGGAACCATTTGGGAAGCCAACAATGAAATCCTCTGCTGTCATCTCTCCTTTCTTTATGTTTGTTGAGGTGGAATCAAATAATCTTTTCTCCTTCCTACTCCAGACGGTGATAAGAGCAAGCCTGAGCAACCCACCTGTTTCAAGGTTTGTTGGAGTAAGGGATTTTAATATGACAGGCAAGAAGATGGATTAGGCATTTTTCAAAGTGGAAACAAATTTAAGTCACTAAATCACACACACAGAGCAAGTGTTGCATTCTCTGGCATTCCTAGGAATTCCTCATTGTCCTTGAAACGTGACCCCTGAATCTGATATCATGATTTCTCTTTCTTTTCAGAATTACATGAAGGATTTATATTCAGCGTGGTGAATGAGACCATTCCTTGAGAACATAGGCTCATTCTCCTGGATTTGCACAGGCTTGTTTTACTGGACTTGAGCCTTTTAAAACTGTGTGTCCAAGTCTGCTCTATGGAGGTGCATGTTCACTCCTCAGCTAATGGAAAAAAAAATAAGAACTGCCAGAGGGTGAATTCCGTCTTCAACACTTATTGTAGGATGGAATGAACTCTCCTCAGAAAGCTCTCACTTTCTAGTCTGGAAAGTTTGTAGAGAATGAGAGCAGAGACAATCCTGACTTTTGTGTGTTTATAGGAGAACCAAGTGGCCATAGATTTTGGATGTATGAAAATCCAAAAATCTTGTAAGCTGGCAATAAATGAACTGCAAAGTTCAGAAGGTTTTGTTACCTATTAAAATGGGATTGTCTGCCTCAGTGTTTAAAGCTTTTCTATGAGATTTAACTGAAGGAGTGCAACCAATTAGTTAAAGATTAGACTATTAAACAGGGCTTAGGTCTTTTCCTTGGTTCAGTGTTGTTTGTCTCAGTGCTAATTGCTTGTCCATATTTTAACTTCCTTCAGCATAAATAATGATGATAATGTATAAATCAAAATGGTACTCTGTAACATAATTCAGGAAGAATTATTGATTGCTTGACTATTTTTGGATTGAACTACTTTTGAGAAATAAGAATGACAAGACTTGTTTTCATAAGACAAGTAGCTGAGCCTTTGATATCTGATTTGAAATATTTGTCTATGTAACACATATCAGTAAAGCAATTTATATCCAGTTTTTAGCTGAGAAACTGGCACATTTTATGGCCGATATAATTGATTTAGAAACTGACTTACCAGATTGTCCTATGTACAGCAGAGAGGAATGGGGCTGCTGGAGTGTGCCAGGGTGGGGGAAGAGTGGAGACTTATTCTTGGAAATGTTCCGATGTTTTGGAGAAGCATTTAGAGAAGCCACAGGAATGCCAGGATTAAGGGCCTGAAAGCAGAATAAAAGCTTAAAGAGGAGGTGATAGATTGCTTAGTTCTTTTATTAAGATCACATACTGTGCTGTATTTAGTGCAGGTTACCATCGTTTCCAAAAATTGCAGCCATATCTGAGAAGGGACTGAAGGAAAAAGGCTCTGAGATGAAATTAATTCTAAAAAGAACATGAAGGTTGGCTAAGAACTTCAGTCTTATGAAAGAATAATATATGCTTGTTTATAAACTATATAAGACTTTAAATCCTATACCCAAATCAACATTTCTATCATGGTGTCATAAAGCCCATGAAGATTTTTTGGTTGTCTACCATGAAAATGCAGTGCTGATGCATTTTACTGTGAGGTCATGGGGACATTATCAGATCTTTCATCACCCTCCATCCAGGCAAATAAAATGCAAAAATCAGTTTTCAAAGCCCAAATCTCTAACATGTCATAAGGGTTTCTGAGTTTTAAAGCTTGAAACAGCAGCTCTTGTGCTGCACTGTTAACATTTTTTAGATGGCAGCAAAATGGCCACCTAGAGCAATGAGGATAACTTCTTCCATTAGTCTGACAAAGTATGAAATTTGCCCCTTAACCATAACTACCCCTTTAGATCTGTTGTTTCTTCCTGCAATTTATGTGGAATTCTGAATTCAGAGATGCCCATCTAGATGAGAATTCTTGGCCTAAACTGGATGATAGAAATGTACCGTAAGAAAGCAAATATGTTACTAGAAAGTACAAACATAATAGGTTTGGTCAGTGAGAAATTTGGTGATGTAAAAATATTATACTGAATATGCTGTCTGACAAAATAAGACAAACTGGAAGAGAAAACCACCAAAACCTAAGCAATTAAATACACTCTTTATTTAAAAAAAAAATAAATAAATCTCTTTATAATGGAGCAAGGATTTGTGCATAGACGAAAGCAGGTTTGGTGCCACAACATGATTTGGGATCAGTGCTAAAGCTTAATTATTCACAGCTAATTTGGTGGTCGAGCCTAAGACAACTCAGGAGTTGCTTGAGATAAATTTGTAGATACTTATGTGGCTCATGCCTCCCTTCCTAAAACTAGGAAAAAAATCAAAATAAAAATTGGTCAGAGGCATAGTGCAAATTGTTTGGAAGAGCTGAAAAATGACAAAAATATTTTGGTTGGCTGTTCAGTTTCTGGACCTGTAACATAAAAAAGTTTTATGGAAGAAATTAGTGCAAGATTAGTCTGGCAGCCTTGAAAGAAAAAAGAATAGATTCTATTCAAAAAATTGACTTCAATTAGAGATTGACTTTTGAGTTTCTAGGGAGATTTTTCTTCATTTAATATAAACTATACTACTAGGAATTAATTATCTTTAATTGTCTCTCTATAGTTGGTGGGAGAAAAATGATCACTTCCGTAGAATGATAAACCTGTATTGTCCTTGACAGTTATTTTAGGATGGGCTGAATCATACACTAAAGATAGTTATCCCTCTCTGCTGGCTACAGACAGCTCTGATAAGTAGCCCAGACTGAACATACTGGAGTTTTTGATGGCTCATGTGGATGAAGTATGTCCTCCTGCAGTGACTCTAAGTCCATCCCTGATCCAACACATCTGCTTTTAATAACCCAAAATAATAATAAAAAAACCCCCACACCTCTTCCCTTCTTAAGCATTTGTATTAATTAGGTGTGAAAAATTACTTTTAGATCAGTTTACCAGCACTTCAAGGTTGTTTAACCACCTCTGAATGACCTAAGACATATTAATCGTGATACAGAAAGTAGGAAGGAGGAAACAGAAGCACCACTTTTTGAAGTATGAAAGAACAGCATGAAAACAGTTCCCTTTCTTTTGGTTTAATATTTGCTTTTGTTCATCTCTTGAACTTGAAAATTTCATCAAACAATCTGTCAGCACTTGTATGGTGAACAGAGCCCTACAGCAGGAACAGTAAAAGGAAGCCACCAGTAGCTGGTCCTGCTTGTAATTTAAAGCATATCATTCAATCCACTTACATGGGTAGGACTTCTGTCCATAGTCAGTGAACACGTGTGTGTCTGTGAAAGGGTCTGAACCTCTGTTAATTATATGAATGTGAGTGATCCAGCAGAAAGGAGACAGAATTTGATTTTGTGTCTCCTTTGCCTGGTCTGCACAGAGAGCCTCGAAAAACAACTCAGGTCCATGTAAGGTCCTAAGCAGGAAGCTGCCTAGAGCTAATTAATAGCAAACACTAGGTGAAATACTGAATTCACAGTGATTTCCAGCAATAAGGAGTTCTGACCAGGGAGGTGTTGAGGATAGTGTTTCAGAAATGTGAAAAGAAAAGGTACTGGAGGTGTTAACCTACACTCAGTAGTTTCTTGGATCCCAGAAAAGGATGGGTTTAGTCCTGATGATGCCTTGGGAAAGCTGACCTGAAGCAGAGACTGGACAGAGCCAGAGAATAAAGTAGGGATTTACTGAAAGGCCTCCAGGATCCACCTTGGGCAGGACAGAGCCTGACCAAGGCTACACCCAGGGTGGACTAAGAATGGTCACAGAATGCCCAACTGGTCATGAGACCTTACATTTTTATAAGTTTTGGTCCATTTGCATCTTGGGGTTGAATTGTCCAATTCCAGCTTCGGGTTGTGAGGTCCCATCCTTCTTGTTCCTCCCTTCAGCCACCCTTGTTTGTGCTTTTGGGGCTGAAAGTTGTCCTTGGATTTCAGCAGAAAAAGGATTTGTTTTGTCTCTCTGCTCTGTGCAAAGAGCCCACCAGCACTTAATATGAGGCTCAGAACTGCACCCCTGGGCAGCACAGAATCTGAAAAACATGAAAGCTGAAACTTAAGGTATCACTGATACTTAATTCAAAGGAGTGACGCCAACATCACAATATGGAGGATCCTGCTGCTAGCTCATATGTCTTCAAGTACTCCAGGTACTGAAAACATGCTTTGCAAATGCTTTGTGAACCTTTGACAATGTGGATCTGTTTTAGTGAAGTATTTCTAAGACATCATTGCAGTAAATAATAGAAGTTTAATAACCAATTCACTAAGGATGGGAGGAAGGTTGTGTGCTGCTCCTTTTCATGGTGTTTCCTGTGTCTGAATACCATAAACTATAAAACACTTCAGCAAGATGCTGAAATGATTTTGCTTAACTTGAAGTTTGCTGACCTTTTTGGTTTGCTGGGGGAGTCCTTAAGATGACTTTCTATTTCTCTTACTTGGCAATTTAGCAGTGCGTTGTTTCTTAAAGGGTATTAAAATCTTCTGGTAGTGCTGCATCCCTCTTGTTGTAATCCTAAAACACTAATCATCTGGAAAAGGGGTTGCAATTGTCACAGAACCAGGAGGTAGAGGAAAAACAAATGTTTTGTTTCAACACAGAGTTTAGGATCTTTGGGGTAAAAGTCACCCAAATGACTAGACCAACTCATTTAGTCCTTTGCCCAGAGTGGGGTTGATTTTGTCTTTCCATACAGATGCTTGTTAAACTTGTTACAAATGCCTGGTGATAAAATTTTTATAATATGCTGCTTTTTCCCAGCAGTTTAATTCAATTGCGCTCTCTTAGAATCAGAAACTTGTTGCTAGTGTCTGACCTGAATCTCTCAGATGTTGGTTTATCCCACCTGGACATAAATAAACCACATTATGCTGTTTGTTTATTTGCTTTAACCCTTAAAAGTTCTTTGTTTCATGAGATTATCTCAATTCTTTCTTTGCATGTGACTACTTGACTCCTCTTTGTCCAAAGTCAGGGCACCTCTCCTATGAAAACAGAGAGTTGGGGTTGTCCAGCCTGGAGAAGGCTCCAGGGGGACCTTAGAGTCCCTTCCAGTGCCTGAAGGAGCTTTGAGAATACTGTAAAGGGGCTTTTGACAAGGGCAAGGAGTGACTTTTAAGGGGCAGTGGCTTTAAACTGAAAAAGGGCAGGTTTAGATTAGATATTAGAAAGAAATCCTTGACTGGGAGGGTGGTGAGGCACTGGGATATATTTTCTAGAAAAGCTGTGGATGCCTCATCCCTGGAAATGTTCAAGGCCAGGTTTGATGGGGCTTTGAACAACCTGGCCATGGCAGGGGGTTGGAATGAGATGAGCTTTAATGTGCCTTTCAGTCCAAACCATTCTGTAATACCATTAATTCAATATTAGATACTCAGTGTCAAGGATGACACCTCATTCATCCATGGAGCTCATGTGATAAAAGAGCTCCTGTCTCCTTATTTGTCTTTGTAAATTTAGTATTCTCCATGAGAGATACCAAGAGCTGATCCTGCTTTTTGCTGGTAAGAAAGTGCAGTACCTTTTTAGAGGTCCAAAAAGAGATCTGCAAGGATTTATTGCTGCTAAAGGCCTGCCTGCCTATGCAGCAAATTGAAGAATGAGTCTTCTCCTCATGAAAATGTGATCCTTTATGAGAAAGAGAAATCTGTGCTCTGGTGTTCTGGTTTGGAGCTCTTTCTTTCAGGTTCTTTTGACTGGCAAGAAACAAGAACGTATTTTAATTACATCTGGCCTTTTTACAACATGGCTAAGCTGTCCAACAGATGTCTGCCTTGGGTCCAAACAGCATGAACATATGACAGGGAGGCAAAAAATAATCCCAAGGAGTTTCATCCCTCTTGCTTTTCACACAGATTTGGTCCCACTGTATCAAAGGCCTGTGCGAGTTCTTTATTCTTTCAGAAGAGTTATCATTGCCAACAAGTAGGTTCTGAATCTGGTCTCCTCCCATGGCTTCCAAAATATAAAGCCCTCTTCAGGAAGGTATCTTCAGATTGCATCTAATTGCCACTCATAACCTGATGATGTGCACCAGGATGGAAGCTTTATAGGCTGCACTCCAGCAGAAATCCTTAAGGAGAGCTAGGAAATGGATACCATCAGGCCAGATTTGGAGGACTGGAAATAATTTACCCACAACTCTTGATTTAATCTATCTGTCTGTTCAAATTCATCTCTCATCTAATCAATCTGAACAAGGGGACTGAAATCCTGGAAATAGTGTGTTTATTAGTCTTAAAAAAAAAAAAAAAAGGTCCTGGAAATGTGTGTTTTAACAAGTTGTTGAGTTAGCAATTCTTTCTTACTCTACAGCCCAGCCCTGCCACACATACTGTAACTTTCATCTCCAGCCAAAAAACTTCAAAGTCCTCCTGAGGTCAAGGGCAGTGTGGCAACATGTATTAAATCAAGAATTCCCAGATTAGGCTACATTCTGGGATGTGGACAGGGACTGCAATATATGATGGTATTATAGAAACTAGGCTAGGCTAGGCACTTGGAGAGATCAAGGATTTGGGGGATGAATCAGCCTGCAGAACGGAGACGATCAGATCTTTATTAGCTTTGTTTGTTTTAATTACTAAGATAGAAAGAGCAAAAGGCACATTACATGACTGCAGTGTATTGTCCTGCAGCTTTCTGTATTAGATCTGCTCGTTGTTGAAATTCATGTGAGGGTGCTGCACAACCCAACTGGTAAAATCCTCTCAAAGGGCAAGGAAACAGTTCTCTTCCTAATGTACCTTTATCAGAAACATAATGAAAACACAGTTTATAAGGTGAAAGAGTCATCTGTAGTAATAGTTACCTTGCAGCAAAGCTCAGAATTGGTTGGTTTGAGACCACATCTACTTTTTGTTCCTTTTGATATAATCTCATTTTCAGTTCACAACCATCATGTTCTTTCTGTCCTGAGAATGAAATGCAAGCTAGTCCCTGCCTGATGTATTTCTGCTCAGAGCAGGAACTTAACTTTATTAGGCAGCAATAACAGTTGGGGCTTCTCCTTCAAACACATTGGAAAGAAGTATAATGAAAAAAATACCTTTTTTTTCTTTGCTACAGAAACAAAACCAAATTATTGTAGTAACTGGCAAGAGTTTGCCCATTATCAGAGGAACTAATATTCTGAAATTGTAAGAATTCAGAAAAAATCCATGGCAGTAGGAGATTTTGCCAAAAAGATTTGCATTTGAATCAACAAAATAATACATGTGTAAAGCCTGCTTTCATCTCTTGAAAAGACAAGGATTTAAATGAGGTTTTATGTAAGATTTTAGTTTCTGTAGCCTCCCTCTGGGATCTGTAGAGATAAACAGAGGGAGGCAGCTTGACTTTTGGGTGCAATGAATTGCTTTTTTGGAATTGCTCATCTGATTTAGGCACTTCAGTGAAGTGCATACAGTTCAGCCTGGTGTACTGCGGTTCTTTTAGTGAAAAAAGCACATTGCCATATGTACAGGGTATGTGGAGTACCTGACTGCTTTGAGTGTATAGTTACATGGGGGGTTTTTTTGTGTGTGGTTTTTTTTTTTTTGTTTGTTTTTTTTTTTTTTTTTTTTTTTTTTTTTTTTGTTTGTTTTTTTTTGTTTTTTTTTTTTTTTTTTTTTTTTTTTTTTTTTTTTTGTTTTTTTTTTTTGTTTTGTTTTGTTTTGTTTTGTTTTTGTTTTTGTTTTTATAAAACTGCAGAAAGAATGGAGAAGAAAAATCTTCAAACTGTTTAAATGAATCTACATGCACTATGTTTCCAGTCTTCCTACAAATGTGATAAGTAATATTAGGTATATATTATGTAAAATGTAATATCACATATGTATAATACTATATATATATAATATTTGCTTTGAAAAGCACTTTTTAAATCCCACTTCCAAATTTCCTTAGAAGCTTTGATTGTTAGGGTGAGCTCAGTTAACTAAAGAGAGAGTAATAAAATTAATTAATGTGACTGGTAACACGGCTGCAGTTTCAAGTACCCAATCTAATTCCCCCAAAATAAGTTGGAATGTCGATTTCTCATAAAACATCTCCTTCCAAATGAATCACCCTCTTTGCTTTAGGTCCACTCTGTTCTTGCTGTTCTTCAAGTTTCCCATCCGCTTCTTGGCTGGTCCTGATTTAGTATGGATGCCAATCTGTCATTATGAGAGGGGGATATGAAAACACAGTTCAAGTGAACTTACATGATGTTTCTGAACTTCAGCTAAAAGCATGGTTTAGATTTTCAGCCTAGATTCAGGTAGTTTCTATTTTTGCCAAATAAATTACCTCATTGCTGAATAAAATTGCTATCTTGCTTCATCAGCATTGCTCAGTAAAAAAAAAGAAATTAATCAGATTTCCTGCTGTTCCATTAACTTTTTTTTTTCCATTTAATATTTCAGCTGCCTCCAGGATGATTTTTTTTTTTAATACCAAAAGGGCTTAGTCAATTTTCAGGACTAACTACTTGCAAAATGTCAGTTTAATAAAGCAAGTTCATTGCTGGAACTTGGCACAAAAAGAAAAGCTGAAGCAATGTAAAAATTTATTTTGATGAACTTAAAAAAGGAAAAAAAAAAGGAGAGGAGGAAGGGATGGCAGTTCTGGTTGTTTCTGAATGCCCTTGATTTCTGTAACATCTGAGTCAACTGAGGCTACTCAGCAATTTTGGTGTTCACGTTCTTCATGAACAGAAATCAGGAGGAACTTTGGTGTAGCTGAAATGATAGACTGAGCAGTCTGTCCTCAGACAGCCCATCAAAACATTTCATTCTGCAGACAGATTCTAGTTACAGTGTGCTAAAAGTCCATGACAACCACTGTCAGCTGAGACATCTTTGATTAGCATCTTTACACCATTACCCAGCTACACTTTAAACTTTCAAGCTTTAAATCCACCCATTGATGAAAGGTTTGGATACAAAGTTTGACACAGGTTCTCTCACACCTTTCATGCTGGTAGGGAGTGGACTACAGCTGAAATAGTTGAAAAGAAATATTTATTAGATATATAGAATAAATATATATTAATAAAATACAAATAGATAAATAACTAAATATGTTATACATTATAAATATTGTATATTGTATATAATAAATATATATTCATGAAATATAAATATATACTTTATTAAATATACATTATATATTATGTAATATATATAATATATTGTAACTATTAAAAAAAATGCAGTGAAAACACAGTCTTTAAAATTCCTTATTACAAAATAAAGTCTCGAGTCCAAAATACATATAAATGTAGCATATCAAATATTTAAAAGGCCAAAATAGAATCAATATGAGGAAATCAGATATAGAGAGAAATGCTAATGTTTCAATTAGTCCCTTCAACTGATTTTGATATTTTGTATTATGAAGAAAGCCCATTTCATTCTGGGTCAGCTCCAAAAGATATTTCTTTTCCTCTGCTTGCTCAGGTAGCCTCCTGGCCTATATTAGTCTACCTAGAGTTCTGTGTAGGGCAGGAATATATTGATGCCAAGCCAAAGGACAGACAGCTCCTTCCCACAGCATTTTCCTTTTTGTTCTGTCCCCCTTGTAAATCCTGCTCGTGTAAGGTGAGCACTCAACTTTCTCACACTGCCTCATTTTGGGCTTCTTTAAAGCTGCTAAATGAGGGAGACGAGGATGGAGAGCTCAGTTTTGCGTGCATGTTGTAGCCTGGAAAACTCTCTCACCTGCCATTCATCAGAAATAGTCACCAGCTGCTCCCAGGCTAAAGTTACAGTGTCAATGGGAGGTCTTTAGCATGAGAGGGAGAAAAAGGTCTTTGCCAAGATGTTAAAAAATGGACTACAGTGAAACTTAAAACTTCCCTTGATAGCGAGTACATTATCTAAGCATCTTATTACAAATTACTGGGAGCCTTTTTAGCTATTTTTTTTTTTTTTTTTTACTGTCTTAAGGGGATTTAACTAATTAGGCACAAAGTCTTATGCTCGGGATTTATTCAATCATATTTTTTCACTTAAGGTATGGCAATTCCTCTGTTTTTTTTTTCACGTTCTGGTGGTCATTTGTAGATGAGGGCAGATTTAGCTGAGGGGAACCCAGCTGCAGTTACTAATAATGCTCAGCAGTGCTGATGTTCTGTGCTTGCTGTGCACGGATTCCTGTTGGAGTCAGCTGAAGGCTGCTGCTCTTGTGTGGCCTTTCTGCTCAGACTCACAGAATCACAGAATCACCAGGTAGGAAGAGAGCTTCAAAATCATTGAGTCCAACCCAGCCCTAGCACCTCAACTAAACCATGGACTGAGTGCCGCATCCAGTCTTCTTTTAAACACATCCACCACCTCCCTGACCATTCCAATACTTTATCGCCCTTTCTGTAAAAAACTTTTTTGCTAATATCCAACCTATATTTCCCTTGGTGCAGTTTAAGGCTGTCCTCTCCTTCTGTCAGTTGCTGCCTGGAGAAAGAGACCAATCCCACCTGACCACAGCTACCTTTCAGGGAGTTGTAGAGAGTGATAAGGTCACCTCTGAGTCTCCTTTTCTCCAGGATGACCTGGAACAGAGACTGGACAGAGCCAGAGAATAAAGTAGGGATTTATTGAAAGGCCTCCAGGATCCACCTTGGGCAGGACAGGGCCTGACCAGGGCTACACCCAAGGTGGACCCAAAATGGTCACAAAATGCCCAACTGGTCACGAGACCTTACATTTTTATAAGTTTTGGTCCATTTGCATCTTGGGGTTCAATTGTGCAGTTCCAGCTTCAGGTTGTGAGGTCCCATCCTTCTTGTTCCTCCCTTCAGCCACCCTTGTTTGTGCCTTTGGGCCTGAAAGTTGTCCTTGGTCTTCAGCAGGAAAAGGATTTGTTTTGTCTCCCTATTATGTGAAGAGAGCTGAGTGACACCAAATATGAGGCTCAGAACTGCACCCATGGGCAGCAGAGAGTCTGAAATACATGAAAGCTAAAACTTAAATAATCAAAAAAGTTTTTAGTTTGTTGTTATTGAGCCTTACATCTAAAAGCTTCTCTTTAAGAGTCAACTATAGGTTGCATATACATTTCAGGGTAAGCTAGTTTAAATAACTGAAAAGCTATTGAAGCCCAAATCCTTAAGTTCTTCCAGATTGATATGTGATGAATTTTTCAATTGTTTTTTTGATAAGACATAGAATTCTCCACTAGACAGAGATCTTTGTAAGTCTTCCTTTGGTTTCTTCCTGGTGGTTAACTCAGAAACCCAAGTGTGTTCACTCAAATGTTGTCCTGTGTCCTTTCAGCCAAGTTTCATCCCCTCACGTGTTGGACCTGACTTTCTACAGAACTTTGCTTTGTGTAAGGTATAAGGAGACATAGCTGACACATTTATTTAACCCTCAGTTTCAGTTTATTTAATTCAAAAAACCAAGCTGCGAAAGCACTAAAATCCCACTACTCTTCACTTTTACAGAACACATTGCATGATATCTCAACAAACCAGAATCATCTGGCACCAACTATGTTTGACTTACTGTCCTACTAAAAGGTGTATAGGAAAAATCAATATCTGTTTTGTTTCACGGTAGAAGATCTCAGCATTTTGCAGCCTAACATATATTTTAGTGGTTTCATTGCACCACTAAAGGTCAAGTACCTTATCTGTGCCTGTGATTTCCTGTACTGCTTTAAAGCACAGCCAGGGCCTGTAACTCTTTAAGCTCTTTAAGGTCACAGTCCTGTTCTACTGAAACAAATGGAGGTGATTTTGGATGGCAGAAAATGAATTGTAAAATAATAATTTCATGTGGTATATTTAGAGCTTTTCATTGTAATTTTTTTTTTATTTTCACATGTAATACCTAGCAATGCTTCTATAACCTGTGTGTTTAATTGTAAGCTCATGGCAAAGGCCATTCCATAGCTTACGGGGGCAGAGACTTGTATAGTGGGAATGAGATCTGAGTGGTAGCAGACTTCTTTGTATTAGGTATTTCTTGATTACATATATTACAGTGTTTTTTAAGGAATTTCAGATCTTATATATTTTCTTAGTGTTGCTTCCTGACTCAGTTTGTATTCCATTCTGTAAGCAGCATTGTAACTGGTCTGAAGTATTTGCATTTCCCACCTCTTCCATTTGTCTGTTACCTGATACATTGCATTTTCTTATTAGGAACTTAGCTGGTGAGATATTTGAATCCACCATAACCCATGCAGTGAATTCCAGACAAATTTATAAAAATCAGATAAACTCCACACTTGTTTACCAACCACTTTTGCATTTTATTGGCATTTCTGGCTCTGTCTGTTCTCACTCTTATTTGCTGTAATGAAGGTTTTATGCTCCTTGATTTATTTGGTGTAGAGTAGCATTACGCATATGAAAGGTACAATATAAATCAATCAATAATAATAATAATAAATAAAGTTAACATTTCACTTTATGACCTTTTAAGCACCAAAACACAAATTCTCTGTTATCTGACAGACATCAGATAAAGGACTAAACACACACACTTCTTGTTACTTACTTGATGCAATTAAAATCCAACCTTACAGGTGGTAGGATAAGAATTTTGACCTGTCTCTTGTCGTCCTATCTTTTACTTTTAAACTGCATATTGTAAATCAATTTCTCTTATAATTCTCATTGAAAAACTGCTTTGTTCAATACAGTTTATGCTGTGTCAATATCAGATAGCAGTTCCCCTTAGCTCATTTGAGCTGTGTAATACATGAATATCTCACAAATTGCTCTCCCTGTTTGATGAAGCATCTATGGCTGCTTGCAGGAACCTGTATTTCTATTGAGAAGCCTGTAATTTTTCCAGTGATCCCTGAACCTTACTTAATGCTGCAAAACACTACAGGAAAGGGAGTTGAACTTTAATGTCTGCGAGGGAGAAAGAAATAACTTTCCCCATCTTCTGTAAGTGACTTGGGCTACGTGATGAATACAGAACCTTCACTCACAAGGTTTTCTTGATATTATATGCTTGTAACAAATAAGGTTAGAACCTTTAAAATATAGCATTTAGAAATGTACAGGAAATAGCTTCTTCTCAATTCCTTTAAAGGTCACTGCATTTGCTTTTCAGTTGTAATTTTAGTTTGGACCTCTACAGAGTAGAGCTGAGAACAGGCTTGGCAATGTCCTCTCAATTTCCCCAAGACCAAAAATAAAATGGCATGGGCCATTCATATACAGTGAATGAGTGTGTATTTCATCTGTGTGTGTGTGTGTTGGTATGTTTGCATACAGAACATTTTCAAGTTTGGGAGGAAGTTCCTTGACCAAATAATCAGGCATAAATGGAAAAACACAATGAAGTTACTAGTTTATTGTCCACTGTTCCCCTCAAACCTTTCTTAGCAGGACCTCACTCCCTTCCACCACTCTGAGCTCACAGATCTCCTGCCTCCCCAGCCAAGGAAAATTCCTGTTTCTTACCTTTCCTTAATAATATGGCCTCACTATATACATATATATATATATATAGTGCTATATACTATATATATATAGAGAGAGAGTACATTTCTATAATTATTTTGTTAAGACATCAAAATGAGGAAGGAAATCAAGGAGTAATGAGTGGCTGTAAGACACAGTATCCCTCTCACATTTAGGAAATATGCTATGACTAGGAGAGCAGTGGGTTTTATAGTTGGCCTGAATTTGCCAGTAATGCTACATTTATTAAGAATTGGAGGTTACTGATTAAAGACAGGTGTGGAATATTTGCTGTTTCATGTTAGAAGATGGATGTTAGGAGCATCTGTGAAACACAGGCCGGGGAAATATTGCCTCACCTGAAGTGACAGACGTGGGAAGCAGTAAATAAGTGGGAAGGCTTCAGGTTTTCTTTCTCTGGCTGTAGAAAACTGTAGGCTTTTCACAGGCTCAGATCGTACCAATATTGAGGCCTGACTTCTAATTCAGTGCAAAGATTGGGAGCCATAGTAGCAGCCTGGGAAGAGGTGATGGTGCTAGAGGTCATGGTTTCAATACCCAAGTTTAACAGATTCCTCTGAGCCCATGTCATGACCCTGAGTTCACGTGCCTTTGCTCTCAGCATGGGAAATGGTTGGAAGCTGAGAAAAGGATGTAATTTTTTTTTGTTTTTTCTGAAACAGGTCCTAAGCCATAATATTTTTTACACATGAACTTATATTTTAAGGTTCACCCTAGGCTTATAAAACAAATGCTCTTTTTAAAGCGCGTAAATCAAGTTGGATGCCAGCTGGATTTTCCCAGGAGAATATTCATACTCAGTGATTGAGAGGATTTATTCTCTGTTTACATTTATGAGATTTGGCAGCATTTAATGGAAGTAGAAAAGTCAGCTATCTTCCTTTAAAGCAGGTAACTATATCCCTTTGGCTGATCAAGATTTACAAACATCTTTCCAGTTGATTTATTCATGTTAACATTACTACTGATCTATTTTGAAAATCAGAAGAATGATGCCAATTTTAATTTTTCTGTATGAAGCAGGAGGATTGGTTTTGTCAGCTACCAGCTAGTAACTGTCCAAATAATATGTTTTGGGGGGGGTTATCTGGTCCATTTTAAAGATGATTTGGCTTGCTTTATATTAACTGAAGGACTCAGAGCTACATTTTCTAAAGTGACTGCTGAAAATACCCTGATAGTTTAGGTGTCCAGCTGAGACATCTGTTTTTCAGTTCTCACATGCTTAGGATGTATAAATCTCCCCTCTTTTGGGCTGCAAGCATCAAATTGAAATACTCTGATCATTATGTTTACTAAATCCTTTCTCTCCTTTGATATTTTCTTTGCTCTAAAAGCATCTGCATGTGGAAGCTGCACTGGACACTGTGCAACAGGGTGCTTACAGTAGCTGAGGTTTTGGATTAGTCCTTGGGCTAATGTGGAAGGTAATAGAGTGGATGAGGCTGTGTTTCAAAACGCATCAGTGTGGCAGATGACTGTCAGCAAGAACTGACAAACAAACCATACCTCAACATCACGGGGAGAAAACCTCACTCCGAGCGTTGTGTCGCCCCATTTAAGGCTTTTAGTTTTCTCTAGCTTGAGGTGACACAGGAAGACAGTGATTTCCCAACACCTTGGATCAGTGTCAAATCCTCAAAGACCTTGTGGAATGACAGGCACTGTAATTTATGTGAAAACTGTCTGATAAGTCTTTATGGATCTGATGCAGGGTATTGAAGGAGGTCTTGTAGATGTCCAGCTGTCCAGGCCCACACTGTGAGAGATCACAGATTACATCTGCTGTGCTTTCCTGCCTGGTTTCCTCTCTTTAAGCTCTTATTGGTTTATGTGCTCTGGATGCAAATCTAACTTAGGAATACACCTGATTAATTACCTCAGTGCATTTGCTGGGTGAGGCATTCCACAAATATGCTAAAGATACAGTCACCACTTTAAAAAGGTCGTGAGCCATTGATCCTATCCTAAAAAACACCGTGCCACAGCCAGAGCACAAGCCACTTTAGAGATGAAATACCATCATTATTCTTCTCCTTTGCATCTGTGGAGACCCTGCAACCTGAAGACAAATTTCTTTGCCAGCTTCTCAACTGGAAGAGCTAACCCTATTTACTATCCCTCACCATGCTGAGTGCTGTCTGCCTCCCAGCACAGAGGGGCCCGTAGAATATATTATTCCATTAGCACTTGTCTGTGTTCTGTACTCTGCATATTAGAGCAACTGAGGAGATCAATTATCTTCAGCTGGGGATACCAGGCCATCCTTATTATGTAGTTTTTGGGTATTTTTAATGTTTATCCAGAGTGTTGTGAACTTTAATTCTCCAAAGGTAGCAATCAACAAAGATAAATTGAGTAGCAGAGTGTGGCTACTTAACTAACTGCTTTCTGTACGCTGTGCAGGGGTCTGAATGCAGCAAAGGTGAGGCTCCAAAATGAAAGCTAAGGGAGGGGTTGGGGGGCAAAAACCAGCCAGCTGAGATCACAGGGAAAGAGACATTAATGGAAAAGATCACACGCAACAAAACCAAACAAAATGAAGCAGCTAAAGACAGTGATTATATAGATCTGAACAGACTGTTGACTATGTGGAATTGCAATTATCTTGCAGGCTCCTGGGACCTTGCTCAGGGAATCATTACTACAAAACTAAGAAGATTGTTCTCAGGTGCAGAACATATTGATTTTGCTGTTCTCCAGCATCTTGCAAAGCAACTGACCATGTCATTTAAGTGTTCGTTAACCAAACACATCAATAAACATAAAACTTTCAAAAAAGCAAAAATAACCTCATAAATAATTATAAAGGAGTGAATTATTACCTAGGAGCAAGTGTAATTGATGTCATTATAAATAAACCACAAAATATATCCTGTACCAAGCTTAAAAATGTATGAAGGCATCCATCTACCTTGTTAAAAAATGATAGTTTATCTTGCCAGGAGGACAGTTTTCATAGCTGCCTGAGTGGAAGAGGTGTGTGCAGAGAAGAGATTACATTGTAAATATTTTTTATTTGCTTTATTTTTCCTTTTTTCCCCCCTCACCCTTTTTATGTGAATTCAAAGCTTATAAAGAGAGAGGCACAGATAACATTTATTACAGCCAAGCTGCAGGGAGGGCAAGGAGAGTTTCTCTGTATGGTTCACATCAGCCTTGACCCGCGGTGTTCCAACTATTGTAATCCTTGACCTTTGAAGAGCAGCTGTCAGTAACAACAGGCTTTTTTATTTATTTTTTATTTTTCCTCCCCCAAGGACTGCAGGGACAAGCAGATTAGTTTTGAATATGTGACGTGAGGTAATCAGTGATGGCAAAGGACTCACGTCCTCTGTTCTCCAGCATTGCCCATTCACCCGTAACTGCAATTAACACTGGCGAGATATAAAGGCAGAAAGAAATGAGACCCTTGGCTCTGTGCTGACTGATGACCCAAAATATCTCTTAATCAGGGCTCCCCTCTTCTCCAAATACTGAGGCACAGACAAACCCAGTCAAAGGGGTGAAGATGAAGGCCTTAGATTTTTGCTGATTGGTAAGTGAAACGGACAGATTAATCCATATGATAATTGTGGTCTTGTACCTCTTATTCCATACACGAAAGAAAACAGTTTGAATACTTTCTTTGTGCGTGCACTCATTTAAATAAGCACAAATCTGGGGCTGACCAACTCCCAGAGAAGTCAATTGAACACTGTCACTTGGATGTGAGGTATGGCTTACACGTTCCCTTGCAGGAGAGCATTTAATAAACCTGGAAACTTCCACAGCTTGCTGGCCAAAGTTGATGGCAGTGTCTTCATCCTTCTTCCCTTGGATCCTGCATGGATCTTTGCAGCAACATGCTCTCCAACAGTCCCCCAGATCTGGGGAAGCTGCTTATAAATTGTACATAAACTGGAGATGGGACCTCACCTCATGGAATTTGGATTTTGTGGAATCTGTATCTAGTTGGCTGATGGATCACATTTTCTGTTTTAAAAGTCTCAGTGAAGAATCTGAAGGAAAACTGATTTTGTTTTAATTTTGTGCATGTCCAGAGACACGTTTCTTTCCAGATCAGATTAACTTGAATGCTTACACATGATGAGAGATTTTGGACTTAAAAAGGGGCTGCTGGTTGTTTTGACTTCCCAGCAGTTGTTGCTTTCAGTTATTCATGTTTCTTTTCTCTCCTGCCTTGCACTCCCTGGCTTCTTTTTGCAACTGTGTTTTCACAGAGAGGTTTGAGACTCCTGTTCAATAAAACCTAAATTTGCTCCAAGTAGATACTCTCATTTTTTCACTCTGGTTCAAGAGTAAAGTTAATGTCAATATATCAGACTTTCTTATTGGGATTTCAGAAGCCTTTGCTGTCAAACGCCTTCCATAAATTTGGAGTCCCATTTTTCTGTCAGCTTTGGGCAAGCTTAGGAGTCACTGCATTGGAGAGATGGGAATATGAAAAAACAGCAATGAAAGCAGGGTGAGGGACTGGTGCAAAGGTCACATGAAAACATTCCCATTGTCATTCCATGGGACTTCTTAATATACCAGTCTGGGCAAAGTGATATATTTGCAGAGGTCCAGGCAATATTTGTCATGTAGCTTATTAGTTTTATTTTCGTTTCCTACTCAGACTCTCTGTTTATTAATTTACTTTATTAATACAAGATTTTTTTTCAAACATTTGCCAGAGCATCTGGATTATTTTAGTTTTGACAAAAGATTTCAGACACAGGCAGGAGATAATTATTAGCAACAGGAGACTGGATATGATCTGAGCAACATGGTCCAGTGGAAGGTATCCTGCCCATGGGAGGGGGTTTGGAACCAGATGAGTTTTCAGGTCCTTTTCAACCCGAACCATCCCATGACTCCCCTAATATGGTGAGCAGAGGAGGAAGGAAGAAGGTGGAGTACTGTAGGAGAATGGGAAAAGAGAAATAATTAAAAAACAGAAGGAGAGCAACCCCAGGAAAAGTTGGTGAGCTGCTTATTGAAAAGAGACTATTTTATCCTATGAAAAAGGAAGAATATCACAAGTTGTCACCACAAAGTTTATCCTGCCTGTGTGCTTGTGTCCTGATTGTTTCCATGTCTGGCATTGGGTTTCCAGATAATGCTCACTACTCAGCCTAGTGACATTTCCTGAGGAGCAGCAGAGTTTAAAATAAGTAAATAACAGTAATAGCAAATAATACTAATAATAACAATAACAGCAATGACCTGGTGGGACACTTGCTTATCTTAGACATGTAAATTTTTCTGTGGATGTGCTTTTTCTGTCCACATAGACTGTCCCATAGTTCAGGTTACCACCTTAGCTTGCCTTATTTTTAGATAGCTGGTTTGTAGTGTTTGCAGTCAAAGCCACTCCAAAAGCCATGCTCTTGTCACAGAGGTCACAACTTTGACAAGCTTTAAGTTTTCACTGCATGGCACCATATAGCTTAATTAATTAATTGAGTTGGCTGATGCAGGATCTCAAGGGTTTCACTCCTTCTGGATTTTTGTTTTTGTAACAGTAATAATTAAAGTGTATGTGCAATCTACAAAAGAGAGGAGGAGATGGAGCACAGACGTCAAAATGTAAATTCCATTCCTTGAACAAAAAAGAAGTCATCTGATGATTTGGCTGATTTTATCAGCTGATGTGAAACAAAAGACATGGCAAGATTGCAACTGACTTAAAACAGGAAAAAAAGGTGAGCAACTGGTGCTACAGGAAAGCAAATATAGAACAAAATATTTTCATATTACAAGCCTGAAGTTAAGCAGTGCATTGTGCCATTGAAAAATAGGGAGTTGACTTGGATCTGCAGAGCTTTAGTTTTTTGGTTGTTGTTGTTGTTGTTTTTTTTTTTTTTTTTTTTTTTTGCTTTGCTTTTAGTTTTCTAGACAGTCCAGCACTCCCTGCAGCTCCCTCATTTCTGGCACTGTGTCCATAACCCTGGTTGGAGGAGCTTATCTCAACCTCTCCACTGGGGAATGGAAACAGAACATATAGTGCAAGTTCCTTGGCTCATCACCCACTCTGACAACAACCACGGAATCAACAAGGAGCTGGACTTATTTTTACTGCTTGGCAGTGGGACAGCGTTGGGAAGAAATGTATTTTCATTAAAATTTGGGAAAACATTTGAGGGGGGAGTACAAGGAGGTATATTTAATGGTACATTAAGAGACCTATTTGCAGTTAAGCAGAGACATAAGCACGGGAATAACATTTTCTGCTGGACAAAAACAGAATGCAACAAGCTAAAACTGAACCTGCAGTTGAATCTATATCAAGAAAAGCTGTTAGGAGAACAGACCAACAAAGAGGGGAGGGCAACCTTTGAATTAGGAATCAGGATTAATCTTTTTTTCAGCTATCATGTCTCAGTAAATAAATCATAGATATTTTGCCTTCTAGTCAAGCAAAAATACTTTATAGCAGTTTTATGTCAATTTGTATCTTTTAGATAATGGTGGGAGATTCTGTATTAAGAAGTGTTAGTGTACTGACTCACAAGCTAGATATTTTTGATGGACTAATTATCTAGGTGTTAAGCATATTTCCCATGCTTTGGAATAATAATAATAAGTAAAAGGACCAAATTAACATTTATTAATGTTAATTGTGTTTGAAAAATAATTTTTATTCATCACTTCTTGCAATTAGCACTGTGTTAATTATCTCTGCCTGGTTCATTTGCTCAGTTGCACCTAGTTAAAGACAGCAGTTTCTGAAACAAAACTATGTCTATCAAGGAGATTAAAATTATTGGAGGAAATCTGCAATTCATTAATTTAATTTTGCTGCCTGAACTTTTCCTGAAAAGTATTTGCTAAGCTACAGATTTAAATGCTTCTTTTACTCCAGATTTGCAGAACTTTAAATGAGAGAAAATTCCTATACGCAGAATTTTTAAGATTTCTTTTATGCGGTGGAACACACATAGAAGTTCTTGGTTCTGCACAATCCAAAAAGTTGGCTGGTCCCCACATTCCTAATGATGACGTGCAGGAAGGAGTTCAGCATGTTGGCTGTTGATTTGTCAATAGCTTAATTCTCCATGACAACCTCCCCAGAGGAGTGAGAAAAGTCAATAGCACAAAGTTCACATCACCTTGGATAGCTGATGGGAGGCAAAACACAATAAAGAAGATAGAGGCCATAAACTGTGATAGGCAATGATTAACCCATCAAAATGGAGAAATATAAAGAACCATTAAAATGACAAAATACTGTGAGTCATTTGGCGCTGATCTAATTAAATAATATCCCAATGTAAATCACTGAGTTATATAATCTGAAAGGCAGGGGGGAAAAGGCATTTGGCCTAACTAGTGATTTCTGAAGACTCCCTATAATTATATTCCTCCACTTGACATCTTTGTCATCTACCTGTAGTTAATTTTTGCAGATTTGGTCAGGACAAGCTCAATCTAAACCTAGTCAGAAACAGAAGAAACGCTTTGACTAAAAAGTTTCAATATGATTTTTTGGCACAGCCAAAATTGGATTGGTCAATCCAGTTTTTTCCAGTTGGAGAAGATGCTTTTTATTTTTTTTTCTCGCAGTTTGTAATTAGGTCTCATTGTCATTTTATCATGTTCTTTATTTCATTGCTGGTGGCTGTTTTAAGAATATGGGTGTTCAGGTCTGGCTTTGGGAGAAATTGAGATGAGAAGAGGGATATGGATTTCAGATCAATTTTACCCATGCCCTGGGGCTCTGAAATTCCTTTCTTTAACAGGAAAATCAGGAATGATTTGTTTTTGCCAGGACTTCATTAGTAGTAATTTGGTTTCATAACATAAAACCAGACTGGGTTGGTTCAGGTTTAGTTCCTTTTTTTACTGCATGCTCTGAGACTGAAGATGAATTTTCTTGGCATTTTAAAATGTAACAGATTTTGAAGTAAAAGCTTAAGTGTGTGAGCTTATTTCTTTTGAAGAAGTTCAAAAGATGTGTGACAGGGACTTTTTAGTTTCTGCTTCATATTTGGATATTGTTATTCTTGCTGGTGTGCATCACTGATGTTCCCTTACCTGTATCAGCTCTGGTGCATGGGGCTGCCACATTTACTCCCAGAAAGTTTAGCAGCTGATGAATGATAGTACAAAAATCGATTCTCCATGGCAAGAGGCAACATTTCTGATTTTGCTGGTTTCATCATCTGTACCCAGGCCAGATATTAGGTACATGTGAAACAGGCTCAAGAAGACTGATGACCAGCTCTTAGGGAGGCTTTTTTAGAGTGTCCTGCTTTGATGCAGCTGGCCATATTGTCCACAGTGTGTGGTATGGTTTCACATGAGTTCATGTCACTATGTTGTTCTCACCGATTTATTATTCATCTGCCACGTCTGAAATATTTATGGGCTGTAAGGTTTGTTTCTTCCCCAGCACCTGTAGTGTTTATGCCCAACAGTAACTTGGGCATCTGTCACAGCAGGCAGATTTGGAGGTTTTGGCTGCTGTTCCATCACCAGTGACCCAAAAGGCTCCCAAAGTGACCTAATTACAAAATGTTGCTGACCAATAGCACATTCACATCTCTCTGTTCAACAGCATCATTTTTAGTGTAACCCTTTCACTTACTATCCTTCTGATCAATTAATAATGCCAGCATCTGCTATAATGCATGTCAGGTCCCCATCAAATAAACCTCTCTTACCCATTAGTAATTATTGGCTGTGGCCTTCATCAAAAGAGTGAGCTTGAAGTAAATGTTCAGGTGATATTATTTGACTAATGTTCCACTTGAATCTGACCTTCTCTTCATTGTGCAGTATGGGCTGATAAGAGACTTTGTTCCTATCTAGTGAAACATATCCTCACTCATTAGTCTGAGGTATTTAATCACAGCCTTTGCAGTGAGTTTCTCACAGTACAGGAAAAGCCTGGCATTGTCAGGGGCTGCTTCAAACCCTCTAAATCCTTGTCTTCTTTCTTCATAGTTCAGTCTCCATACAAAGTCCTTGCAGGTGGGTTTTTTATTCTGTTTTCGAGCTAGTTCTGTGTTCAGCAAAGCTTTCCCTCGTCAGCTATTGTCACTCCTCCTGCTGCCTCTCTGGTGATGATGAGTTTCAGTCTTGATAAGGCAGGTGGGTGTTTTCCAGGCAGTTAAGGAAAATCACAAAAGTTCTGTTGTTCCATGGATGAAAATGGCTTAAGGTTCTCTTCACAGGCATGAAGCCTCTCGCTGCTTCTGACTGTGTAACAATTTTTATTTTATTTAGGACTGTTACTGTTTGCTGGAAGAATAGGCTTTTACATTATATTTAAAGCTGCAAGTAAAACCACTGAGAAGGTGCACATATCTGCAACTGGTCCCAAGCTTTATGTGCTACTATAAATATTTTAAATTTTGGAATTGCTGTTTTTCTTTGAAGTGGTCTGTCTTCAATGAAAGAATCTCACTTCTAGTTGCAAAGTTCTTGAATTCTCCCTCTCAGCTCCCCATTCCCCTCAATTTTTGTAATATTTTTTCCCTCTGGGTACAGCAGGTTTCTACTTTGCAGCAATTCTGGAAAATATCCTGAAAGTCTTCAGGGGCTGAAGACTTTGTGACCATTTTCCAATACCTGCTTGTCTCTCCATCCCTGCTGCTGTTTCCTGGTACAGGAGTTTCTCCTATGTCCAGCTGCACATTAGGAATAGAAAATCTCTTTTGCTTGGCACAGTGAAATTAAATGTCTTCTAAAGCCCACTTCCCAAGGTGTACAAGCTTTATTGGCTTGAAACTGGATGGACTTAGGTCTGATGAGTTGATTCTACTCACTGATATTGGGAGGCAGAACTTACTGCTCATGAGTTTATTTCCACTGGCTGTTTTTCCTTTAGAAAATGCCACAGATCTCTCACATCACTTCTTACCCTGTGGATTACACACAGAGAAAGACCTCAGCCTCCCTGTTGAATCTCCCCTCCTTGAGAACATTTCTACTAGTTGCTTATTTTGAGGTTTTATTTGGAGGCTTCCATTTTGCCTCCAATACGAGAGGAAAGGGAAAACTGGAGTGTGATCATGGGCTCAAACTCGCCCAAGGGCTTGTGTTGTGGCTCAGCAAAACTCTTATAAATGGGCTGAACTTTAAATGAGTTACAAATCAGACAGTTCCCCATGCATCAATTGAGGTGTGTGCTTTAGGAGTTTTGTTAAAAGAAGATATTATGACTTTGCTCAGTGGGGGAAGAAGGATTGTATGTGTCATATACATTTGCCACCAATCAAGATGCATTGGAAAAGAGCTCCAGACAAAGAGGGTCTCATGGTGAGCTAGAAATGAATTTCAAACCTTAAAATTGCAATGACCATCATCCAAGCTCAATATTTCTCCTTTTTCCTAAACTGGCTGTCCAATGGCAAGACCAAAGGACTGTTAGAGACCTGAAACCAGTAAAAATTTGTAGCAGCAGTTTCATGCAGCAGCTCTGCTTTGTGCTGTTGTGGTACCTAAATCCAATTCAGACAATTTTCTCCTCAGTAATGGAGAAGAGTTGAGAAGCAGAGATTTAGGGCTAGTGGGAGGGACAGATGCAGGAGAGTAGCAGCTCTGGTTCTAACACCGTGCAGCCTGTTGTGTAAGATTAAGGACTGTGGACTACTCTATTTTTCTCCTTCTACAACTGTGAGCAAGATCAGCCCGCTGCTGGCTAGCCAGCAAATAGATAATAAGATCCCTGTGTGTTAAATATGCACAGCTGCATGTCTGACATTGCTGATCCATCTGCACTCCCAGATGGGGTGAAGGAGGAAGGGATCCATTAAAGAAAGAAGGCTTGCAGTGTAATCTCAGCTCTTTTCTCCCTTGCAGTTGCTCTGGGTTCCTGGAGTCTCTCTCCCCTCCCCATCCTTTTTTGGCTACAAAGGTTTGAAAGCATCATAGGCTTTTACTTTACCTTTTAAAGAGTGAGCTGGGTTGTCAGCTGACTTTTCCCTGAGCTCCTGCAGTGCTGATTTTCACTTCCTCAAGGTGGTTATTCAGAGGATCTTGGCCAGTCAAATGAGTCACAGTATTTTCCTAAAACCCTCTTTCATTGCCTAACACTTTCATTCAGTGAGAAAGCTGAGCAGTCATTACCTTTGCTTCCTTCTTTGTCTATCTCCTGCTCTCCATCCTCTTCCCCTCCTTTGCTGGCACTCACTTTGGCAGCTCTGAGAGAAGAAAAACAGTATATTCCTAACATTCTGTGTGCTGATGTCTGAACTGGCCTTAGTGGTCTGACAGCAGCTCAGTGAAGGAAGTGGCATCAGTTCTTGCCAAGAGTTTCAAAACCAGGAGCCTTTAGGATACCTCCTGTTCCATGGTCAGGCACTGGAGCCAGTGTGGGTGTTCTTGTCTATGCATTTTTCTGAAAGGAAAGGTTCCTCGATAATGGTGCCAAGGTAGAGATTAATTGTGTCTTCCTGTGCCTCCCTCACCTTGTGCCTCTTACACCCTGGGGCTGCAAATTTCGGCCTTTGAGGGAGGGCAAGAGAAAATGGGGGAAGGAGATCTGTGTGGGACCAGTGACTGCACTTAGAAGTGTTTTTCAGTGCCAGTGCTATGGTAAACACTGCTCTGAGCTGCTGTTTCTGTGTGAACCAGCTCACATCTGGCCATGCTGGGTGGCAAGAAGAGCATGCTGATGTCTGCACTCAGAAGGCCATGTAGAAGATGGGTTTCCAGCAAAGTGGCCCTCCAGGAGCTTTTGCTGGAGGAGAAAACAGGCCATGGAATAAAATATATATAAATAAAAATACATAAAATAAAAATGCTATCTGTTAACATGAGCTTCTATTTGGTCTTATCCTGAATATTTTACTTGCAGCCAAAGCTGTGCGCCGTACTCGTAAATGAGGAATGTCATCACTGCTCTACTGACAGATGTAAAAAATCCTTTAAATCTTGATTTTATTATGTAAACTGCCTTGTCACTGGTGTCCTGTCAGTACTCTGGTGGGAGGGCCTTCCTCCCCAGGTATAACAGCGCAAATGTTACATGGGTATGGCACAAAGTCCAACTCGGTTAGATTCTGTCACATAAATCTACATCAAGCTTAATCAAACACAGCTTTCATCCTGTTGGAAAAGCCCATTCATAAGCAGTTGTTTGAGGTTCGTAACATAACCCAGAGTGTAAAGATAGCCAGGTCCTCTACAAAGCCTTGTTCCTGGGAAAATGGGAAGTGTAAGTGAAGTGCAAGTGAAGGCCAGTAATTAGGCTAAAACTAATAAAGGACCTATGTCCTTGGATTTTATAAGCCTGGATTTCCAGTACTCCAGTACTCCACCTTTTTTTTTTTTTTTTTTTTTTTTTTTTTTTTTTTTTTTTTTTCTTTGTTTTTGTGGTGAGAAACAGTAAAGGAATACCCAGAATCTGTGAGGGAGCCCTTCCAGAACAGCATGTTACAGACAGTCACTGTCTGGGAAAAAAGGAAACGATAATACTTTGGAACACAATGACATTTTGTATATAAAATAATGGAATTGGCAAAAGTTTCATACCAGAGCACATGCTTGGTTATTGCTAACTGGATGTGAGAATGAATTCCCCTCCTCCCCAGCCTATCCTGTGTTTTAAAGTGCAAAAGCATTAGCAATATCTAAACCCCAAATGGTACAGAAAAGTTTAGCAGAATAAGCTAAACTTGATATAAACAATTGATAGAGGAGAAATTAGGTTTCTCACAGTCTTTTGGAGAATTAGGTTTTGCTATGACTACAGAAAGGACACTGCCCCAAAATATAACAAAAATAGCAAACTCAATAACCCCTTTCATGCTTGAAATATTGTGGAATCTGTTGTGAGCAGGACATTTCTTTTCCCCTGATAAAAAAGACAGCCAAATAATGTATCAAATATACTTGCAAAGATGTCTCATCATTGTTAATATTTTTCTTCATGCTTTTTGATGTATTTTGTTAGCTAAGTGCCTGTTCCAGAGTTCAACCTGGTTTAAAAAGGGCAGGAGCATATGAACTCCTGATAGGGATCTCTGTAAGTGAGACTGGAGCCAAGGCAGTATCTAACATGAGTTTGAACCAAACTTTGGCACCCATGTGATTTTTTTCTTTCTTTTTTTTTTTTTTTTTTTTTTTTTCTCTTGTTAAGACCCTTTGGAAAAGTACCATCCTCTTTCTGAGCAGAACAAGATTTTGGATGCAAATAGATTTGAAGATATTTAGCAGTACATTTCTAAAGAGGACTTGATGAAGCAATAGACATCTCAAATCCTTACACTCATTTATCCCAGTATCACCTGCATTTACATCTCACTTTTACATTTAAAAGGTGTGCTTTAATCCCAGGTACCTCTTTGGAACACTTTGATTAAAGAGTAAGGGGGCCATAACTAGAATAAATCACCAAAATGGAAAAAGCCATGACACTTCATTGTAAAGGTGGTCTAAGATGATTTGGGCTACAGAAGTGGGTGCTGTAGTTTACTGCCCAAATTTGGGTGGACCTGTGACCTTTTCTGAGGCACTTTGAACCCTGGTCTGCCTGGTTCCCATCACATGCTCATATTGCCTAGCAACTCAATCAGATCTAAGAGCCTTTCTTAGACAGGGTGTGTTTGGCTTCTGCTTGCACATGGCAGCAGGAGACTCAGTTCAGAGTGGAAACCACAATTATTATAATTTTATGTATCAAGATTTGTCATCTCTCTCAATATACACAAGGTACTGAAGAGCGTGTACATGAATTATGTTGTTGAAACCAAAGGGGGATAAGCAGATATCTGGTGAGTTATCTGACAGCATAACTCAGAGCTGATTTATGCCTGCAGTCATTATAATGGAATGTGCAGTTGCTTGGAGGCCAGAAAAGTTGGAGGCTTTCTTTTTGACTTCAGTGAAATTTAGGCTAAGCCCCCCGTAACGAGTGCATTTCTGCATTCCCAAGGGAAAAGGATCCACTTCCCCCTTCTTTACCAGAATTTCCATTAAGATAAAGATGAAGAGGCCATGAGGCATCTGAGCCTTCAGTGTTAAGGGAAATGGAGGCACCAGAGACAGGAAAATACCCTTCAGAGTTACAAAGCCTTAGCAAAAAGCAGGAGAAGCTATGGAAGTAGTCTGGTAGGGGAGTTTTGTAAAAGAAATTGGGGCTCAGCCAAGGTTCATTCAAACATTTACAGGGTGAACAAGGCAAGTTGCAAAAGTGCAATTATCCACCCGAAATTTTTGCTTGCCTGTGGTACCTTTCTCCTAAGACTTTCAGAGATATTCTAAACTCCAAATAGTAAATGTATCTGCATCCTTTGCAAACCCAGGTTTCACTACAGCTCTAAATTTTGCCCTTTTTGGCAGATTTACTCTTCTTTGCTGGACCACTTCCTGAAATCCAGGACTGTGTGCTAGCTTCAGTCTGTGTAGATCTGAGGTAACATCTTTTAACACAGTGAGGTTATACTGGGATAAAAGAAATTTAAATCTGACCTTAGAAGCATCAAGTTCTGGAAAGCCATGAGAAAGATTAAATCTACATGTTGATATGCCAGTGTACCACAGAAAAAAACCCCCAATATTCTCAATGCATTTCTGAAATTCTCATCAGGGTTCTTGTCCAGTTTTACAGGCTTGTGAAGGCAGATCATAAAAATTTGAAGTTAGTGGGATACCTCAGAAGTAGTTGGCTGCATATTTTGAAATATATTTTAAGAAGTGTGTCCCATCATTGGTAATGACAAAATCAGCTCTGTGTATATTGGTACATAAAGGAAAATATGCATCTCGAGGAAAAGTGCTTTGGGCTCTTTTCACCTTTGTGCATTTATAAAAATCTTTCACACATACCAAGATGATTTCTCCTTCATGTTTAGAGCACTAGGGGGAAAAAAAAGGGAAAAAAAGGAAAAAGAATAAAGACAGCCACTAAATCTAGCAAGTTGATGAAACAGATGATGAAATAGAGTAAATCCTGCCTGCTGCCTGCTTTTGGGAGAAAAATCTACTTTTGAGCCTTCTCTAATGAATGATGACATTTGGCATTCAAGGAGCAAATGTGACTTTTCCTGCTGGCCAACTCTCCCTTGCTTTTCCTTTCTTCTCTTTGGGTCCATATAACACAACCTCAGTAAGGAGTAAAACAGTCTTAAATGAGATGTAAAGCTATAGATCTTTTTTCAGAAGTGTTGTAACTGCATGATGTAGTCATGAATTAAAGGGCAAAATAAAATAGAGAACTGAATGGTAGAGTCAGCTCACTCTGTGCAATGGGGTCAACACCCTGGAGCTGCAGCTGTGCAGGGAGGAAAACTGCAAACCCAGGAGAAGCAGCAATTTTCTTTTGGCTTTCCAGGTTTTTCCTGGTAATCTTCTGAAACAAAGGTCTGCAGGTGGAGTTGTTTGCATGAAATGGAGATCTTGCTGAACACGCAGGCAGAACAGGGCCAGGGCACAGATTTTTAACCTGAGTCTTCTTGCAGGATTGATGATCACAGGGCTTCAGTATCTTCTCTCCTTTCCTTGTGAGGTGCCCCTTTGACTTTGGTGGCAGAGACAGCAGTGCAGGGCTTGGAGCAGGGTCCTGAGTCAGGGTGGAGAGCAGAAGTATTGTCCTCCTGCCATCCCCTCCTTCCATCCTGCTTTCCACCAGGGATCTGTGGAGATTTGAAACAGTGCCTTCAAATACTGGTGGGAGATGCATGTTTGGTTTTAGTGGGAGACAGAGGCCCTGGGACTTCACACCTTCACTAAAGTGCCAGAGTTCTCACTGCTTCCAAAGTGGGAACACTGAAATAAAAAGTGACATATTTTAATTATGAAGTGGGGTGGGAGTGGGAAGGAGGGAATAGAAAGCAATCCAACAAGCCAAGATTTAGGGTGACATCACTTTCTGTATAATTGCAATGCCAGCAGACACTCAATAAACATATCAGCATTGTTAAAGTGATTTATGACCCAAATAGTTGAATATAAAATATTATCAATAGATGTGTCATCATTGATCTTTCCTGGGGCTAGTAGTTGAAGGATGGAAGTGGGAGGTGATTTTAACAAACAATCCTTGACAGGGATCCAAAGGAAACAATGTGCGGGGACAGACAGCTGACAAATTCAGTGCGGGGCCATTAAAACATGTGATGAATTTGCTGGGAAAGTATATATTTGTGGAAGAGGTGAGCTCATATCTACCATAAATTTGTCAGCCGTGACACAGTGTTCTCAGGCCTGGCATGAATAATGCCTAGCTATTTACAGGCTTTGTCTGGCAAAAGCTCTATCAGTCACTCCAGGGTTATTTACACAGAAAAGTGTCTATCAGTTTGCAAGGACATGACTTTGCCACTAAAAGATAACAGAACAAGCCAGTGGCCCCTCCATGCAAGATGTGTCTTCTCCAGAGGAGCTCTGGGCTGGAATGAATCAGATGGACTGCAGGAGGACCTCCTGGCAGAGTGCCTGGCATAGGCTGCAACAGTACATTTATCCACACTGATTAGATTAGAATTATTAATAGGGGTCTATGGAGTGGAGCAAAGGGTCATTTAGAGTTTAATTCTGTTCTCAGATAACTTCATTTCAGCTGATGGGATTGTTATTGTTGGGGTTTTATATGTTTATAGGAAACAATATACTCAATAATGAAGTCATGCATCCTTCTGCAAGATTAGGAGAGCTATTGTGTAGCTGGAGTGAAGCCTTCACAATTGTGTTAATTAAGTAATAGTGATTTGACTTTGTCTCCTCATAAAATGCATTTAAGAAGTGACTAAAAGCTGCTGAGAAAGTGTTCCCTCAATAGAAATATATAACAAAACAAGCAAGAAATGAAAGCAGCCTTGGACTGAGTAAATAGAATCGCTGATGCAATGCTTTTACTTAAAACAGACAACGACTTGGTCTGGATTTTCAGCTTCCTGCTATGTTAATATAAATGGGTCTCAATTTAGTATTGAGTATATCAGGGATTTTTTTTTTCCCTCAATTGAAGTGGAAGGCATGACATATAGATACCACAGTATATTCTGTGGTATTTGTGGCATGTTTACATTTATCAGTTGTTTGTTTCAAACTTCAAACCACAAGATTTGAGATTATATCCAGCTTCTACACAGCTGGCAATCAAAGTTAGACATTGAAATCTGCATTTGAGATAGATTGAAATGGGCTGGTGATGTCCAGGGCAGAATTTGCAAGTGGTTACAAGCAGCGCTTCAGATTTTCTGAAGGAAATCTACCCTTAAATCTCATATCAAATGGTACAGGCCAAAAATACTGCCTGTGTGCTTCTCTGAAATGCTGTTGTTCAGATTTCATACAGCGTGTCATGCTGTTGCTAATAACTCAGTTGTGGTTTTGTCACTGGGTGCTTTATCTTCAAGGCCTCAAGTGTGTTGATAAAATTTTTCTGAGAAGTTTAATTTTGCCTATTTTTCAGTGGCAGGGAGCCAGCTTCTTGCATGGTGTAAACTGGACTCTTTCCATTCTCTTCGGTGGAACTGTAGTGACATAGACCATTTGAAATCAAATTAAGCAGCAAGCGTGGAATGTGAAAAACCAGCATATTAATGTTTCAGGGTAGGATTTCAACGGCAAGTGAAAGAAGTCTATCACTCATGACCCCAGGATATGACCAGAGAATAAATAATAAATCCTGACAATGCAAAATACTTCCTTAGCCTTCTAAAGGTAGTATTCTCGTTTTAAAAAGAAAGGTTATCCGACCTTTTTCAACCAGAATGGTGCAACTGGATGGTCATTGAGCAGATGCTTAGCAGGATGGAAATTAACGAGAAGAAAGAAAGTCACAGCATTTCCAAAATGGCCACGAGCTTGTGCAGCAAAGGATTTTTTAAACCACAGGTGTTTATGTCACAGGCTTTGCAAGCATGTGTGACAACCCCATTGGTGTGATAAAGTGTAAGTGCTCCAAAGGAGCTATCATGGTCAATTGTGTCAGTGATGTGTTGGCTTCCAGTGATTTAATGTGTGTGGTGTATGAAATAACTCAAAGGAGTTGATATGGCCTGTTGATCAACTGGATTCTGAAAGAAACCCCCTGAAAGCAGCAAGACCTATTGCTCAAAGTCAGTTCAGATATGGCAGGTTTAATTCCCAGCTTGGTTAAACCAGAACTATGTTCTCGTATTTTTAAGTGGATGGAAAAAATGTTAGGGGCTGACTTGAATACTTTTATCCATTTTCTCTTTAGTTTATTGTGTTACCCATAGAAAAATCAGTGATTTCCATCAGGGGATGGAAAATGAAGCAGATACACCTGCCATCACGCTTCTCCTACTTTTTCCTCTTGCTCCACAGAAAAGTGTGCTGGTTCAGAAAAGAAAGAGACAGCTATTAGAGATTAACCATATTTGAAGGGAATCTAGTTCTCTGTAGGTCTGGTGTTCATTTTCACTGGGGGAGAATAATTCTGAGGGTTTGGGAACTTTTGTTGTGAAGACTTGCACCATCCACTCACTCTGGGAGTGAAAAAAAAAGTGGAGATCTGCTTTGGCCCTGTCCTGAGTCTGCTGGGAGAGTTTTGACAACTCTGGTATCCATTTGAATTTTGGCTGTTCTATCTGTGTGTCCAAGGATTTATGCCTTTTCCTGGCTGTGTTATCCCATGACTTCAGGAATTTGCCAGCCAGCAGGAAGATAATTTTAAAGAAAAACTCTTTCAAATTTCAGTTTCCACCACAGGAGCCCTAACTCTAGCCCTGTTGATTCTCATTGAATCAAGCAGAAGTCAGAGGGAATACAGCTTTAACAAACACTTAAAAGCCCATAAAGACAAAAAACAGATAATCTTTCTTCAATGAACTTTACATCAGTTTCAGAAAGGTGTAATCCTGCATATTGACTTGGTAGGAAAAAATCTTCCTGTGCTGACCTGGAAACTTTGCATATGCTTCATTTTTATTGGACTTTATATCCAGCCAGCTGTTCCACTGAGTTTCTTTTTTTCTTCTGAGGATCTTGTTGGCTGTGTTTTACTAGATTTTATTTGGGCTTTTGTATTTTGGAAGGTAATGGCAATACAGGAGCAGACTAGGGAGTTTTGAGGTGGAATTTAAGGTGCTTTATCTCCTTTGGAAAAGTCAGTGCCAGGCTGCAGATCCCAAGGCACTTGTGTGAAGCCTGGTGCCTTCATTCCTGCATTGCAGGAAGGAAACTAAACTGCAAAGAGCAAAGTGTTTAGCTTGGAAAAGGGGACATTAAGTCACTTTCTGAGCCTAGTGCTGTGTCTGTGAGGGATGCTGGGCTCTGCAGAGGTTTGCAAGCACCTGAAAGAAACTTTGGGAGATGTAGAAGGGGAGAAGTGAATGTGAGTTTGCCTCTAGCACATGCTAGTCATGGACATGGGGAGCTCACCTGTTGGAGCCCTGGGCACTGAGAATTTCAGACTGTCTGTGCTGATGGGCACTGACCCCCAAGCAAACACTGCGTTGCACCTGAGCCCTTGGAAAAGGCTTCCAAAATTGAGTGACAGCACTGGGATTGTGGGTGTGGAGTTTGAATAGAAGTGTGTGATATCACATGGTAGAAAACTTAGAGTTTAAGGTTTTAGACTATAATAATATATATAAAGCAAGATGGAGGTTTTAGGGTGTAGGCCAAGTCCTCCTTTTCCACCTTCTTCTCCATGGGTCTGGGTGGTATTTTGTAATTGGATAGAAAAGTCCACATTGTGGGCCACAGGTGGTCAGTTATTGGGTTAAAAGTAAAAATAATTTAGGTGTCATTTCTTAATTGGACAGTTTGTGCTTAAAGGGCCTTATAAAGAGATGGGGCCATTTTTTACTTTTTAAACTAGAATTGCTGTAGAACTCAGAGTTTGTGAGAATGTAATATAGATAAGACTTAATAAACATCTGAGTCCGAACACAAAACACCGTCTCAAGTTTTAATCCCAACTCTGGCAGAAAAGAAGATAAGAAGCAGCACTGACAGACCTGTTTGTGCAGCTGGGGTGGCAGGAGCAGGAGCCAGAGGAGGGCAGTGGGTGCTGGGGGTGACAGGGCTGCCTGCTCACACCCTCACCCTGGGTAGGATGATGGCCCTCACAAGACAGGCCTGCATTCTGAAACCTGCTAGTTTTTTAGGTTTATTTATTTTCTTTTTTCTTTTTGACTAAATATAATTCAGCCATAAAGAAAGCAAACCCTTAAAATCTCCAAAGTGTCCAGAAGGATTCATTCCTTTGACAAGTAACTTTAAAAAACATGTCTTCAATTGAGTCCATGTGTCTGCTTTCAGACAATTTCTACTGAAAGTACCTCCACAAGTAGAGGCATTGCTGTAAATAATCAGATTTCAAACGCTACGACTCCTAGTTATCTTGAATATGGTCCTGGATTTGGAATAACAGACATAAAACTGGCTGTTCTAATAAAGAAAAAGGAATTGTAAGGCCATCAGCAAAATCCAACCCAGGAAATGCTGCCAACTTAAGACAAAGTAAACTGAGTGCAGTAAATCAAACTGAAACACACATTTTTATTGTGGACCAAACAATACAGGGCCTAACATTTCCACAGGCGAAGCACAAACATCCTTTTACTATCAAAACCAAAAGCTTTTAAAAGCTTCAAAAGGAGCTGCAGGCAAAGAGGCCAATAATATGTGACAGGCAGAGCTGGTCTGATGGGGGGTTAGGCAGGTTGTGTGTTACAGGGGTCTTGGATAATTCACAAATGTCAGCCTGCCCTCCCAGCATCACTGCTGACCACATCATCCCCAGCTGCTAACACTCACAGTATTTTTGGGCAGGTGAGCTAAAACAGCTTAACAAAGTGACCTCCCTTTAGCTGAGCTCACTGCCAGCTGCCCCTCTTGCAAGGCAAAATATATATCCATATATTCACTGGTATTTCTTTTGCTGAAGATATCAAAAATCAACGTTCTGATAAGTAAGCATGCAACTGAACCCAGTGGATGCAGCTGGGTTTTGCTTTTAACTTAATTTTACTTTGTCACTCAGAGCGTCAGTTCTTCTGAAATCTTGTTCAGGGAGGAAATGTCCCTTGCCTGCTTCAGAGCCTGAGTTTTTTCCAGCCAAAGGCAGGAGGTTTTTTTGGAAAAGGGAATGAAGATCCTGGCTGCTATCCTCTTCTGTGTGGAAGAAATGTAGAGAGGGCACTGCAGTGTGTTCCCTTCACATCTGAGCAGACTAGACACCTTGTCACCCTTTTGAAATGTGCTTCAGGGTCTTTCCTCAGGGTACTCTAGGCTTAAAAGTTCTCTCTGCACCCCACTTTCCAGCCCTATGGCTGCCTTTCCTGTGTCTTGCCTCCCTAGGGCTCATCCTCAGGCTGCTGTGGGTGACATTTGGCCCACACAGGAAGATAAGAATTAAGATTGAAAGGAACTTCTGAAGTCATCAAGTCCTGTCCCCTGCTGTTGAAGGCAACCACATCATATGATATCTTTCAAACACTTATCTGGTTCCATCTTGAAACCATTTTGCCCTCACTTACTCCTACTGAGAGGCTGTCTTTCTTCTCATGGTTATAAACCTTCTTCTAATTTCCAGACTAAATGTGTCCAGGGCAGTTGGGGCTGTGTTTAATAGATACAGAGAAAATAAATTAGTCACCAACTTGCTTTAATTTATGTGCATCAAACTTTTGCTACACATGTCTTGGGCTCTACTGCTTCTGTATGTATTTTTTTGCTCATGGGAGGATGTCTGGGTGAGGGGAAAGTTGGGACAGCCCTGCCAGGGGGCAAACAGAGAAGGAAAGAGAGGAATGGGAAACAAGAAGAGAGCTGAGCTGGGGCAAGGGCCAGGAACAAGGTGTTAGGAGATATGAGGCCTGGTAGTGAGAGCAACAGAGAAATTGTGGAACAGGATGTGGGGTGAAAGGCACTTTTAAGAAAAATAGATAGTGATGCAGGTAAAACAGAAGCAAACAAATAGTATTTATGCAACAGGCAAGCAGCTGAGAAAAAATGTAACATAAAAGCAGAGGGTTTATAAAGAGTTTAGAGCAAGGAAAAAAGGAAACAAATTCAGCAATGAAAACTAAAGTGGTTTCAGGTGTGGGGGTGTCTGGCTTGTGGAGGCACACTCCAGTTCTACTCCACAAGCTGGCTGGAGATAAGCTCTTCTCTCAGTTGTAGATCTCAAAATTGAGAAATGAAGGCTTAGTCTTAATAATAATAATAATAAATATCTTTAGAATGCAGAAATGTGCTTTATGAGAATATTTTAACATTTTTTCTGTGGAGAGCATGAACTTGAAGAGTGAATGAATGGTAAAAAGTTGTTTTCTGGTGCTCAACAAAGCTCCTTGCTCTGCTGGTGTCCTGGATTTGTGAGATAAGAATGTATTCTATTTGCCATCTGTTGGAGGTGGGGGGCAGTTATCTTATCTCTTCCAAGAACAATGTCTCCCTCCGGGGAGATGTCTCCTGCTAATGGGCCATTAAGTGACTCACTGCATGACTGATAAGGTACATCATCCCATTGTGAGATGCTCCACCCAGAAGGAGGAACCAAGTATTCCTACCTGCATAAAATAAGCTTGGTCTAAGCCATCGGCCCCAGTTTTCTTCACTGGATTCCCAGAGGAGCAGCCATCTTCGCTGGATTCCCAGAGAAGCAGCTTCTTCCCTGCTGGATTCCCAGAGGAGGACCAGGCCCATCTACTCTATCACCAGACCTTCAGAGAACTATACCCTTCTACAGGATCTCTGCTTCAGCAGCATTTCATCTGCCACTGCAGGAGGCACAGCCACCATCCAACTGGACTTTTACCAACACCCTGACTCCTCAGGGTGTCAGGTTTTCTGACTGTATCAGTAGTTTTGTTTGTACTAATTACATTTGTTGTTCTTTTTTTTCTATTTTAGTTTTTTCTAGTAAATAACTATTATTCCCATTCCCATACCTTTGCCTGAGAGCTGTTTTTTTTTATTTTGAAATTGTGGTAATTCGGAGGGAGGGAGGGGGTTTACCTTTCCCACTTCACAGGAGGCTTTTGCCTTCCTTTACAGACTCCTGTCTTTTCAAACTAAGACAGATCTTGGCGCCCAACGTGGGGCTCGAGGGCATTGAAAGGAAAAAGGGAATAATAGTTCTTAAGTAATCTAATTGTGTGTACTGATATAGAAACATCTTTGAGTGTCACCATGTGGTCTAGCTTACCTTGGTTTGGGTGGCACGTGATCGTGGCTGTATTTCTCCCATTTGCAGGCCCTTATCTAGATATGGGTCCTATAACTAAGGCTACTGTGGCTGTTATCCAGTTTGGCTTATGGGTTAATAAGGTGAGGAATTCATGGATCTTTAACTTCCTCTGGAAGGCAGGTACATGGATTCAGAGCTATCATACACTAACTGTGTGTTTTTGGGGTTACCTTAATAATGGTACCTATTGTGAAGAAATGACACCAGGGGAGATTTTCTCCCAACCTTTTAACCATCTTTTTGGGTCTGCTCCACCAGTTTTTGAAGGGTTAAGATCCACTCTGAATGCTAATGATGTCATACAATGGGTGGTGTTGTTGATATGCCTGTTATATTTAGCACTCAGAGATAAGGGAAGATTAACATGGAGAACTACCCTGACACCTGCCCCAGAGACTAGAGATGCTGCTGTTCCAGAGCCTGACCCTGCCCCACAGTCTGTCTCAGAAATGAACCACCCAGATTGGGTGGGGGTTCTGGTTAAGGAGATGAGTCAGACGCTGAAGGAGTGCATTTCCCCAGCTATTGAGAAACCCTCACTTTGCCTTCAAGAGGGACAGCCAAATAGTACAGCAGTGGAACCCACAGGTGTTACAACTGTCCAGGGTCCAGCCGAACCACAAAGGCAGTCACAGCCAGCAGCAGTTGCCCCGGTAGAAACAAGGAGGTCTAAGATGAAAGCTGAGCACCCAGATAAGGATAGGAATGGAGGAACCTCACAACCCACAGGGGAGCCAGAGGTTGCAATCATCACCGAGTCCCTGAGGTACGAAAGTCTCCGTAACCTGCACAAAGACATTGTGCGACGGGGACGTGAGGCTTATACTACCTGGTTACTCCGGGTCTGGGATCTTATGGGTACAGGCGTGCAGCTGGATGGTGGTGAGGCAAGGAACTTGGGACCCTTGACCCAGGACTCAGGTATGAATCAGATTTTTGTAAGGGAGCCAGGGTCTCTTTCTCTCTGGGAGCGGCTTTTAATGAGTGTCAGAGAGAGGTTTGTCCACAGGGAAAGAATGCAGGAGCACCACCATAGGATGCGCTGGAAGACCCTTGAGGAAGGGATCCAACAGCTGAGGGAAGTAGCAATATTGGAGGTACTCTTCGGGAGGGATGGACAGCATGACAATGACCCCGACAAAGTCAGGTGCACAGGGCAAATGCTGTGGAGCCTAGCAAACCTTGGGCCATCTCAATACACCACTTTTATTGCAACAATTGATGCAGATATTAACCGAGAGACCGTGGGTTCTGTTGCCAACAAGCTGAGGAATTATGAGAGCATGATCAATGGCCCAATGCAGGCTCATATCTCAGCTGTGATTAAGGAGTTCAAAGAGGAGATGAGGGAGATGAGGGAGGAGATGAAGAAAGTTAATGCAGCCCCTGTGCGAGTTACAGGCCCCAAATTCAGTGCCCAACATTCCCCAGCTAGAGACAGAGGGTACACCCCAAGGGCCAATTTGTGGTTCTTCCTGCGTGACCATGGGGAAGACATGGGTAGGTGGGATGGGAAACCCACTTCTGTCCTGGCAGCACGGGTGCGTCAGCTCAAAGAGGGAAACTCTAACCGAGGAACTTCCACCAAGGTGAAGGTAGCCTCGACCTCCCATGACCGAGCTGCCGGGTATGATGTGTCAGATCCCCTTGAAGGAACCTCTAGTATGTATGCCCAGGAAGGGAATAATAACCAGTGTTAGAGGTGCCCTGTCTCTAGCCAGGGAGAGGCACGGGAAAACCGGATCTTCTGGACAGTGTGGATCCGATGGCCTGGCACATCAGAGCCACAAAAATATGATGCTTTAGTTGATACTGGTGCGCAGTGTACTTTAATACCATCGGGACAGGTGGGGGCAGAGGCTGTTTCCATTGCTGGTGTGACAGGGGGATCTCAGCAACTGACCCTGGTGGAGGCCGAGGTGAGCCTGACCGGGAAGGAGTGGAAGAAACATTCTATTGTGACCGGCCCAGACGCTCCATGTATTCTAGGCATAGACTTTCTCCGGAACGGCTATTACAAAGACCCAAAGGGACTCAGGTGGGCTTTTGGAATAGCTGCTGTAGAGGCAGAGAACATTAAGCAGTTGAACACCTTGCCTGGATTATCAGAGAACCCGTCTGCAGTAGGACTCCTGAGGGTGGAAGAGCAACGTGTGCCAATTGCGACCTCGACAGTGCACCGCCGGCAATATCGGACAGATCGAGATGCTGTGATCCCCATCCACCGGATGATTCGTGAGCTGGAGAGCCAAGGGGTGGTCAGCAAAACTCACTCACCCTTCAACAGCCCCATCTGGCCTGTGCGCAAATCCGACAGAGAATGGAGATTGACTGTGGACTACCGTGGCTTGAATGAAGTGACTCCACCGCTGAGCGCTGCCGTGCCGGACATGCTGGAACTCCAGTACGAGCTGGAGTCCAAAGCAGCAAAGTGGTATGCCACTATTGACATTGCTAACGCGTTTTTCTCCATTCCTCTGGCAGCAGAATGCAGGCCTCAGTTTGCTTTCACGTGGAGAGGTGTGCAGTACACCTGGAACCGACTGCCCCAGGGGTGGAAACACAGCCCCACCATCTGCCATGGACTGATCCAGACTGCACTGGAAAAGGGTGAGGCTCCAGAACACCTGCAATACATCGATGACATCATTGTGTGGGGGAGCACAGTGGCAGAGGTGTTTGAGAAAGGAGAAAAAATCATCCAGATTCTCCTGAAAGCCGGTTTCGCCATTAAGAAGAGCAAAGTCAAAGGACCTGCCCAAGAGATCCAGTTCCTTGGAGTGAAATGGCAAGATGGACGCCGCCAGATTCCCACTGAGGTCATCAACAAGATCACGGCGATGTCTCCACCGACCAGCAAAAAGGAAACACAAGCTTTCCTGGGTGCCATAGGATTTTGGAGAATGCACATTCCCGAGTATAGCCAGATTGTGAGCCCTCTCTACCTGGTTACCCGCAAGAAGAACGATTTCCACTGGGGCCCTGAACAGCAGCAAGCCTTCACCCAGATCAAGCAGGAGATTGCTCATGCGGTAGCCCTTGGCCCAGTCAGGACGGGACCAGAGGTGAAGAACGTGCTCTACTCTGCAGCCGGGAACAATGGCTTGTCCTGGAGCCTTTGGCAGAAGGTGCCTGGTGAGACTCGAGGCCGACCCTTGGGATTCTGGAGCCGAGGTTACAGAGGGTCCGAAGCCAACTACACCCCAACAGAGAAAGAAATCTTGGCTGCCTATGAAGGAGTTCAAGCCGCCTCGGAGGTGATTGGCACGGAAGCACAACTCCTCCTGGCACCCCGACTCCCGGTGCTGGGCTGGATGTTCAAAGGAAAGGTTCCCACTACCCACCATGCCACTGATGCTACATGGAGCAAATGGATTGCCCTTATCACCCAGCGTGCCCGTATTGGAAATCCGAATCGCCCTGGGATTTTGGAGATAATTACGAACTGGCCGGAAGGTGAAAACTTCGGTCTCACTGATGATGAGGAACAGGAACAAGTGACAAGGGCTGAAGAAGCGCCACCATATAACCAACTACCAGCAGAGGAAACATGCTACGCTCTTTTCACTGACGGTTCTTGTCGCATCATAGGGATAAACCGAAAGTGGAAAGCAGCCGTATGGAGCCCCACACGACAGGTTGCACAGGCTACCGAAGGAGAAGGTGGATCGAGCCAACTCGCTGAGCTCAAGGCTGTTCAGCTGGCCCTGGACATTGCTGAAAGGGAGAAGTGGCCAAGGCTCTACCTTTACACCGATTCGTGGATGGTAGCCAATGCTCTGTGGGGGTGGCTGGGAAGGTGGAGAAAGGCCAACTGGCAGCGCAGAGGAAAACCCATCTGGGCTGCTGATATATGGAAAGACATTGCCTCTCGGGTGGAGAAACTAACAGTGAAAGTCCGTCATGTAGATGCCCATGTCCCCAAAAGTCGGGCTGATGAGGAGCACCGAAACAACGAGCAAGTAGATCAGGCAGCAAGAATAGAGGTGTCAAAGATAGACCTAGATTGGCACCATAAAGGGGAGTTGTTCCTGGCTCGATGGGCCCATGATGCGTCAGGTCATCAGGGCAGAGATGCCACCTACAAGTGGGCACGAGACCGAGGGGTGGACCTAACCATGGACAGCATTTCTCAGGTTATCCATGACTGTGAGACGTGTGCTGCCATCAAACAGGCCAAGCGGGTGAAGCCCCTATGGTATGGTGGACGGTGGTCCAAGTACAAGTATGGGGAGGCCTGGCAGATAGACTACATCACACTGCCCCAGACACGCCAAGGCAAGCGCTACGTGCTGACCATGGTGGAAGCCACCACTGGATGGCTGGAGACCTACCCTGTGCCTCATGCCACCGCCCGGAACACCATCTTAGGCCTGGAAAAGCAAGTCCTGTGGAGACATGGCACCCCTGAGAGAATAGAGTCGGACAACGGAACCCATTTCAAGAATGGCCTTATCAACACCTGGGCCAGAGAACATGGTATCGAATGGATATATCATATTCCCTATCATGCTCCAGCTGCTGGCAAAGTTGAACGGTGCAACGGACTCCTTAAGACCACCCTGAAGGCACTTGGTGGTGGAACTTTTAGAAACTGGGAAATGAACCTGGCAAAAGCAACCTGGATGGTCAACACCCGAGGGTCCATCAATCGAGCTGGTCCTGCCCAGTCTGAACCCGTGCACACAGTAGATGGAGATAAAGTCCCTGTGGTACATATGAAAGGTATTTTAGGAAAAACTGTTTGGATTAATCCCACCTCAGGCAAAGACAAACCCATCCGTGGGATTGTTTTTGCTCAAGGACCTGGTTATACTTGGTGGGTAATGCAGAAAGATGGAGAAACCCGTTGTGTACCACAAGGAAACCTAGTCTTAAGTGAGAAATGGGTGTAAGATTTCATTGTGATGCAGATGGAAATAGAATAAGGGGTGGATAATGTCCTGGATTTGTGAGATAAGAATGTATTCTATTTGCCATCTGTTGGAGGTGGGGGGCAGTTATCTTATCTCTTCCAAGAACAATGTCTCCCTCCGGGGAGATGTCTCCTGCTAATGGGCCATTAAGTGACTCACTGCATGACTGATAAGGTACATCATCCCATTGTGAGATGCTCCACCCAGAAGGAGGAACCAAGTATTCCTACCTGCATAAAATAAGCTTGGTCTAAGCCATCGGCCCCAGTTTTCTTCACTGGATTCCCAGAGGAGCAGCCATCTTCGCTGGATTCCCAGAGAAGCAGCTTCTTCCCTGCTGGATTCCCAGAGGAGGACCAGGCCCATCTACTCTATCACCAGACCTTCAGAGAACTATACCCTTCTACAGGATCTCTGCTTCAGCAGCATTTCATCTGCCACTGCAGGAGGCACAGCCACCATCCAACTGGACTTTTACCAACACCCTGACTCCTCAGGGTGTCAGGTTTTCTGACTGTATCAGTAGTTTTGTTTGTACTAATTACATTTGTTGTTCTTTTTTTTCTATTTTAGTTTTTTCTAGTAAATAACTATTATTCCCATTCCCATACCTTTGCCTGAGAGCTGTTTTTTTTTATTTTGAAATTGTGGTAATTCGGAGGGAGGGAGGGGGTTTACCTTTCCCACTTCACAGGAGGCTTTTGCCTTCCTTTACAGACTCCTGTCTTTTCAAACTAAGACAGCTGGTTAGTGAGAAGTTGATTGTTACTATGGCAAATATGAATATAAAGGAGAAGCCATCCCCTTCATCAAAACAAGCTTCAAATAATGAAAGGATTTCTAACAAATCAGATAATTTTGAAAAAAGGTGGGGCTTTCCCCCCCTCTCCAAGGCTAGCACCCTATGCCAGCATTACATGTGGAAATGTATGGATGGAGTGAGGAAAATGTGAGGCAACAGGGATACAAGTAGGTGATAACACAGATCTTTGTACTGAGCCAGCATTAAAAGCCCTGCAAAGAGAAGTTATTTACTTGTTGCTCATGCCAGACATCAAATTCCAAGTTACAGAAAGCCGTATCTGGTGGATAAGTGAAGGAGCTGTAAGATGACCTGAAATGCTGCATTTATGGCCACTGAGAATCTTGTATTGCAGTGACTTTACACAGAGCACGCACTTGCGCAGGCTCTGCTGGGTAGGGCTGGAGGCAGCCTGGGAGGTACAAACACCAGCCACATGTGAGCCTCTAAACGTTTAAGCATGTCCTTTGCTTTGAGAAGTCCTGGGGACAAGGCAGGTGCTCCTGCACAGCAGATGTGTGGGCAGCTGTGCAGGGTCAGGACTGCTGTGTGCATTCTGGGTGTGCTGCTGATGTGATGTTCTGTCATGGGAACACTGCCAGTGGTCAGGGAGAGGATGGCTCCAACTTTCCACTTGCCCACATTGATTATAAACAGTAAAGAGAAACGGAATTTCAGTGGTCAGTGGGTGATAACATTGGCTGTCCTACCTATTCTCCTGCTTCCTTTAAATACACAATTTAGAAGATGCTTTTTGCTCACCTCACCTGGAACTCAGTGGGAAGGAATCTACCAATCTCCCTGTATTTCAAAAGCCTTCTTCTCAAGCTAAAGAGAATTAATATCTTTATGTCTTTTATATGAGCCTGGTGTTGCCAGAGGAGTCCCAATCTGCAAATTAGCCAGAATTCATTCAAGAGCATTTGTCTTGTATTACTCTGTTTTATTCAGAGGTCTCTAAGTTGTTCCTTTATCTGATTATTTTTTTTTTCTCCTCAGATGCACACATATGAAATAGATGGATTCTGTCCTTTTAGAAAGAGAGCTACTTTCCATCAAGCCAATTAATGAACGGAGTGAGATCTTTGCTGTTTGCACCAGGGGTTGCCATCTGATCAATGAGCTGGGGGCATTGCCTGCATCTTAGTACAAGTCATCAGGTGGCAAATCCACCAAGGAGTCTGCCAGCTGTTTAACGTCATTACAGTTTGTCATTATGTCTGCCTCCTTTTTTTTAAATTTTATTTCTATGTTTAATCACCTAATATCATTTTTATCAGCTTGTCAGGGTGTGGGAGAAGAGCAGTGGGGAATTAGTTTCCCCTTCTCATATTACATATCTATTTTGGTAAAATATTATGGCAAGTTCACGTGTCTCCTACTTTGAAACAATAAGATTCAAGTGAACTAATTAAGCCTGTGAGTATCAAAGCATCTAATTAGTATTAACTCTTAGCTGTAAAACCAAGATAGGTGTCTACACTGCAAGATACATTTCTGTGTGGTTTAAATTGCATAATGAACCAGGAATGGGCATTCAGAGAGTTGCCTAAAGACATCACTTTCCCAGCTCAGAGAAGCCACTTGATTTTGATTGAAGCATGTTGTTGTCAGTGTGACAAAGCTGTCACTTATAGTCAGGGAGCTGAGCACCAGTTCCAAAGGTATCTGCAGTTTGATGAGGCATCAAACCAAATCACTCTTTATGCCTCGTGGCTTGGCCACAAAAAGGGAGACAACTTCCCTTTGATATGTGTATTCTGGATGTGGAAGTGTGTCACAGTTTTGGCAGAGATCTAAGAATTGGTTAACTTGTACACGATTTGAAGAGGGCAATTAATGGTGAAATTGGAAATTGAAATTCTAGCTATTCAACTTTTGCTGTATATGCCATGCCTGATTTCAGATGCTGCACTTGCAGTGGAAGTGCATTCTTGCATGGACATCAATCCAAAAATAGCTGTTGTTACAAAAAAAAGTTTTAAAAAATCCTGTAGGCTTCCTTGCATCCAGATCTACTGTAATATTATGAATTTAGGCTAATGTAATGCATGCAGTGGTGTTCCTCTTTTGATTCAGAAAAAAAGCTGGTTTGACACACATCAAGGTGATTCTAAACATTCATCACTTCTTGTTCAAGAAGCTGCTTCACAACAGTGATCCAAATTTCACTGGAGATTTACATTTGTGAATGCACTGTATAAATCACACTTTCCCCACCTCCTCCTCTGCCAGCTCCTCTGTCTACTGGCTGCATTCAGAAAATTACCTCTATCCCAGAAGGTCAGAACAAGTGCTACCAGTGGTGAGATCCCCTTCTGTGGAATCTCCATTCAGATTCCCTGGGGGTCTGGAGCTCTGCTGATTGTTCTCCAAATTACTGCATTTTCTCTAACAGGCTTTAGTGCCTCAAAAAATTTACTCTGTTCCTGACCTTCTCAGACCTCTCAGCTGGAAGTTTTCCACAACGCCATCAAGCCTCACGCTGTAACCTTTAAAAAGTAATGTTGTTAACGTGGGTTAAAATCACAAACGCGTTTTAGGTTTGATTTCTCTTTTAGAAATTCCAAATTACGCTTCACTTTGGAAAGGCCTGCTTTGGCTCGGAGCCATTCTGAGAGATGTCACGTTGCTAAACAAGATGGGCTTAGAAATGTGCCTCGACGTTTCCTCTTTTTTTTTTTTTTTTTTTTTTTTTTTTTTTTTTTTTTTTTTCAAACAAATACAAGCAGTAGATTAACATTTGGCTGACCCTGGCAAGGATTGCTAAATGTAATGTTTAGAGCAACCCAACACTCTGATACTCTGTGGTCCTCCACGTTGTTTTTAGCTTTCCAAGTTGTACAAATTGTGGGCATTTCTACAAATGGAGCCAAACTTACTGACCAGCAGATCTGATGACATCCAAACCACCGTGGGATTTTTCTTGACCTTGAGGTGCCAGCAACAGCAAGGTGTTCTTCCAAACTGGCCATTTGCTTCAAATAGTCCATTAAAAATCATAGTTTTGTATATCTGTTATAAAGTTTTTGTGATATACTGCCCAGAAAAAGGTTTAGATGGACGGGGAAGCCCACGCCAAAGAGCATGTAAGCGAATGGTAGAGTCAAATCATGTGAGAGAAAATTAAATTTTCATATCTTGTAAATGAAATATACATTAGGGACTCTCTCCAGTGACCTCTAGACTCTGTAATTTTTGGATGGGAGCTAAAGATCTAAATCATGCAGCCACAATGGCCTGTAATGTGTAAGTGGCATTGCCTTGCTATGGGCCTGTGACGGTAAACAAATGGAACCAGTTTTGGAGAACTGCTATTGACAGTAAAATTCTAATTTTGCTCCAGCTCCCAGAACAGATGTACCTCAGAGTCCATAGACTGCAATACTTAACTGCAGCTACTCAGCTGTGACCTTCAGCCTCGGGCTCACTGCAATAAAATTTTCATGCAACCATATGGAAGAATATTTTAATAGAGATTTACTGTCAGTAACTGTCCCAAAGGAGCAAATAAGGAAGCTGTAACATATTGCGTACAGTAAATCAAGGGGACTTCAATGGAAAAACGAAACCTCCCCGAGGCAAGCATCTTTAAAATTACAGGCAACACTTTGTACAAATATGTGTACAAAGGACTAGTTATGCACTCAGTTAAGCAACGCAAAAATGGTCTTCGTTTTTGAAGATATATTTATTAGAATTTATTTATCGTGTTTCAAAGGTGCTAATGGGGGAGGGGGGCCATCCAGCTGGGTTCACCAGCAACTGATTTCATCAGATGTGATGCAAAAATGGGCAAAAGCAGAGGGAGGGAGGGAGGAGCACGGAGCTGATGAGCTAAAATTGCATCTCCCAACAAACAACACTGCAATGGTGATCTCTCAGCGCCTTTGACCACGCTGGAGGGTTTTAGTTAAAATGCAATTAACCTCTGCAATTTGCTCTCTGCTTCCTGAAGCCTGGTGGAACCAGCAGGGAACGAAGGGGAAAACTCCTTCTGGAGTGCTCAGGAGCAACCAGGAAGCACAAATGCCATAGCTTTGGAAGCATGTCAGACCTTTTCCCTGTTGATGCTCCTCTGGGAATTCATAATTCCCTTTATAGGGCTTCAGTCTCTTACCCTTTCCTTTGACAGTACATTTTCGGGAATTTCTGCAAATGGATGGAGGCAAGCAGGAATCTGAATTTCCCCTCCAGTCTCACACTGCACACACACTTGTTTTGTTCCCCCAACAAAGCTAATAACATGACAAGGCAATAAATCAGGATCAAGTAGATTAAATACTGACAGAGGTAAGACAGAGTTATCCTTTCAAATGTTCAGTACAGTCACGTAAAACCCAGCTTACCTGAAAACATGCAGGTGTCTGTTAAGTATACTGACTTAGGAAGTATGTGATGAAAAAATAAAGGCATAGCAAAGCCCAGGGAAAAGAAATAGCCAAGCAGCAAGAAAAAAAATCTACCTTTTTGAAAGAAAAGTGGAGTATTATACAGGAGGGTCCCGCCAAGCCACAAAAATGAGGCAATTGTCAGATTTGGTTAAAGTAAAAAGAAAAAAACAAATGAAAAAGAGATGGTTATTCTTTTAGGTAAATCTCTGAGGGCAGAAGGCTTAAGGAGTGTCCTCTGCTTAGGATGGCTGTGGGGATATAGATCTCAGGGCTGGGGTGCATTAATGCTTATTGCTTCAAATGGATTGTATAAAGCTTATTGCTGTGAAGGAGAAGTGTATCTCAATAAAAAGCTGTGAAGAAAGGAGTTACAACCCTGCCATAAACCTGTGCATTTGGTGGGTAGGCAAAAATTCCAGGAGAGAATGAGAAAAACCAAAATGTTCTCCGGTTTTGCAAATAAACACACTGTGTAAAAGGAGCTGCACTTCATCCTCTCATATTTTCTTAGAGTCTCTGTCAGACCCTGCATTTTGACTAATTAAATGATGCAAAGTGACCCCTAGAAAGTAAAAACCACTTTTAAGTGGCCCTTTCAGTCTGGTCTCGAAAGGCTGCTGTTGTATCAGTCGCCTAATTCCAGAAGAACTTTATGATTTCCAACTGCTCTTCCAATGGAAGGGCAGGTTTTTACTTTGGAACACTTCATGCCTACTCTGGATAGCAATTAGGGATGTTTTAAAGGAAAAAAAATGAACTTAAGAAGAAATATTTTTAAGTTATAACTTTCAGCCATCTTTTTCTTTGTAAAAAAGAAAATCATTTGTTTCTGTGCTCTAAAATAGAATGGGAAATTGTGGGTGGCAGCTGTGTGATCCCCCCTTTTGCTCTTTCTTAGAGGTAAAATGTCCTTACTTGCCATGAGTCTGAGCACCTTCATTTCTCTGAAATCTTGCTGTGCTGTGAAACATCAGCTACAGGCATATTTGAAGAGGCAGGCAGAAAGGAGCTTTTAATGACTGAAAGTTACCTCTCCCCCAGACAACAATGTGCCACTGTGTTTTGTTTTGATTCTTTTGTCATTTTTTGGTGGAGGTTTTGGTACTGTCTCTAGGGCTGGGTTCTGACATAGGTTTTTTTCCTTTTTGTTTCTATGTTCCTATTCCCATCTTGAAAGGCTCTGCTCAAAGAATACCAAAATGAGAGGATTCTACAAGTTTTGTTTTGCTGAATGACTGTTGACAGAGGCTTTTGAGGAGAGACAGATCACTGAGTCTCAGAGCATCAGAGAGATTGTCTCTTCTTAGCTCAGTATCATTTAATCACCTGCAGGCATCCCAATTACCATAAGCAGAATTACTATCCCAATTAAGCAGCAGTCCTTGCCACTTGGTGTCATTAGGCTTAATTTGGTTCCTTGGGAAGTGTCCTGATTAAGTTGATTACCTGATTAAGTGGGTGTACTCTGTATGATGGGCCTGATGCATCAGTGCTTTATGTCAGTTCTGCTTGTTGATTAAAGTGCTATTATGGCAGTGTGGAAATGGAGTGATGCCAAGGTGAATCTGGCCCATTGGTTTTAGCAGTCCTTGTCCAAGCTTGCAAAACACTTTGTATTTTTTAGCAGGAAGTCACTGGGCACAAATTACCCCGGGTTTAAATGCTAATTCTGTAGCATAGGATAAAATAAAATTGTGGTGAAAATGGACTTTTTTTTTTTCCTAAGAACAAGAAAGTGAAATTTGCTCTCTGCAAAGGGGATGGCTGATGTGGTGGAAATGGTCTTGAGAAATGCAAGATAGGAACATATGGAATTAAAAGAGGGTGGGAAAAAATCCAACTCTTAACAGGTCTGATTGCTATTATTTTGCCCTGGTTTTCCATGCTTGAAAATATTAGTGTAGCATATCACCCGATTTCAACCCTGAGCTAGAAAACTGCTGCCTGAGAATACAGTGACAATTATGTTTTTAAATTCTTTTTATCTCTGTTTGTGGTTCTTGGCTATCTCTGGGTCTAACGTGGAGTATCAGAATATTAGGAGCTACATGCATCCACTGATTGACATAATCAAAATCAGTGATGTCATAGGAGAGATTAATTAGGAAAAAAAAAAATCACATAATTTCTTGGCCAGCCAGAAGAGGGAACAGAAGTAAAACTTGTAAAGCAATGCCTAGGAAAACTTTCTTTTCCATTTCTATTGTAAGAATAAAACATGTGGGGTACTGCTTAAGTGTTTCATCTTTTGATATAATGACAATACTCAAAATCTGCAGGTTAATCTTTGAGAAGTGACTCTATATCAAAATGATACCTGTGATATCATTCATCTCAGCTGCCTTTGGGCACTTTAGTTGTAGGACTCTGCATTGAGATGTTGTGTCCAGGCTTTTTTCACAGGTGGGGAAGCAACACAGGAACTTCTGGTGTTGATGCAACCTGGGGTAGATGTCTCATGCTAAAGGATGCTTTATGATCAGGTGCCCTGGTAAAGTGAGTGTCTCCAGCTCACTCAGAGGTTATTATGGGTGCTGTAGGCACCTCGACTTGGCAAGGTGAATCAAAACGCTGCTTTGCACTGAGCTAGTGCTACTGGGTGGCAAATGTGCCCACTACTTTTGATGCTATAAGTTTCAGATTTCATGTTTTTCAGACTCTGTGCTGCCCAGGGGTGCAGTTCTGAGCCTCATATTAAGTGCTGGTGAGCTCTCTGCACAGAGCAGAGAGACAAAACAAATCCTTTTCCTGCTGGAGACCAAGAACACCTTTCAGCCCCAAAAGCACAAACAAGGGTGGCTGAAGGGAGGAATGAGAAGGATGGGACCTCACAACCTGAAGCTGGAACTGCACAATTAAACTTCAATATGTAAATGGAACAAAACTTATAAAAATGTGAGACTTTGTGACCTGTCAGCCATTTTTGTGACTATTCTTAGCCCACCCTGGGTGTAGCCCTGGTCAGGCCCTGTCCTGCCCAAGGTGGATCCTGGAGACCTTTCAATAAACACCTTCTTTATTCTCTAGTTCTGTCCAGTCTCTCTTTCAGGTCAGCCTTCCTAAGGCATCACTTTCAGCAGAACACATTGAGAGAAGGATCTGCCCATCTGGCATGGGCTGGAGGGGTGGTATCTCACCTCACTTTTATCTCTTGTCCCTTTCATCCGGAACATATTGCTGCAACTGGAGTTAATACAGCTATTGGCAATGATATGAGCATATTTGATTTTTTTTTCCCCTTCCATTAGGTTTTCTTGGAGGACAGGAAGCAATTTTCCCTCTTGTCATGCCATTTATCTAAGGATAAAGGAGGAGGGATGCAAACCTGCATTAAACTATCTTTGCTAACAGAAATCAGTTGTCCAGCCTTATCTGTTTGATCTGTCCAGCTGATGGAAGAGATACAGCACTAACTAAGCTGACACTATATTTTCTAGACAGTTAGCCAGCTTTTATCCATCTTTTGGTGGCCCTGTACAGTTAAAGGGCAGAAAGAAGGCAGCTTGCCCAAAGGGTATAATCAGAGCAATACCATAGTTTGGGTGCTTTGAAAGCCTAAATGTGATGGATAAGGTAGCAGTGGAGGTTCTCCATTTAAAAGAGCCTTAAAATAGCACACAGCTGTTGTGATACCTGTGTCTTTCCTTCTTATCCATTCCTCTCTAAAAATCGTTCAACCCTAAATACTCCTGCATGGGGACTACTTAGGGAATGGAGATGTTTCATTAGTTAGACTGTATCCAGGGAGTCTCCTTGTAGAGGTCTAGCTGACTTTTCAGATCCAACTAATCCGTGCTGAGAAGTGGCTTTCTGAGCAAAAGATCCTTTTCCTAGATATTTTCTCTTGCATTTAGAATAACTTCTTCATATCAGATATTCTAGCCCTCACCACATAAATTGAAAATACTGGTTTGGACAGTAAGTAGTATCCAAAAATGCCTTTTGAAGTAGGTGAACCTGTGAGATAAAGGAGTGTATAATTAACTGAACTTTTAAATCTCCTTTTCTTTAGGAAAGCTCAACCTAGCTCTCATTCTCATCAGGATGGTCAACAGTCTGAGCTGAGGAAATGGTTCTGAACCTTGTTTGTAAGCACTCATGGGTCAGATCAGATTGAAAATAGGGATCCCCGTGATGTAATCAGGCTGATGGAGTGTCTGGTCCTTTGTACTGATATCTACGTGTGTACAGTCAGCTGCTGGGACCTGGCATGTGCAGCACATTGTTTTCTCTATCTTTGCAATCTGGCAAGACACTGCAATGCCCTGAAAGGTTACAGATGTGGCTATAAAGTTTGCATGAATACTTGCTCAGCTGCATGCATCACAGCTACTTGAGCCTGACTCCTCCTTGGAGTTAAGTAAAGGAGGAGCAGGGATTTTTGTCGTGAGTGCACCTTTAAAATAAGAACATAAACACCCACTGCAGCATAGGATTCCCCAGGCTAGCTGTAATTTGGGCTAGTAGGCCATATTCTGTAGTGAAAGATCCATATGGGAGTGTTTCCTGCTTGCATATCCAGCTGCCTTTGGCTGCTTAGCCGGAATGATTTTCAGAAGCATCAGCATTCAGCACAAGCCTACAAGGAAGCTCAGCCTCCTGTAGGTTTTGCCACACATGCCCCAGCTTGGCTTTTGCTAAATATTAGGCACATACCATTTATTTACACTTATTGTTTCTTGCTCCTGAAGATACGACCCATTTCCACAGTCATCAACATTGATATTCCCATTTCAGTTGGCATGGCTGGGATAGGACCCTATGGCTGTTCCAAGTGTGTCTGCTCCCTGTTCCTTGTTCCTTGCATATGCCACACATTCAAGGTCTGTTCTTTTGTTTTGACTGGCCAAACAGCCTGTGAAGTGTCACCTCTTTGTGCTTGAATAAACACAGCACTTAGGATCAGGCCTCCAGTTGGAATACTCATAGCCAATGCACTTAAAATGCTTTCTAAGACAGCTCTTCAGTGCTTCCTTTGGGGTCACTCCCTCTGGAAACTCTTGCCAGCAAACTTGTTCACTGGAACACTGACAGGAAGAAAACACAGAAAAGGTGAAAACATAATTGAATCCAATTCCTTTCAAAATGGAATGAATGAATGAACCAATATTGCTGTAAAATATTTGCAGCAACCTCCCAGATGTCTGTCTTAGACTTTGGATGAACTTGGCTCAGAAGTATCTTTTTTTAAAAAAAATGACTTTTTGAACAGCATTTTACAACCCATAATAAATAAGGAATATTAAATCTCATAAAGTCTTTCCTAGCTGATAAAGAAAAAAAGTGCCCTGTATCCTACTAATCTATCATTATCTCCAAGAAAGCTTTGGTACCTTAGAACTGGGAAGGGGCCTGGCTCCCCCCAAATTGAGTGCTTCCCTGCATTTTTTTGAGTGTTAGATTTGTAAATGTGTATTCCTACAGCTTTCAGTGAGATAACCAGGATGTTCTGTGCACTGTCATGTATTTATAATACGAGATAAATCATCAGGATGTGTCTTGTGAGATTTCCACTATTACAGACCTCAGAAACGTCATGAGAGGAGATCATCTCCCAGAGTTCGTGTCTTGCTGAGGTCAAAACCTTGTAAGAACACAGCTATTCTAAAGAATTAAATGTGAACCTGATGTTAGCACTGATTTAATCTTGCTCATAAGCTTCCAACTCGAGCCAAAACCCCTCTACATGCGGATAGCAGAGATGACAGCTTGATGGATCTGAAACTTTAAGCATTGTGTACAGTTGGGATTGCTAAGTAGGATGAGGGATATGTAAAACCTTGGATAGTCCTGTTAGGGTATATAAGCCTTTCACAGTTTTGTCAGATGAAGGGCAAAGATGGATTTATGTGTTATGATGAAGGAAACGGGAACTGTCCTACCAACTGAATGCTAGGAAAAGTTTTATTTTCTCCAATGAGTTGCATGCCTGTCTAAGCCCAGGGGATTCAAAATTGATGGTTCTGCATCCCAGGGGCCACAACATTCAGGGAGCACAAGTGGTTTTGGGAGATCCCTGAAAAAGAATGAGACCTTCAGGTAACAGAGGGTATTTTTAGGGATTTTGGTTGGTCGGTTTGTTTTTACAGTTAAAGGAAATGAAATTAAAGCCCCAACTTGATTTTTCCCTTGTAAATTAATCTGTGCTAATTATTGCTATTCATAGAACAGTGTGCCCTCAAGGTCCCAAATGTGCAGAGACTTGTACTGCTATTTTATGTAGCTATTGAATCCAGAACTGACAAAAAACTGCCTACAAAGTTAAAGGTACATGTCATTGCAGGATTTGGGCAGGAGGAGGGATTATCACTGTTGTTTTAAGAGCCCAAACAAAACAAGGGTGGGTGGAAAACATAAAACTGATTCTCTTTATTCAAACAAAATTCCTGATCAATTGCTTTTTTTGAGGCTCTCTAGCCAAGCCTTGTGAAGGAGAAAGTACTAAGGAATCACAAGTGAATGACAAAATCAATCACAAGGCAGGAAAGAAAAACAGCCTCCTTGGTTTTGATAAGTATCAGTTCTGTTTCCTATGTGCTGGCTTCACCCACAACCAGCTGTAATCAATAACATCTCTCCTTTGACTTCAGAGCACTTTGGGTGAAAGCCTGCTGCTGCACATGGTTGTTTTCCACTGAGAGTCTCTGAGCACAGCTGTACAGAACACTGGGCTGTGGTACAACAAGTCCTGGGTCTTGTGCTGTGCGTGGTGTCCTGCAATAATCCCAGCCCAGGTCTGCACAGCTGGCACAGCTGCATGGTCACAGCAGAAACAGATACAGATCTGCTGCTGCAGATCCTACAGAAACATCCCATGCCTTTCCCCTAGCAACAGCTTCTGGCTCAGAGAGAAAATGTACAGTGAAGGCTGTGCTGGGTGGCATCAACATCATCTGCCTCTTAACAAGCTGCAGCTCATGGGTGAGTTAACACAGAAGGGAGTGTGTGGCATTACAGTGTGGTTTTGTCTAGCCAAAATAATTGGGAAGTGATTTGCTTCCTCTCTTCTTTCTTAAAAAAATTCCCTATCACCCCTATCTTAAAAAAAACCCCAACTTAAGTCAGACATTCCATTTCAAAAGATGGACTAAAGGATGTCTGAGATTCATCTCACCTCTAAAAAGTGTAAAAAGACTTGTGTTTGTGGAAGATTTCTCAGGTCAGATGGCAGCACTGCCAGACCTCCTCTCAGAGATTCTTGGGGAAATCATCACTCCACCTTGCAGTGGGCTTGCATGTGCTAAGCAGGGAGAATGCTTCTCTTCACCATGCAGAAATACACAGAAATGGTCATGACAATGTCCTGACCCCCCTGTAGGAAAGATAAGGAAAAATGCACTTAATTTTGGTAGATACTTGTTTTCCAGTTTCATATGGAGATGGTGCAGTTCTAAATTACTGCAGAAAGAAGACTCTTTTTAAAAGGGATGGAGAGTCTAAAATGTGAATAAATACAAATGTTTTGTGAAAGGAGACGTAAACCTTTTGGGGAAAAAATTTGTGGTTTTTTTTTTTTGTTTGTTTGTTTTGTTTTGTTTTGTTTTGTTTTTGTTTTTGTTTTTGTTTTTGTTTTTGTGTTTTTTTTATTTTGTTTTGTTTTGGGTTTTTTTTGTTTGTTTTGTTTTGTTTTGTTTTGTTTTTTTTTTTTTTTTTCCTGTATTTTGCTTTATCTCTTTGATTTGGAAGAAGAGGGAGGCAACTGCACAGTGGTTCATCCATCTGATTATCTGATTTTATATATGTACATGTGGAACAAATCTCTATTAAGTTGCTGGATAGGCTTGAAAAACATGACATTTAGGGAGTGAAAACTGGTGGGACAGACATTACACCCATGCAGAAATAAAGCAGATGTCTAGGCTTCTAACAGACAAAATTTCAGACTTTCTCCTAAATGTTAAATAGGAGAATGAGATAATTAAGCTCTTATACTGTAGATTAGTCACCTTGTGTGTTTCATAACATAACTAGGCTGGGTTTTCCAGAGAAGGCCAGATTTTCTAGGTGTCCAGCTTCAATGATTCTCTTTGAAAATTAAGGGGGTGGGATGGGGTGTATGATAATGAGGGCCAAAGCAGCACTGTATATGTGTGCAACACAGCACAAATGAAGGAAACTGTGATATATTGCAGTATTACACAAAAGAAAAATTTCAGCAGCCAGCCTCTGGTGGAAGGATGTGGTAGGGAATCCCCAAAAGTGTGAACAAGGTGTCTCTTGGTTCATGTGTTCTCAAAGTGTAATATTTGGGAAGTCAGTTTTAAGCACAGAGGCCACAGTTGTAGTCCCATCATGTCTGTCATCAAAAGAAGGATTTTTGAAAGGGGTAGAAGACTGAACTCAAGAGATTTAATTTTTTTTTTATCTAGAACTGAAAGTACTTTCCATGAAGTTTTAAAAAAAGTGATTTTATGATACACTTAGATGTTCAGGCATTAAATCAGGCTCAGCTTTTAAATACAACCCTCACACCCTGTTGCTATTTAGGTCCTCCTGATTCAAAGAGTGGTAGTATTAAGAATAAGAACAGTGACTTGTAAAGAATATCGAGGCTGAATCACAAAGCTGTACTTCTGAAACATAAGTTTTCATTAACAAAATAGAATGCCTTCTTAGCAAGGAACTGTGGAGCGCTTTAAAAGGCTAATGATGTTATTGGTAGGTGATATATTTTGAAAATGGAAGACAAGGAAGAGAAAACATAATTTCCTCTAAATTTAGCATAAATTCTATTACCTCTGTTATTGTCCCATAGGCCAATGGCACGGCTTTCCTAAAGCATCTGCTTCCTAAATTATATGGTATGGTTTGTTCTTTCATCAGAGCCCTGTATTGTTTCTATGGAGATCAGAGCAAACACTTACCTCTTTTGTGCCTATGTAGGGATTATGAGTTAAAGAACAAAAAGGGAATGTGAAGTTGGGCATCTATACATGTACTTAGGTACCAGTAGCTTGGAATCCACTGGCAGATCAGTGGAAATTTGAAATGTGAAATGTGAAAATTTGCTTTGTGTTGAGATTCAGGGAGGTGAATGCCAGGGTCTCCTGTGGTCAGAGACTCCTTGGGCAGGGTCTGAAAGTTATTTACTGACTATTGTATTTTATCTTGATTTCTTCCTCCTATTTCCTTTTAGTTAGAAGGACTCTTGCAATTAATCACAACAACATTTTTAGACACCTCTGATGAGGATTTAACACTGCTGGGCACTTAATACAAAGCATTTTTCTCACATTACTGCATAACCATGAAAAGCAGGTTAGGATTTACCAAGTGATGATACTCTTCCCTTGCAGATAGGAAGTGGAAGTACAAATAGATGTTATTTTGCCCAAAGCCTCTGGCAGAACAGGAAAGTGAACTCCAACCCTATTTTCTTGTTTGAATGTCTGTAAGCCCAGAACAGCCCTTCTGTCTTGTCTTGCTCTCAGACTTTATTAGTGTGTGGCTGGACCTTGGTGTCCCAGTCACTCAGTGTAATTATTCAGCAGTGTCTTGCAGGACTTGGGTGCTGGAAGTATTAGATCTATTTTACATAATTTATATAATTTACTCTTGAATGTCAGAAGGGAAAAAGGAACCCCTAAGTTTGATTAGACACTAAATTCATTATTTCACATTAGAATTGCCTTCTCCAGAGGACCAAGGCTACTCATTTGATTCAGTAACGAGAGCTCCAAAGGGTACTAATTTAGTAAGACTATTGACTGTTCATTACTCTGATGTTGCTCAAATAGCTGAGAGCATGTGTGGTGTTTAATGTGATCTTAAACATTACTATCTACGGTAAATCAGAAACAGGGCACAAGTGCTATAGCTGCTGTTTAATGATGTATGAAAAAGCTGCCTGGTAAAGTGCACCATTAAGAAAAGCTAAAACCAGTGCTGAACAAAGACCTGATGAAATATTGATACCTTTGCAGCCAGTACGATTTCTTCTTGCTTGGAAAGTGAAGCCTGGGTTTCTGAAATATCAGGCTTAACTTGGGCAAAGAAATGCAATCAGATGGATGGGAGCAAAGTATTTTTAGGGGAAAAACAAACCACAAAACAAGGGGGAAAAATAATACAGTTGGTCTTCAACGTGCCAGTGTTTAGTTCATGATACTCAGTGTTTGGGAAGACTTCAAATTCAACCATTATTTATTCTCCTTCTATTGAAATACTGAGTTTTCCCCACCCCATCCCCAGCACTTTCCTCTTTCTTAGAGAAAGACTCTAACTACAAAAAACCCCAACTTACTCAGACATTTCATTTCAAAAGATGGACTAAAGGATGTCTGAGATTCATCTCACCTCTAAAAAGTGTAAAAAGACTTGCGTTTGTGGAAGATTTCTCAGGTCAGATGCCAGCACTGCCAGACCTTCTCTCAGAGATTCCTGGAGAAATCATCACTCCACCTGCAGTGGGCTTGCATGTGCTAAGCAGGGAGAATGCATCTCTTCTCTGCACATGAGTATCTGAGATAATGGCTCTGTTCAGCACTATGAACATTGTCACTTAACTCCAGACCAGTAAAGTGCACTCACTTTTGCCAATACTTTGCCATAAAGCAAAGTATTTGCTTTATGCCTGTGCTTGTAGACCTGACTCCAGGACAGGTATAGTTTCTTTTAAGCTAGGAAAGCAACTCTTTGACTCTTTGTGAATCAAAGCTCATACAGTTATGAAAATTAGCTTATTTTTATTTTACTTTCAACTTCCTTGTTTCATTTTTTTCCTCCTTCACAAAAAACTCAGGCTTTTCTGTAACTAGGGCTGTGCTTTTCTGTAACCAGGGCTGTGGTAGGTCAGTGCTGTTGCCTGTTTTAGCTGCTCCAAGGGTCTTGTGTCCAGACATGTGATGGAAGTTTTCAGAAATCAGGGTTGTATTAGAGTTGTGGAAGCTGGCCGGGGTGCCAGTATCTGTGCTTAGTGGTAAAAGTGTGTCTCTCACAACATCTCTCCTTTGTGTTGGAGAAGACGTGAAGTTTGTCCTACTCAGCTGCTGCAGGAGTGTTTTGTGGGTTGCACAGAGCCCTCACTCAGCCTGGAATGAAATAAATGTGGAACAGAGAGGGTACCCAGGAATGGTCAAAGCTGGGAGTTTAATAAAACAAGCCAAAAGGAAGTGCTTCTTCACATAGCACGTAATGAAATTGTGCTACTCATCCACACAGGATGTGGAAGAGACCTGAAGAATAAACTCAATTCAAAGCAAATAAAATAATAGGATTAGGCAACTTTATTAGAAGAGGTCCATTGGTAGTTATTAATGAAGGAGGTGGAACCTCCAGGTCAGGAAATCCTGGAGCCATTGATTTTAGCAAACAGGACACTGTAACCAAGATAGAATCCTGCTTCCCTGGCCCCATTTTTATATGGAGTTTCTATTACTGAGGTGTGCCAGGGACCTCAGGTTAGACCAGAGCACTCTTTCTGCTGAAAATACCCTAAATATCCTGAAACTAGGGACTTGATTCAGTCCAGGTGAAATCCACAGGTCTCTGCTCTGAGAGGGATGTTGCACAGAGGCCAAAACAGAAGGTCATATTTCAGGATTTGGCAGATGTCTGGAGAGAGCCTTTTCTCTCAGCAGAGTCTCAATGATCAATCTAAAACTTGGGAGAAGCTCCAAATTGACCGGATAAAGGGCAGGCACATGGTTGCTGATGTGCAGCATGGGGTCTCACCACTCTGTTGCTCCAAGAGGGTTTGCATAGTTCTGCCTACTCCAATACACTCAAATAAATGTACAATAAATGTACAGGATGTGTACACATGCAGGTATGTTCCTTGGCTCTGGGAGAGGAGCAAAATGAAAGAAGAATCACCAATCACCTGTTCAATCTTTCCTCCAGCAGCATTTCAAGTTTTTTGGGGCTGCAGCATAACTTTTTTACAAGTGGGTACTTTAAAACCAAATAATAAAAGAGATTTTCAGAGGTAGTTGATGTAGATCTATGGTATTGTGAAAGTGCCCTGAAGAAAGACCCTGAGACAGGCAGCTCATTCAGGTTGTAATTAGCTCACAAAGAGTAGGTGAGGGGAGGGAGAAGCCTCCAGCCTTTTCACTCTTCTCCTTAAACAAAGACCACCTTTACAAATATATGTGTATTAGAGCCTTTGGTCTGCAAATTTCTCTCTTGCTCACACCATCATAAAAGATTCAGAGAGCTGTATCTTTTTTGATTACTAATTTATGCTGTTTACAGGCTGGGTAAGGGGGAAAGAAGAAAAGCTCTGAAAACTCCAGGAGCTGTGCTTTGTTATTAGGAGAAAGCAGCACTCATCAGTGTTGTGCAGCCTGATCCAGGATTTTATTTATTTGGGGAGGATGTAGAATCCTGTTCAACAATATGGGCTCTGAGGGAAGTGACACAGGGTGGGAGCAGTAATGATGCCAGGTTTGGGGGATATTTGCTGAATGAGGCCTGGCATGAGTCTGAAGCCAGGGCTCCTGGGGATGCCAGATCCACTAAATTGTGGGAGAGGCTGTGTGCTTAGCTTTCTACTATTCCTTCCCACCTCCTGCCCTGGAACAACCTGAGGATGCACAAAATGATCCCTTTTCCTGACAGACATTAGAGCCATAATGTTCCACCTGTATTTCCTAGAGGACACAAAATGTTTTACCTACCTCAGGTGTGTGCCTGCCTGAAGCAGGGTTGCATTTTGCTCTTGCTCTGTCACAAGGCTGCAGGACCACTCTCACCCACTGCACTGCCACAAACCCCCATTTCATTTCTTTGAATACCAAGCCTTGATTTTCATCAGATGGGTCAAGGTATGCAAGGAAAGTACGTCCAAGCCCTTCAGGAGACCCATATGGGATCTCTGCAATTTCATTTTTTTTTTTAATTTCTATTTTTCTTTTTCATTGTTCAAGCAGAAATACGACTTTCCTCCTCCACAGCAGTGCAATTAGCACATTGAAGATCTACCTATTGTAATCCATTTGCACCTTTTCCCAGGATTTCTTAACCTCATTTGTTCATCTAAATATGTGACCAAAGCTTTTCTTCCCTTGCCTTGAATGCATGCAGACACTCCTTAAGTTAAAAGAAAAAAGTGCCATTGGGGTGCTATCACTACTTGAGAGAAGCCAGAGGAATCAAATTAAGGCCATCACCATCATGTGCCCTCAATTCACACATTTGTGGGAAGGAAAATTGAAAGTTCAGCAGCATGACTGAAAGATAGAGTCCTGGTTCGTCATCTTCTCTTCTTAAAACACACACCTTAGTGATTTGATGGACCTCTATCTCTGAAACAAAGAAGTAAGAGATGCTCTTTTGCTGGTGATGTAAAATAGAAGACAGGGCAAGCCCGTTGAGGATACATCCTTTGTTAGGCACCTAAACAGTTGTAACTTGCTTAAGGTTAAGTACAAATGCTGGCTCAACTGTTTCCCAGCCAAAGAATTACAGGAATGGATCGTGTTTCCATAAGGACATGAAAGAAATGAAAAAAAAAAAAAAAAAAAAAAAAAAAAAAAAAAAAAAAAAAAAAAAAAAAAAAAAAAAAAAATCAGTCACACTTTAAAATATCAGCGCTCATGTGACAAACATAATTTAGAGTGTGGAATGTGGGTTTCTCTTTGCATGTAAGTGGGCTCAACTATTTTTTGTGTCTGTAGTTTTGTTCACTTGTACACACACAGCCTGTAGATGCTTTGCTTTGATGATGTGTTCCCAGTTCTGTTCTATTTAACCTGGAGGAGTTTCATCTGAGGACTTCCTCAAAAACTCACTTGTATTTTTCAAAACCAAAAGAGCTTCGAGAAACACTTTATTCCTAGGAAAAGCTGCCTTTGGCACCTGTAGAAGGAAGGGGAAAGTAGGTGTCATAAGCAGATCATATATTTGCTTTTCTAAAAGTTCAACAAGGCTCAGTGGTCAGGCTTGAAAATTTTGCAGTGTGCCTCCAAAACCTGTTAGTGCCCAGCCATCAGCATGCACAAAACCCCACCCACCACACCAACACATGCTTCTCTGGTTCAGAATAACCTCCTTCCCTGAAGGGCCACGTGCATAAAGTGCCAGCACATAACAGCTCTTGTAACTGAATTTTAAACTGAAAATAGCATCTTAGATTGGAAGTGCTGACATAGGCTTAGTGACAGCAGTGCCAATTTAACAGTTGTATGCACTATGGAGTGTTCTTGCAACATTCCTCATCTGAAAGACAATCTGTGCATGGTATAGATTAGTCTGGTTGAAAAAAAAAATTAAAAAAAATAAATGTGGGGAGAGAAAACCCCAACTGTGGTCTTGGCTGGCAAACTCTGTCAACCAATGCAATCTGTGCTCCTGATGTTTACTGCTTGGAGCTAAATAGGATATTTAGCCAAATTTAAAATTCGTGTTACAAATAAAGCTCAATTTGTGTGTGTGTGAGAGAGATGATTGCTCATTTAAATGACAACTTTATATATGATAATTACAGTCATTAATGAAGACACAGTTACTTTACCATAGATTACAAGGATAAAAGAAGATCACCCAAGAATCATGTTCTGGTATAGAGTAGAGTCAATAAGAAAATTAGTCCAAATACTACCCGGAAAATTGTTCTTAAATAATGCCCTAAAGGTTAAAGGAACAATGGGTGTAAACTCAGTGGAAGAAATTTTAAAAACACACTAGAGGTCACTGTTGCTACTTGAGCAAAAGCTTTTTCTGCTTCCTTTTCATTTAAGACGTTAAAGATCAAATATTTCAGCAGGGGGAAAAAAAAAAAGTACTTCTGTTTCTATATATTTCAAAGCACGTACATTTTGATATCCTAAAAAATAAACAATATATTGATACAGAATGGATGGTTGTGCTATGATAGTGGAAATGGTTTGTACTTTACTTATGAAGAACTTGGAGCCATAGGACAATGCAGTTCTATTTTGTGCAGCATCTTTCATACAAATGGCATCCCCCAACACTTTATAGCTTGTAGCATTAAATAATATAGCTTTAAATTGCAGAGATAAATAATCAGTGGGAGAGAAATTAAATGTTATGGGCAAGGGACAAAAAAAATGTTAGGTATTTGAAAGCTGTGAGAAGGCATAAATTGCAAATTGGAGCCAAAGATAAATGAGGAAGCCAAACAAATAAGTTTTGTGATGCAGGAGAAAATACTTCAGTCTTCGCAAATTATTCATGAGCTGGGTATTAAAGGGAAAGCAATAGTTTTATATCATAAATACAGTCCTATGCCTGGCTGTATTTATAAAGATGTGTATGTGTGTGTGTTTGAGCAAAGTCTGTTTGAGTGTGAATATATATATATATATATACATATATATTTGTATCTGCAGAAGAAATCCGTCTGAATGCCCAAGGGTGTAGACACTCACTGTAAATGCAGGACTAGACCATGGCATGTTGCATTTGTTACAGCCTTCAGCAATTAAAAAGGACTGGATTCAGCGTAACATTTTTACCCATTGATATGGAGAATGAAATCATACACTTCATATAATAGGAATATTATCAGAGACTTCAAAAGCAGAAGGTGAAATGTTCCTGCAAAGTGCAGGTTTTTTTTCTTTCCTCTGAGGTCTTGGTTGTCTCATGAATGCCATTAAATTTCAGGAGACAACCAGTTTCTCTAACAGCTCAAGGAGTTAAGCTTGATAGCGAGGAATGGAAGTGAGTGAGAAGGGCAGGTACATTGAATATTTTCAGAGAACATTGTTCCGTGTTTGGTCTTCAAGCTCTAATTATCACCTCATCTTTCAGAGCTGCCACGAAGCTGGATATGGGTCTAGGGGGTTGCCCAGTGATGGTTGCTGTTTCTGACAACTCGTTCCTTACCTGCCAATGTCATTGGGATCAGAATTTCCAGCTCCTTGGGAACGCTGATACTTTTCCAGCTTTCCCTCAGTCCTTTTGAAACCACGTGGATTTTTCCTCCGTACATCCATTGCCCCCCCATAAATAAAATACTCAAGGGTTATTATCTCACACCTGTCAATATCACCATTTTTTAGTGACAAAGCACATCCTTTGCAATTTATCTGTGGTCTTATTGCCCCTTTTTTTGTATTATTTTCTGTATGCCTGGGATTGTCAGGAATCTGGCAGCCCACTCAGCTCCTGCACTGGCTGTCTGGACACTTGGCCTCTGCCACAGGCACACAGATTTTTTCTGTAGCTCTTGTCTGTTGGTGGTCTGGCACAACTCGATTCTAAGGGGTCTTCAAACATCAGCAGCTCAAGATGGTCCCAAAATACAGGGCTGAATTAGAGAACTGGGAAAGTAGGAGCAAGATTTTATCCACACACATTCTGTACACATATATATATATAAGTATATATATAGTATATATAATAGAATACATATACATTCTATATAACATAAATAATATGCATAATATATATTATACAATATATATATAATTTATAATATATAAATTGATACAATATCAGTTTATAGATTTCATACAAGTCAGGGCCATGTTAAAGCCTTAGGCTGCTCCTGTTCTTTCTGTAGTATTGTTTGGTTTTTTCTGAGCTAGTTTCCTCTTACAGCATTAGGCATGGCCCTATCTTTTCATGTGACACCACCCACAGACCTGTAATGTGTTATATTTAGACATCCAAAGCATTCTCTGATACCCAGGTAGCTTTATTAAAAAGTGGAAGGTTTTTAGGGTGAGGAGTAGCAGCTGCTGAGAGATGATGGACCAACAGAGGGTTAGTTTTCCACAATGATATTTGTGTGGCTATAATTTTCCTCTTGGCCATCTTTGGACTGAGAAATGCTCTCCCTTCTAAACAAAGCAATAATGATGAGAGAAACAAGTGGGAAACTGGGGAAGTCACCCAAACCTGTAATGTAAGAGCTGAGATGTTCATACTGGGATGAACAGTCTGAGTCACCTTTGAGAAATCTTATTTTGAGAGAGCTGCACAATCATCTTGGGGAAACTCAGCTCCAGTAGCTTCTTGCAGCTGTGAGCTTAAACTGGATGTGGCCTGAGAGCACTGCACAAGGAGGGAATGAATTACTTTAAAAGACTGGCAGAAAAATTCAGTTGTCTCCCTCTGGTTTTCCTGTTCGTATTGTTTTAGCGTTGGTCTTGGACTATTCAACACCTGGCCTTGAGTCTTTTATTTGGTCTTCTGTTGAACAAAGCTCTTCTTGTCAAAGCCAGAAGAGAAAAGAGGATACTAAAGCAAAGAAAAACAGCCCACATTGCAAGAGAACTCTTTCCCAATTTGGGGTAAGTGTGAGAGATTCTGTGGTGCAAGAAAGGCTCAGTGGATGCTTCTGATCTTTTTCTAGAAGAAAAAACACAGTCTCTCATGGCTAGTTTATCTTCTCCAAGCTTTGCCAACAAACCCCTGTCCCTCATTCCTTTCAAGCTCCCCATCCAATTCCATTCCTAAACATAAAGTCTTCAGTGGCCATTATAACTAGAGATGGAAAATCCTACATGTTTTCTTCCTTCTGTCATTTATCTTGTACCTCAGTGTATCTGCTGAGGATGTTTGTTGTGGAGGCATCTTCTCCTCTTATGTGTCAAAACCAAGATCAAGGTTTTGTAGTTCCCTGTGAGTTATGCTGTGTGGCCCAGAAGCTTGGATTGGAAATCCCAAGGGAGCTGGTGAATTCCCAGGTTGCTACCAAGCTGGGCAGATTATTTCTTCCTTCTGCTTTCTCTCCCATCTTATTTTTGTGCTGTAATTCTTTAGAACAGGGAATATCTGTTACTATGTGAATACACATAGGTGTATTCACAGGTGTAGTGTAATACCTGCTAGACATTACTGTAATGAATATTATAAATAGCTGGAAGATGATTTAGCAGTTTTAAGGACTACAGTATTTATTTCCTTGCCAGCCTTTTTTTCCCCACAGTTATTTTCCTCTTTGTCTAGTCAGTGATTGCTTTCTCCGAATAAAAGCAGAATCTTACTTTCTTTATGAAGCACACAATGAAAATGTGAAAACTCTAGGTACAGCCTCAATATTATTGAGAAACAATAAAAACATGTCCTAGTATCTTGCAATCACTGCATGGGAGAGAAAGAGGCAGGAAATAAAAGAATCATGTTGCATGCCCTTACTGAAGGAATATTAGCTCTTCAGGGTACTGTATTATCACAATGCACTTAAGAAATCCAAATTATTGTAACAGTCTGAATCAAACTTGCTCAGCTCCTTCCCTGTCACACAGGCTTGGCTGCTAATGTTATTTTAATCAAAGATTTGATCAACAATATTAGGAAGAGAGATAGGAGGGAAAATTAACACATATGCTTCTCGCTAGGGAAGGGATTATTATTTTTAAATTTGCATTTAGTTCCCCCACTACCCAGAGTGATTTCTTTGGAGAAGCACAGCAGCCAAAATGCTGTGGGCTCAAAGACAGTAGAAATAGTCACAGTGCCCAGAAATTTACCCCATGTTTTTGAGGCTTTTTGAGGTTTTTTTGAGAGAAAACAATTCCCATCAATTTTAGTATGACGTGAAGGAGCTTTCCACTTTGAAGTTTCATGTCTTGTGTGAACACTGTTGGATGAAAGCTGTTTTTTCTTGCAGTTGCATTCATAGTATTAGCCTTTTAATTAAACCTGGGCACTGGGAAATTAGATCAGCCTCTCTGGGGGAAGGAAACATTTGCTGCATTCACCCTGTTATCCTCTCACTGCAAGGTAACTCAAGTGAATATTCCTGTTTCCCCTGAGTGTAAGGAAGACAGGGAGTTCAGGAATGGGGGGTTTATGTGCAGAAGCTTGTCCAGGTTCTGGAAATAGCCCTTTTTCCTTTTTGCCTGTCATTCCTCCTTTCCCAGCTGACTTGGGCAGGCAGCAGAGCAAAACTGTGAAGAGTCGCTGCTTTGAAAGCTCTTGAAAAGAGCTTCCATTATCTTGTGCCACTGTCTTGGCCAAGGTTTGGAGCAGGATATGGGATTTCAGTCCCTCTGAACAGCCAGGGGAGGAGAAACCTTAAAATCAGCCCAGTGCATTCACATCCAAGTAGGAAGTGTGGTCCAGAATCCCCATGACAGAGCTGAAACCTGATGGCACAAGACATTTAACTGATGTCAAATTTAAATCCCTGTTAAAAAGAAGTGTTCTCTAGTCTGCACCAGGCCATCCATTCTGGTAATCTCATTCCATATTTCTTTTCTGTTGTTGTTGAAAGAAGACATAGATTAATGGCAACGAATCTCAGCAGAGGGAACGTGCTCCTTATAAGGCAGGCTTGGGGTAGAGATGGTGGAAATTGTAACACAGGACGACTTTGTTGGCAGAGAAAGTTGCATTTGTACCATTTGTGTTTGAAAATCCTTCACCCAGGACAGCACGGTTCAGCCAAATTAAGTCCATCTGGATAGATGGAGCTGAGGATTGCCTGTCAGAAAAGGCCACATTATAACTTAGGGAGATGTTTTAAAAATCTCTCAGTGACCGTGGATGATCCATTCAGACAAAGGGGGTGGAAGGGAGAGGTACAGTGGGGACTCCTAAAAGGCACGAAGAGATCTGAACAACTCCTGTTTGCTCAGCCATCTCTCCCAGCTAGTCCGCCCTGACTTGTTGTTGGCTTTTAGAGAAATATGGCTGTGGCTCTTGATGGTCTTGAATTAATATACAATCCCACCAGACAAGTGAATGTTCACTATTTGCTCTGCTGTCAGCACATGATGTTTAGTGAGATTCCTGTGATGATTTCTAAAGCCTCGGGCTCTGTAGTCACATGAACACAGACTCATGCTTAGCTTCTTGTAAAAAAAAATCCAATCCCAGCCATAAAACAGAACTTTGATCCTCATGAATGCAGAAGAAAAGGACAAAAGTGTGTTGCCAATTTACATGTTAGAAACAATGAATAGCAAACAAAAACAAACAATGTACTTTTAATGATGTCACAACCTCAAAACTTGCTTCAGGATGGAGAGAAGAGGCTGGTGAGGAGGTTCAAAGCAGCACAAAGCTGTATCATGGTGTAGCGAGGCTTGTGGTATCTAAGCATAAACTGGTCAGGTTGATGGCTTAAGTTTCAGCTTTGACATTTTTCAGACTCTGTGCTGCCTAGGAGGGTAGTTCTGAGCTCACATTCAGTGTTAGTAAACCCTCTTCACAGAGCAGGGAGACAAAACAAATCCTTTTCCTGCTGAAGACCAAGGACAACTTTCAGCCCCAAAAGCACAAACAAGGGTGGCTGAAGGGAGGAACAAGAAGGATGGGACCTCACAACCTGAAGCTGGGATTGAGCAATTCAACCCCAATATGCAAATGGACCAAAACTTATAAAAATGTAAGGCCTTGTGACCATTCGTCCATTTTTGTGACCATTTTGGGTCCACCCTGGGTGTAGCCCTGGTCAGGCCCTGTCCTGCCCAAGGTGGATCCTGGAGGCCTTTCAATAAATCCCTACTTTATTCTCTGGCTCTGTCCAGTCTCTGTTTCAGGTCAGCCTTCCCAAGGCATCAGTTTTTTAGTGACACAAAGGGACAGTGGGACATCTGGAAAACCCCCCTGGACCAGATGAACACCCATGAAGGTCACCTGTGGGTATTTAAATTTTGGTGAGGTGCAGGACCACAAATCTCCACACAAAATGGCAGATCATACAAAATAGGCATTCCCCTGCCACTTACTGGCAAAGCTTGGGCTTGTTCAAGGCCACCTAAAACATCAGCAAAGGAAGGAGGTGGCACTTTTCCCTGTTAGAGCAGTTCCCCCTCCCTCTCCTGTGCCCCCATCACCCTTCTGTCCTATAACTGCCTTCATGGGGAGGTAAAGACCCTATAAATATATATTTTTATATAAAATATTGATATATTTATTTATCTATAGGAATATAAATGTATTTATATTTAGGCTCTTCAGAGGAACTGAAATTCCAAAGCTGGTGGAGGTGGAAGGTTTTGCTAAATATTCATTGGTCTGTGGAGAGGATTGATAAGGCCATAATCCAGACTGGAGTAAGAGCATGAGTACTCTAATTTGTCTTCAGGTCTCAGGGACAAACTCAAAAATCCAAATTTTAAGTAAAGACTTCTCTAACTAATGCACTCCTCTTGACTGTAGAAACCTATGAGAGTGAGTGTGAAAGGACCAGATCTTCCTATGGTACCTGGTAGCCTGGTATTCCCAAGTCATTACGTGTTTAAGGTTTCTAAATAAAGTGAGGTTTAAACTGCAGCCTCTGTGTCCTCAGAGTGTGACGTGGTGGAAAACAGGAAGGGAAGGACATGGTCATGTCCTTCTCCTTTTGTGTACAGTGTGTTCAATGTAGCTTTTTTTTTTTTCCTCTTATATATTTTTGACCCTTAAATAGAGATATTTTTTATGCATTGCTCCCACGGGAAAATGTTTTTGAGTTCTCACAGAGGAGAGGAGGAAGAAAAAATGTTCTATATCAACTGAAACAGATTTAATTTTTTCTATTTCAGCCATTGAAGTGGAGAAAAAAGAATCAATGATTAGTACAGCCCTAATCTGGGGATGTATATTTGAGGGATCACATTATGCTGAATATGTCCATTACAAACACAAAGTAAAAATCCATGCAATTATTGTGCATGTTCAGTAGCCACTTTTCAAACTGAAATATCTCAGCCATTTTAAATGACATTTTTATTCTTGCAAAAACGCTAAAAGCAATTAGAGGGCAACATTGACTGTTCATTTGCCAAATTTCAGCGTTCCAATAAAAGCTGCTTTTGAGTTACTGTACACAAGTGCAAAAAGCATCCTAGATCATTTTACACGCGTTACAAGTGAAACCAAAAAGAAATCACCATTTGAAAGAAAAGAAAAAGCTGTTTATAAAAGAAATACTTGCTCCCAAGTTGAAACCACGTGTCAGCATAGAGCAATCTGTTAAATTTGAGTTAGGAACCCTTGGAAAAAAAAATAGTTGTTTGCAATGCCATTGCTGAGAATCATAATTCAAGCAGAGAGGTTTCACGCTGGTGTTCTGGATAAGGAATGTTCCTTACATGCCTTTGGTGGGAGAATTTTGTCTGTCCTGTCAGTAACATTTATTAGTTACCTAGTTTAGTTGTCTCTTTCTTAATTTAAAAAAAAACCAAACTTTTTTTTTTTATACAAAATACAAAACTCTTGCATATAGCCATATACAAATGAACAGGTTGGATTTTCTGTAATTTTAAAAAAATCATGGTCAATTTGTCTTTCCAGAATTCAAGGTTACCTCCAGTTCCCCTGAAGGGTTATTAATTTGTCCTCAGTGTGAATTTATGCAGTTGGGTTCAACTCAAAACTTTTTTGAGAAGCTCAAACACAAGATGTTATTCATAGAAAATTATTAGGATCCTCTTGTAATTTTTGATTGGATTGGTTAGTAAGTTATCCAGGTTGACCTGGTAGGAAATTGTCAGAGATACTGTTGCCCCTTGAGGATTTTCTCTCCATCCACACTTTGTCCATGCAGTGTAAAACTCTGATGCCTTTGGGGTGAAATCCTCAGGGTATAAGGTTGTGTTAAAATCTGTGGGGTTCCACTGTTGGGGTAAATCATAGCTCTACTTTTCTTTCTGCCATTAATTTATCTATGGGCTATGAGCCAACATCTGGTTTTTTTCTGCCTCAGGGTTTGATTCTCATCAGTGTTTAGGCTTCCTTACACCTTCTTGGCAGTAAAAAAATGGCCTTGCAGCAGAATTTTATTTACACCCATTTGGTGGCCCCCTTTTACAACTTCTGACACACTTTTCTGCCTTCTCAATGCGTTTGCCCTGAAGAAGTCACGAGTGTTTCGCACTTGGATCAGAGTTTTCATTTTTGTGTTGTCTGCCCTGATGCATGGAAAACAGATTTTATCTGCCACAAATGGATGAGTTTTAATAACAATGGGCCAAGCAAATGTCATGATTTAGAGCATAAGAGGATCAATGAAGTAGATGGGCACAATGAGCCTGTGGAAACAGATGCTGGGAGGTGAGAAGGTGGAATGGCTGAGAGAAAAATGGGGTTACATTTTATGAATTGGGGAAAATTGCCCCTTTTCTTTCACAAGGCCAAATGGTGTAAACACAAATTTCTCAGCTCTCTTCCACACCCTGCCCCCTTTCACCCCCCTCACTCCTTAGGGAAACTACTTTCCTGGGACGTCTCAAATAGGGTTGATATATCCCAGGTATTTTCTGGTGTCTGGGAAAACAATTTTCTTCTTCATTTTAGAATGACAACTGAGTGCCACGCTGTGTGCCTTTGAGATGTGAGACAGGTAACCCTGTGCAGAATTCAACCACAGCCATACAGAAAAGGAAAAGGGGTTATCTGAGGGGGGTAACACAAGGGTGATGATTACTAGGCTGCACTGAGCCATTGTTCATTGGAACATAGTCTTTATTTATAAATTATAAGTAAAGGCCTGCTAACTGCCCAACTGAGGCTACTTACTCATCTGTGCACTTCAGTCCAAGTGCAATAAATACGGATCAAATGTTCACCATCCATATAATAACAAGCATCTGATCCAAAGCACATTTTTTATTTCTGCAGGGTTACCTTCTATCACGTCACGTCACGTTTTGCTGTGTTATATGTGTTTATTTTCTTAAAGGAAAATAAGAAGTGGAGCTGAAAACAATTTTAATTGCCAGTTGGAAGTCTTGGGACACTCTCTGAAAAGCAGCACCTTAGCCAATAGATATTCATACATTTTGTCCATGCAATTTACAGTGCCATTTATTTTACATAATTTAATAATATTTTCAATTAGTGCTGAAATTTTTGAAACAAATTGGATAATTAAAAAAAAAAAAAGCTGACTGTTGTGGATTCAAAGTAATATCAAAAGTTTCTATTGACTAAAATTGGTGCTCTTTGGCTCTGGGAATGCAGCATTTGTGTGTTTTTTTTTTTTTTTTTTTCTTTTTTTTTTTTTTTTTTTTTTTTTTTAATTTTGTTGGGTAATCATAAAAAAGTGTATTATGTTGGACTGAGTGCCGTATTCCCCACGATGCTGCAGGAATGTCCTGCTTACTAAATGAAGAGCTCAGAAATGAAGAAGCAATGTGCTGAGTGTGACAGGTCTGACCTCATACCTCTCCCTTCCATGGACAAATTTTGATTTGATTATCTATTACCCAATTGTGTATCTCCTTTACACAACATCCCTACCTAATTGAGAGCACTGGGTGGAATATGTGTAGACAAAAAAAGCAGTTTGTTTTGCATGCTTGTCGTTGAGCAGAGCTTTAATTTATTATTGATCGTCCCTCTCAGTGTAAAATTAGTTTTGACTTCCTTTTCCCTTTTCCCTTTTCCCTTTCCCCTTTTCCCTTTTCCCTTCTCCCTTCTCCCTTCTCCCTTCTCCCTTTTCCATTCTCCCTTTTCCCTTCTCCCTTCTCCCTTTTCCATTCTCCCTTTTCCCTTCTCCCTTCTCCCTTTTCCATTCTCCCTTTTCCCTTCTCCCTTCTCCCTTTTGCATTCTCCCTTTTCCCTTTTCCCTTCTCCCTTCTCCCTTTCACCTTTTCCCTTTTCCCTTTTCCTTCCCCTTCCCCTTCCCCTTCCCTTTCCCTTTCCTGCTCATTTCTTAAAGGATCAAACAGTATCAAAAATCATTGGAGGTTTTACCTTCAGAAGTAGCCCTGACACTATGTTTGTCCCAAATTCACATGCATGGATTTAGACAATTTAAAGCACAAAAATTTCCTCTGGCTGGCTTTTATTTGGCACAGGAAAGCTGAGAGATTTGAACCACATTGAAGGCAGCCCATGTCAAAGAATCATGGAACCATAAAATGATAAGGTCTTGGAAGTTACCCCAAAGATCATGATCATCTTAATCTCCCTGCTATGGGCAGGGACACCTTGCACCAGACCAAGTGGCTCAAGGCTTTGTCCAGCCTGCCTTTGAACACTGATGATAAAGCAGGATTTACAGGAGTTAGAAAGAAAAAAAGAGGAAGATCTGTAGACTTGTAATGTCTCCACTCATGGGACATGAGTAAGGTTTCTCTAGAAAAAATTTTGGTTGTTTTGGATGGGATGTGTCTCATGTAATTTTAGATGGCAATGAAATAGATGCCCGTGTCTCAACCAGTTGTGGAATTTTCTCCTCCTTGACTTTGAGGTGTATCTGTCATATTTTTAGGCCCCTGCTCAACAGAGCACCAGAGCATGTGTTTTAATTTAAAGTGTTAGTTCCAGTCCTTGCTGTGAGGAGGTGGCTTTGACCACCCCTCTGAGTGTCAGTAGCTTCTTAGAATTCTTTTAATGGGATATTTACCAAGAGTAGCAAAAAAATATTCCCTTACCTCCATCTTTGTGCTATGTACGGAAAAAAATCAGTGAAGATTTATCAGCTAAACCAGAATTACAGAAACTGAAATAAAAAAGTTAGTTTTCAAAGTCCTATTTAAACTCGTGCATACAGATCCCCATCTCCAAAGCAAGGTGTTGCTGTTTCTGTTAGAGCTGCTGTATTTTTTGTGTATCTGTGACAAGCTTTAAAAAATTTTCTTACATTTTTGACTTTAAAAATATTACAGAAATGTACTTCTTTCAGCTTTAGGGGAATTTCTTGGAAAAACCTCTGTTCTGTCATCTATTACTACCATTGGTGGCCCCAACAAGAGAAGGCCCACAGACAAGAAGTGTGGAGTTTTTATATAATGAGGTGGCAAGGAAGGCTGTTCCTGCTGTCTTTAGCTAAACTGGACAATGTTTTTTCTGGAAGAAAACTTCCATGTTTCATGTAGAAAAGGAGGAAAAAGCCTTAGCTTTAGCTTCTGTATAAATATTTGCACAGTGTTAATTCTCAAGTTCGTGTGTGATCATCCTTAATTGTTTTAAATAATCATAATAAAAGAAAGAACCACTGATTTTTTTTACAAGATAGGCTGCATGCAATTATGTAGGGAGGTTGAAGCAGTGGCCTGAATGTACACAGTTCAGTGAAATATGGAAGGAATGGATTTGTCTCAGGAAGTCTGAGACGAAACAGAGCTATTTCAGGAAAGCCTTTGCAAGTGTCAGCCTGGAAATTGGCAATCTGTGCACCTGCTAAAGATCCACATTAACACCAGTTCCCACTGCACCATCTTTTGGCTGTGGGAATAAGAGCAGCACAAATCTGGGTTTCAGAAGACTTTACTAATGGCATAGTGGAAGAGGGTGAAGCTAAAGTGACTTCAAGAAAGAAAATAAGGATAGAGCAAGCTGACAAATGGTCTAATGTATATTCAGAGGGTTTTGAAAGCTGGGCTGATGTTAAAATTAAGCTCATGGACTGATGTGAAAATTAAGACTGTTTCCTTGAAGGTTCTGGCAGCTTCAAGGTTGTTATCGAGCAGTTGCATCAACACAGAAAGTGACACCCTTGGTTACTTGGATGAGATGTTATACCTGGGTTTTGCTCTGCTTGCTCTCTTGCTTTGAGTTATTTAAGGCTTTTCATTTGCATGGACTAGGCTATTATGAGGGTTTTCTAGGCTTTGACTGTCTATTTTTGCCAAAGTAAAATTAGCACGTTCTATCCCTTCACCCAAATACCAAAGGAGAAGTGTGCAAGCCTTAGCCCTCGGTCTGAAGGGGCCTCTGAATTTTGGAAGTGTCCCTTATGCTACCAGAGAACAGATCTAAAATCCTGTCTGACCAACTCCAGACTGTCTGGGATTTGAAAACTGAACTCCAGATTTGCTATTTGGCCTAGCTTTCTTAACGAAAATGGAAAATTGCATTTCCTCAGCCTTCCTGAAGAACAGCCCATGACCCTGATGAACTTGAGATAAAAACAAGGACTAGCAGGATGCTGTGTCCCATCTCAGACAGAGGTCAGCAGGGGTTTTGAGTAATGTAGGACTGGCCCCTCTAGCTGGAAACTTCTTTATTTGCCTCTGGGCTTTGAGACCTACCCAGGTGTGCAGTGGTGAGTGAGCCATTTCTTTTCCTCAGAAGAGGATATTTGTGATGAGAGCAATCACAGATTCTACATACTCACATTTTTTTTGATCCTTCTTAGGCAAAAAAAAAGGGGAACATTCAGAATGCCAAAAGCTTGTCTTAATATTTCACGGAGGCAAGTCTTTTATAAACGCATGTTGTAAATGGCACCATAAATTCCCCACTAAGGAAAATTGCTATCTGGTTTGAAACGAGGCAGGATAAATAGAACTATAAAAGGTTACCTGGAGTAAACAAGATAGGGTTTCCAAAATGTACCACATGAGATGGATTGGAGTTCAGGGTAATCTGTTTTCCATGCTTAACATGCGATCAGCACCAGCTGAACTCTGTAACTGAGCTGCCATCTGTATCAATCCTGTTCCTGGATGTCTTGGCCCTGTTAATGAAATCTGGAAGTGGAATTGCAAATGGATTCGGTGAATGGTAGATGTCAGCCCATTGCGTGATGGGCAATCATCAATCATCCACTGTCAGTTATTTCTGTCTCAGTGAGTAAGCCTTTATTTAAAGCATAAAGTAAGAATGTTGCCAGACCACAGGAACAAGCCCTGAGCTGTTTGCAGGTGCTGCTATTCACAGCTGCCAATTAAACCCCTGACATTTCCATAATGGCCAAGAGGCAAAGCATATGCACTTGATATAAACATTTTTGTAAAAATTAATCTCAGTTTATCAATACTTCACTTTTTTTTTCCTTCTTTTTTTTTTCTTTTTTTCCCCAGAGGGACATACAACATCCTACTTTTGGCCTATTGTTTGTTTGCTGTAGAAAGAGAGAAATACGAGTTGGAAAGCAGCCAGGGCATTCATTTCCCCAGGATATACAGGAGATTCCAGTGGCTCATTTCAACCCCTTAATTGGGGAGGGAAAGCACAGTAGTGAGGAATTCCACCTTCAGAAAATGGTGTGCGTGCCCCTTGCCCCCCAGCCATGTGCACACACTCAACTCCAGCATTTCTCATCATATGCTGGCCCTTTACCTTGGTAAAAATGTAATGTTTGGTTTGGCAAATGCTGCTCTTGAAGTTACCCAGCCCATTGTGGTTTGTTGCTGCTATATCAAAATTTTACCTTATCTGCATTTTTATACAGATCTTGGGACATACTTTTTATGCCTGGTCCTTCTCATTACCCCTCCACTATCAGGAAAAAAAAAATCAAATTAAAAAAAAAATCCAAACCACCAAAACCTAAATATGTGAGCACATTTTAATATGCTTATTATTTTCGTTTGGGCAGGAGAAAAAAAATAAATTATCATCTCAACTTACCAAAGACATTCATCAGTATTTCTGCAAATTCATATATATTTCATAAAATTGCCCGTGATGAGCTGAGTGTTGTTTTGGGTTTTTTGGGTCTTTTTTTCCTAGAGAAAATATTTTCATGGAAAAAAATTTATATATTTCTACAGAAAAATAAACTGCCTAGTATTGCCACCTGACATTTATAGTTTGGAGCACATAAAACTTTTCAGAGGTCCTTTTATTTCTTGCTCTCAGCTGTTTATAGTTCTTCAGGGGTCCCCTGATCTGTAAGCAAATACAGAAAAAGAAAGGACTGCATTCACATTTTGGAGGAGATTTTGTTACGTGCTGATTGCTCTGCCCCTTTTTGCTGCGAGGAGTAGGCAAGGCAGAACACTGAGTGGGGGAAACTGGATAGCACTGGGGCATTTTAAACTTGTCTTCCTTACTCTTTGTGGTACTGAGGAAGATCAAATAAGTCACCCAGAAATTAGAAGTGGATTCTCATGTTTCGTACTGTCTGGTTAGAAAATGCTGCGCTATGGGATGAAATTGATTTCTGAAACCTGAATTTCTGAAACCTATGAGAAGAGAATTCTGTGAACTGTGGTATATTTAGAATTGTTGTTGGAGGTCTTGCTGGCATTGGGGTTTTAAATTGGGTGTTTAAATCTTTGCCCAACATTTGTGCCAGTGTGCTCGTTGTCAGACGCAGAGGTGCCAGGCCAGTTTTAGCAGCATAACTTATTTTACTCCACCTGACTGAAACAAGCTGTCCTGCCTTAAGCATTTCATGTCAATGGAAGTAGAAAAGTGTATATCTATACTGAGTGATGTCCTACCTATCATGGATCTGAAATTTTAGGTATAGATTGAACTTTGCTCAATGTTCTGTTTCTTTTGTCCATGTGAAGTTCCACATTGCTTCACATTTCAAGCATAGATGCTGCTTCAGGACTAGTTTTTAGTTCAGCTAATTCAGCTTAGTTTCTAATAAGTTTCTTAATTTTTTAAATTTTTTTTTTTTGCATTCCAAACCACCTCAAAATTTGAGAGATCTGTGAAAACATTAGCTTTAGATATTAAATAAGAATGTTCAGACCTGAGTAATATTTTGATTAGGTCTCTTTAGAACTTGAAGGACCAGACTGGCTGAGTTATCCAGGGTAGATTGATTAATCCCACATATATTGCCATTTTGCAAAAAAAAAAAAAAAAAAAAAAAAGAAAAAAAAAAAAAAGGACTAACATAAAACCAGCTGAGTTTAAAAGTCAAAAATCAAAAAATCTCTAAAGTCTCAGCTCAAGTGCTTCTCTGTAGCATATATTTGTGGCTGTAAGGTAAATTTCCTGCGTTCAGGATGACTCAGCAGACATCATCACCCAAGATAACCCATCTGCTTTGGGTACCTCCATACAAGCAGAAATCACTGAGGTCTGACTTGGGCCCCCTGCTCTGAGCTAAAAGGCAAAGGCAAAAGGTAACTAATCCCTCTTGTGCTCAGTTCCTGTAGATGTTAAGGCAATAATAACAATATTGCTCTCAGTATGTCCAATGACACAACAATGCAGAAATGCCCAAGCTGGCTCCAAATGACCAATACTGGACATAGTCAAGATGAGACAGCAGAGAACACCAAGGGGAATAATTTTCCCAGCTTTTTGGCAGTGGTAGCTCCATGTAGGCAAATTTATCCTGCCAGAAAGCAGGCTCATTTATGGTTAGCTCATTTACAGCCAGTTTGACTACTGGAATTTGCAATGTACACATACAAAGGTGTACATTGTAAAATGTAAGGTGAACAGAAATTTTTTCAGTTGTGGGTCATTGTTTTAAATCAAAATATGGAGGTTGGGATTTTGAAGGTACATGAGGGCTTCCTTAGAAGGTGATTTAAGAAATTGCTACCTCCAGTGATGTCTTTTGCAACTTCTGCTGAAGGGGGTATGCCCCATGAATCAGTACATGGGATCATATGCCCACCTAAGAGCCTCATGTGTTTACAGCACAATATTTTAGCTTAAATCAGTGGAGAGGATGTACTTGCCTTTAGAGTCTTATTCTAAGTGATGAACTGAATCAGAGCAATTGTATCTCTTGGTGTGGCAGAAGCAGGCAGGCAGCTTGGTGAAAAATGCTCCAAATCTCTCCTTTAAAGAGCCCAAAGAGACCTTGGCACCAGAGCCCATGGAAATGTCTTTTTGCTCTACAGCACATTAGTAGTGGTTGGACACTTCATTCTCCTCATACATTGTCAAAAATATTTGTCTTTGTAGGGTTGTGGCACTATCAAATCTCCTACTGTAAAATTTGATCCTGATAAAGAGGGCAGAACACAATCCCAAACTTCCAGCCTGACACCAGCGAGATATCTCAAAACATATTTCTCAATTAAAATTCACTCATTCAAGTTTATATCACCTTTAACTTCAGGGAAGTTTATACACATGAATACCTCTGGTACAAAGAGATGCTGGCATATAGAGAAGGATTTGGCATTATGAAAGCAAACTAGAGGCCAATCTTCCTTCTGTTGCTGCACTCATGCATGGTGAGCTTCAGGTTTGTCTCTTGCTTCCCTGCTCCAACTATGATCTAGTGTGCTGACTTTACCAGCCCAAAATTGGCTTTCATGCCACCAAATCCCATCAGGAACTTGGTGTCTCGTGTGGTAGTCTTCATCCATGGTTAACTCGTGTTATCATTGGCACGCTTAAAAATTGTGATGTTATTTTTCAGATGTTTTCAAAGCCCAAACACACGAGCTCTTTTATTTCTCTTCTGCCTTGCAGGATTATTTTAGCTCTGCGCATGCAAAGCCTCGTATTAGGCAAGAAATTAATCATATCAGGGTAAAGTAGCTACTGAAAAATTGCCAAGCACCATAAACATTGGTCAAAATGCAGGCCAGCCATTTGCACAGCGAGTAATTGAAGCTGGAGGTTCACTGGAGCGGCGCGTAACTTTTCATTTCGAATTAGAAAGCTTTTCAAACATAAAGTGATATCTGAGAAGACTGCACTACCTAAAAGGTTTCAGTAAACACTGAAAAAAAAAAAAAAAAAAAAGTGTTAAAATATGCTGGAGAGATCAATCATGCTTTGTGGTTACTTGCTCCACGTAGTTTCATACACATTCGCTGATAAACAATGTCCCACACACTCTGCCCAGACCCATTATTTTCTTCAGCACCAAAGCATCAAGGGCTAGATCCTCATTTGGTTTAAGTCAGCAGAGCTCTGCTGAGGTTGACTGCTTGCCATTGATTTATGCCAGCTGAAGATCTGGCCTGAAGAGTGACAAAAATATAATTTTATGTTTTATTTATGGGTGTAAAACAATAGTCCTAAAGGGAGCAGATGTTCCATGTCAAGGGAGGAGGTTTATTAAATGCAATTCCAGACACAAAAGCTAATCTCTGTGGTCAGGGAAGGCATGAGGCCTGTTTTACATGATGAACTTTAATTGAAATCTTGCTCTTTTGTGTTCATTTATTTCTTCTATTTGGGAGCTGACAAGCATCATTTAAATTACTTAACAGCTGCCAGACACCTTAAAAAACAATAGATAGTTGTCTTGGACACCTGGAGAAGGTTAGACAGTCTTCATTTGTCTTCCCACTACCTGCTGAAATGGTATTAATTTGGTATCACATATTTTTAATTAAGTGGTCACTTCACTAAAGAAATGCTCATCTGTTTCAGATGGAGCTGTGGGGAGAAAGATCTTAGTTTTATGGTTTTATGGAGGGTTTTGCAATTGTAAAATGCCCTCTTTATTATTTTTTTTTTTTTTCAATTTGGATTTAAACCCAAAGGATTTTGAAATCCTCTCACAAACAGAAGGGAGTGTCTGCCTCTCAGTCTCAGGCCCCAAACCTCTTATTGTCCCCAGCACCAAAACTATTCCATTTGTGGATCATCTTCCTCTCTGTCTGTCCTAGAGCAGGAATTCCTTGGCTGCCAAAAACTGAAATTAGGGAGCTGAAAGAAAATCAGTGGCAAAAGCCTGCTTGCAGGAATGTCAGTCTTTGAAGCTCTACTCATCACGTTTGCTTCCAGTGAGCCAAAGTTTTTGACTCCCATTGTACCACCCTAAAAAGGAGAGAGCATTCAGTGATGTGCCTTTTCCTCGGGTTTAAATGCCACAGAAACGTACCACAGTGAGATCTGAGCTCTCTAGAGGCACACAGCACTAGTCAGCTGAGCAGTGCTGATTCACAGCAGATAAATTCTGGACCAAAATGTATAAGGATGAGATTTTCTCCCTTACCTTCTGTGTTTCTTCCCACGCCCTCACAAGTCAAGCACAGTGCATCGATTGCTAGAGAACGAGCTGCACTTATCAGAGGCCAGCAGTGACATGTAAACTGGGGATTCAGAAAGGACAATCAGTAGAGGAAAAACTGGAGTGAATATTCCTGTATTCTATTAAAAGAGAGGAACAAAAGTAAAGATTGAAGAAGGCTGTGTATGGAAAACAAAAAATGGCAAGGGAGCAGACTCCAGTGTGTCAGCTTGGGTGGAAATCCTGCATTTCATGTGTGATTTTGTTCTGAATCAGGCTGAGCATAACAAGCTTGAATTTGTCTATGAACCAAAATTAGAAGAAAAGAAACCTGAGGCTAAGCTGACAATGGGATGCAGGGAATGCTGAAACATGAATGAAATGTTTCAGCACAATTTTTCGTTAATTCATGTTAGAAATCTGCTGCATCTTCATTGTAACACTTTTCAACACAAACAGCAGCAGCAACCACAGCCTTCCATTCCATAAAGATCAAAGGAGGAGCTTCCAAGGTTATAAAAGAGCCTAATACTCGTTGGCCTCCCTGGGTAAGAAGTTAACGGAATAAGCTTTTCACAACAGATCTGTTTTGTTTGACATAACATTTGTTTCCTTTCAAAGCCACTCAGAATAACATTTCCAGTTGCACATTTCCAAAGACATGACTCACTCCAAGGGATGGGACGTGTCTGCGGTGATATTCTACAGCTCTACTGCCACACTGGGCCTTCTATACTCCTTTGTAAACCTCCCAGTAGAGAAACAGAGACCCTTTAGGACACGGTCTCACCTGTTTTAAACCTTTCCTTTAGGATTATTTAGATTAGACCCTGGAACTGTCTTTTCTCCCCTTATCACCAAAAAGTAGTGTAGGGTGACTGAAGATCAACCTAATTTCACCCAAATATTCTTGTCCATGGAGATAGTTTGCTGTGGTATATTGTGGCAAGGAGTTCACATCTCCAGATACCACATGCCAGTAAGAGAAAGTTTTATGCAGTGGAAGGAAGTCACAGAAGAATAATAAAATGCTCCAAAAATACAAAGGTCTTATTCAGAAGAAGATGCCTAAATGTATACAAATGCAAAGTGCAGGATGAGTATCTTACATGCTTAATTATCACCTCAAATGTGAGAACAAACTGAAGGACGGTAAAAATTAAGACTTTCCAGGGAAAGAAAATAGAGGATGGATTGTGATAAAAAGGGGAAACAATTTTCTTATCAGATGATCTGTTTAGTCTGGGGACCAGTTTCCAGGAGAAGCAGTAGCCTCAGAATTTGAGTAATTTCATACCAGAGCTTGGAAATGCACAATAGAGATTTACTCCTGTCTGGGAAGGGAATGAAAAGAGGGTCCACTGATCTCATCCAGCCCTCACTTCATTCAGCAGGAATCTTTTCCACTGACTGGAGCAGGCTTTGGATCAGACCCTTTTTTACCTACCGTGTTGATGTCTGTCTGAAAAGACTTCGGAAACGATGTGAACTAGAGCCCAAGTATGACACTAATAATGGCTTTTTTGGGCTGCTGCAAGGAAAAAAAAGGGCAAGTGGCAAAAAATCATGAAGCAGGCAGCTGGCAAATCAGAGGGACTGTTTTACAGCTGTGAGCTGAGTCAATCTCTAAAATGTCTTTACGGAATTAAATGACATTAAGCTCAGTGTCGGTAATTCCCTTAAAACTGTGAGCAAACACTACTGGAAGAGCAGATCCAAGGGCAGCGTCATCGCTTGGCAGCTTTTGCTTTTGCCACAGCAGGGCTTTGCTTTCCAGCTCACTTTATTTTTACACACAATATTTGAAAAGGGGGTTTTGCTGTGGTTAACAAGACGTGGCTACATTTTATATCTGATTCAAAAGAAAACAGTGATAATAGAAGTGGGGTAACATTTTTGTACATGCCTGACTGATTCCCTTTGCCTGTTTTGAACCTACCTAACGGCAAACCTCACTTCATTCTACACTGCTCTAATTAATTTGACAGGACTGGAAACTTGCTCTTCCTGTTCACACTTATTATTCATCTCTTCAGAATGCCCTGTAGGGAGTATGAAGCACAATAAAGCAGTATTTACCAAATCCCTCAATGCTAAATACACCTTTTAAGCTGACTCTGCACAATGCCAGCAGTGAGAAGATCTGACTAAAGGGCAGCCAAAGAAAAACAACATTTTCCAGAGCATCGTCTCTTTGCACATGGCTAACAGGTCTCAGGCAAGGAAACTATGTCTTTTTACCCCACTTCAAGTTCTGTAGTAGGCTCTGGGGATCCCAGCTTAGTTCTACTGTATCTGAAAGCTTTGCTGTAGCCAAAGCAAATGACAGAGTGATCATACTCAATAAGCTCTGATGTTAGCTCACAAGAGCCACTGAGTAATTTCATACAGGCGTATCTTTTAACCTTTCATCACCCAAATTAGAAACATCATAACACAACAAAAAGCACATCTGAAAAATCCATCGGAGGCAGGGACTCGGGAAAAATGCAAGTAGAAATAAGCTGTTTGAGATTTAGATGTTTTGAGAAAACACTGAAATTGAATGTTAGATTTCCTCTTTTAAAACTCTCAGTGCAGAAGGGGACCCTTTACAAACACAGAAGGTGATTAAGGAATTTAAAAAGTGAAACATGCTTATTTGCACACACTGGGGAAGTAACTCAGACATTTCATATTTTAAAAGTGAAAGATCAATGAAAGAGATTTTCAGCAGCAAGTTACCAGTTGGGTCCTCGAATCTAATCATGAGCTCCCTTTGCACCTTTATGCCTCTGTAAATCTCACTTTACATGAAGCTAAAGGTTAAGTTTTCTGAGTACCTGAGAAAATGTCTACGTGGCATAGGGCAGCACTGTGCACAAATACCCACATCAGCCCTAAATGAACTAACTCAAGTACCAAATGGGACAGAATCACTGTAGCAGAGCAGTTTTTTCCAGCTTTCTGCTCTTAAACTCCAAATATTTCTCTGTGTGGCATCCACCGGAGTCAGAGGCCACAGTATGCAAGTCACTGTTTTTAATGGGGACTTACTTTCAAAGACATTCAATGGGATTTTTCAAAGCACTTGTTAAAATGGGAACTAAAGTAACTGCTCTTGAATGCTTCTGAAAATTAAACACTTTAAACTCCTGAAAAAAATCTGAGAACTAAATTCCTGACCTGCTCCTGAAAAATGTATGTTGAGTCATTTTTCCTAGTTCCTGATACCTTCTTATTCATATTTCAAGGAAAAGCACGGACACAATCACACACAGCCTTCCTTATTCCCTTTAGTCTTTGCTTTCTTCATGTATCCACTTGTTCACCTATGGAAGAAAATTTAAACACTACTCCTTTCACAGTCGTGGAGCTCTTATGTCACATTGTTCATCTTTAGGCAAAGCTTAATGAAGACAAACAGGAGACTCATGTCAGTTCAGCTTGGTTTTGGATCAGGTCCTAATAGAGAGGAGTTGGGCTCTTTGAATTGTAGATAGCACAACAGCTCAACTCCTTCAGGCGTAACTCCTCTGAATTGTTGCAGAGGAAAACCCACTCTAAACAGATTGAATCTGGAAAAAACCCCTCGGATAATTGGGAGTAGAATGGGTCCATTGACTTCAAGAGTAGCTACTGCCTGAATAAAAGGTGGGCTGGCATTGGCTTTTGCTGTGTTACATATGAAAGATGGTTCTTGAAACTAATTAATCCTTGAAAAGATCAGCTGACCCATCTCATTGTTAGCAATACATTTTTAATTATTCATTTTAGTCAAGCATCATTTGAACACAAGTCAATTTGCAATTTCATTAGAGTACAGAAAAGGCCTGGGGTCTATTCCCAGTAAAAAGGAAAAAATCTCTGGCAAAATTTCATAAAAGATGTTAATCCTCTAATTAATTTTATGTATCAAGCAAGAATTAATGTGTCCTGCTATTTAAGCAGAAGTCATCTTGCCAAGAAATGCATTTTGTCATACCTTCCCCTCCAGGAAAACCTCTTTACAAGCTTTGTGGCAAAACACCCTGGCAACTAATGACTAGCTTTGAAGCAACATTCACAGACCATTTGCTTTGATGACATTTGGAGCTTTTTTCTCCCCCCCACTACTCATTCCAAAGTCTATTGTAAGTGTAGTGCTCTCACTGCACTGCTTTTGAAAACTAATCAATAAAGTAAGATTTGTCAGGTTGCATCTGAGGAGTATCACATCTTTTAACTCCCTTTTTGGTTGAGCTGCTGTACATATTTTTAAACTAAACCTTATGAAACAGATTTGAGTATGTTATACATACTGTATTCACAGGCACACAAGTGTGACGCCTTTCTTTCTCTCTCTTATATTAACTTCAAAAGCTTAAAACTTCTGCCAGTTAACCTCCCGTAAAACTGACATTATATGGTCATCATACATAATCAAGTGATGGATTGCATGCCAAGAAGTCACAAAGAGCAAATGTTTACACTTGTTATAACTATGACAATTACAGCATTGCAAAAATGGAAAAAAAAATTACTTCACTCCACGCTAAAGAACTCCAAAGAAAACATATCCATGTTAGTAAATACTGAAACGAATTCTGCATACCTCGCTGGCATCAGCATAAATCCCAGAGTGAGGCAATCTGTACTCACAGAAATGAACCGAGATCAAAATATGGGCCACAGAGTTTCATCTTTATTCTAACTTTTGACTTTCCTTAATCAATGCTAAAATCTTTAGGTCTGATTTCTCATTTCAATGGCTTTGCGTTATGTGCCTTAGCCGTACCTCACCTAATTTAATAAGATGCAAGCTAAGGAAGTACTTAAGTTACTTATCAAGGGTTTCAGATGACACATTATTATTGTACTCAAAAGTCAATATTTGCTAATCATGTTAGTAGAGGAACTGATCCAGGGCTACAATTCTTGAATTGCTAAGGCATTTAAGATTAATTAAACCTGTCTTCTCCTCACTCGGCACAACACCCCCCACCCCCACCTCCATCCAGTGCATGGATTTGGAACCCTTCTGCCACAACAGCCTGTTTCCTCTGAGTGTGCCATCAGCTGCTCAGAGGCCATGTCAGTGTCTGGAAATGTGTATTTGATTAGCAATGTGGTGACCTCCTGATAGGATCAGGTATTTATTCAGAACCTGGCTTAGAAGGAGGTACAGATCTGCCTGGAAGCAGGAATCTCTTAGTGGATGAAATGTGGTTTATCTGCTACCCAGCATGTATTACTGTAGTTTGTGTATTATTGTGGTTTTCTCTTGCTTGACTTTGAGCAATTATTATACTGTTCTAAAGAGAGTGGATTAAATGTTTATATGAGAACATATGATAAACATTAATATTTATAATAGAGCAGAGTGGAGAATTGCAATCAGACACATTAGGAGAGGTTCTCATCTACATAAAACTTGGGCAAACCAGAAGGATGAGTCTATCTATACCAGATTAGCCCAGATTTACACCCATAAATGTGATAGCAGTATTGGAAGCAACAGGTCTAATTCAACAGAGTCACCTGTAAAACTGTGTTTTGCAAGGACTTATAAAGTGGGAAGTGTTCACTGTTATCAGAAGATTGAACTGATATTGTGTATTAAATCTTACAGTGACTGCATGGGGCTTGATAAAGACATGTAGAACATCAACACACACATTAAAAAAAGTAACTGCTTTGAGCACTGTGGTATCCAGCCTACACACATTTCAGATCAGCACATTATTAAGTATCACACTCAGATGGACATTTTGCAAAATCAAAATGACTGTTTAATATTCCAACTAGTGTTAAACTATTAATCTAAATGTGTTAATGGTGGCTGTCATGTAAGACGAGCATCTGAAAGCCTCTCAGCAGTAATGCCCTATCCTCAGGTAATTTCTTTTTCATATTAATTCAGTAAAAAAAATTAGAAAATTTACTCTTTAAAGTGGTTCCCCCCCTTCCCCCTTTTTTAAATTAAGCATTATTTTATGTGTGTCTTTTAACTTACTAATTTATTAATTTAGAGCTGCCACACACAGGCTGAGCTACTAATTTCTTTTATTTATTTATTTGTCTTTAGATCAGTCAAGGGGCTATTTTTAGTGTGCTTCAGATGCATTCAAAATCTCAGCTTTCTCTGTGTGTGTGTGTATCTATTTGCCTCAGTAAATTGTTAGTGCAAACTCAATTTGTTAATCTTAGCTCATCTTCCAGTGGAGCACGTATCTGTGTCACAAATGTCATCTTTGAAACTGGCACTAATTGGCATTCATGTTGGAATTCTCAATGGGATGGCCACGGACACAAGGTGAGAATTTGGCTCTGTTGAAGGCAACAGGAGTTTTGTCATTGACTTTAATAGGGTCAGGACTTCTTCTCATGCAGATGTTCAGACTGAGCTGGGAGATTAAAATCCTCTCTTTCCTCATGACTAATAAAATGTTAAAATTCTGTTAACCTTTGTCCTCCCTCTGCCAGGATCTAGTCCTTTTTTTAAAAGGAGAGAATGGATAAGATAAGACCTCCAGCTTCCTCTTGCACTGTCTTCCTCAAATCCCAGTTCCCTTCCATCTCTTTGTACTTGATATAACATCTCTCCAGGCCCAGTGCAAGTTCTCTGTATCTCTTGATTCTTCAGTTCTTGTATACTTTTGATGGCTCTTAGGGACTCTACCTTCAAGGAGGCTCTTGCTCTTGAAAAAATGAAATTCCTTTAATTTAGTCTATTTTTCCAACAACCCACTGATTTCCTTGTGTCTGCTTCCACTTTCCCAGAAGCTGTTGTTTCTTGCCATTACTAAGAAGCTTCTCAGTCCCTGGTAAGAGAATCTACACTTTTGCAGGTTCCAGGTTCTGCACTTGGCTTCATCTCAAGGCAATCTTTGTCCCTTTTTTTACTGATCCTTCTCTCCCAACACCTGGTTTCTGTAATCTGCTCTCATTTCAATTTGCTTTGGATAGGCACCTTCACTGGCAGCTCCTGTATTTTTATTTTTTTGTGTGTGTGTCTCTCTCTGTTACACTTGCTCTCCCCATTGCCTCACAGAGGTGCCTATGTGTTGTGGTTTGAAAAGCAAAACGAGTGAGAGGCTCCAAGTCAGAAATATAATTTAATAAGAAGAAAGGTAAAAAGGTAAAAAATAAAATAAAATAAAATAAAATAAAATAAAATAAAATAAAATAAAATAAATGCAATAACACAAAAGATCATTGACAGAGTCAGAATACAACCTGAACAGGATGGTGGAAGCAGTCCAGGTGAGGTGCTCTTCCTGAAGCAGTGATCCTGTAGAAAGGTCTGGTAGCTCTGGTCCTCTGGGAATCCAGTAGGTAAGAGCTCCTTGCACTGTCCCACATACCAGCTTATATCCATGTGAGAATGCTTGGCTCCTCCCCCTGGGCAGAGCATCTCACAATGGGATGAGGAGTGTGAAGTGGGTCCTTGATGGCCCATTAAACAGAGATAACCCCTGGAGGGAGTTACTTGTGACTCATGGGCCAGGCGTTAATGGGCCATTAGCAGAAGACAGCCCAACACTAGAGCACTGCCCCACTTGGTTTCAACAGTTCATGAAGATGGTGATAGAATAAATACATTGTGTACATCCTACACTACAACCCAGGACACAATGTCAGAGTCCTTGATGCACTTGCCTTTCTATGACAATAATTCTCCTTTGTGCATCTGCACTTTCACAATCATTTGCTTCTGTACATACTGCTGTCACTTACATCATAGCTTGACTTCCTAAGGTTAGTTATTTACCACTTCTTCCTGATTTTGAGATCCTCATTTCTTCTATCAGCCCTGTTACACTTGCTGTTTCCTGAGCTGTCTCCTAGACCTTCTTTTCTCTTATCTTCCTGCCCCTTCTGCCATTGATTGTCTTCTCTATCATGGTGGAAATCATGATTTTTTTTCATCAACACAAACTAAAAATGTTATTATAATCATCACTGTTCTTGATGTCAGCAAGGTCTCCCCACTTCCTCTCCTTCCATCTAAAATACTGCTTGCCAATTTGTCAGAATTTTCTCCTCCTCCTCCTCCTCCCCAGTTTTTTATCAATATATTCATTTATTCCAAAAAACCACCGGATTTTGGAGGATTTTATAAAAAAAAAAAATCTTCCTTCGCCACATCCCAGTTGTTGAATTTTTTTGAGAAATTTTTGGGGTTTTTTGGGAGATTTTTTGGGTTTTTGTTGGGATATTTTTTGGAGATTTTTCAGGGTTTTTTAAGAGTTAAAATGCCACAAAATCCCGGATTTGCTGGGTTTTTTTTTAAGGTAAAAATACCGAATTTATTGGGGAAAAAAATAGAATTTCCAGAGAGATTCACTTCATGAATTTAATTCCTTGAGAAATTCAGGAATTTTTTCCCTCCTTGGGAATTTTTCCTGAGGAAGAAGAAGAAGAAAAGGAGGAGGAAAAAGAGGAGGAGGAGGAGGAGGATTTCAGGAAAATTTGGGATTTTTTTATTGCCTTGTCTCCACTGACCAGCACCTTCCTTGATCTTCTACAAGCCATTAAAAGACTGTGAAATCTTCTGCTTGAGATTCTATAGCCATTTATCTTCCACTCAATTTATCCAACTGTTTTTCCCATTCTTCTCTTTTACAGACTTCCTCTGTTCCTTTTTGTTCCTTTTTTTTTCCTTTCTATGCTTTCTGCTGTGTTGCTCTATGAAGAAGGAAGCCTATTTTTGTTGTCATCCCTGAGCAATTTCTTCTTTTGCTTCCTGAAATCTTTCATTAAAACTCATCTCTCAGCTTTGAACTGTGCCTTTCAGTCAAGCAGAGGCTTTAATACACTGGGAGACAAAAGCTGTGATGCTGGCCAGAGGCCTGTTACTGTAATCTCCTCTCATGCCCAAGCAGAGCCCCAGTGAAGTCACTGTTCCCCACATCACCTGGAGATAGTAGAGAGCACAGATTGATACTCGTGTTAGAAATACATGAACAGCCCTCAGTGTGCTACAATATATTGCTAGGAATGTAGAATAGTCACTATATTGAGAAATTAAAAAATTGCATTTCTCATGTAGCAGGAAAAAAAAAAAAAAAAAAAGGCAAATGGTGAATACCTTGAAGCCCAGAGCAAAGCTGAAAGTTCTACAGCTGCTCTTATCTTGCATTGAAACACACTGGCTACTCTTTTGAAAGTTTTCCATTAGAAGTTAGGTCAGGAGTTCTTGGTATACCCAAGTAGCTGTTGTGACTTGGAAAGCATTGCTACACAGAAGTTATACTGGGTGAGTTGTTACAACTCATAAGGCTATGTAGGAGTTAGAATGAGGTTATCTTATTCTAACTTTCACAGGGCAGGGTGGTTTTTTGCATAGTTTTTTTATTTTATTCTGTAAAGTTTCCCCTGCCAACCTAAAAGGAGTGCTGGAGGAGTGCAACAATTGAACTCCCTATGGCAGAAATAACAAAATACTGTAGTGTGTGGATTGTTGAGTAAGAGATCAGAAATATTCCCTCTGATACAGGAAGAGAAGGATGCCGCATAGTCTGATGTAAAATATCTCATTCTTTAGGGTCATGAGCAAGAGGCTCTGTAGGCCTTGACTCAAGAGTCCAGATGTGCAGCAGACACATGAGTCATTTTCCAGTTCATACAGGGCTACCCTTGATGTTATGAACTTTAAGCCAATATATTCCATGTTCTGTAAATGACTCTCTTTTTGTGTCAGGATCATGATACAGTTTGGACAAAGTCTAGAGCTGAAGGTTTTAAGTGGTGAGTTACAGAAAAATGAATGGAAGAACCCAGAGTTCAGTCTCCAGATCTACATACCACAACCTTTATGATAATTAAAACTCCTCCAAGTACAGGAAATCAGATTAAATTAAATGCTTTGAGCCTCTGCATGACCTCTGTTCTCCACCTTCCTTGTCCTGCAATCCGTATATTATGCTGAACCATTTTTTTTTACAGTGTGATTGGAAAGGTTTTCCTCTGGGGACACTTCAGTTCTGAGCCAGCTTTGACTTCTGACTCAGAGTTCAATGCTTCTCTGCAGTCTAGAGAATCTGAAGGTGACCAGCGTCCCTTCCCTGTGGCACAAAATCTTGTCTTCTCCTCTCCCACACCTGTCTGTGTGCTGACAGCAGGACCAGCTGGCTGTTCCTGGGCAGCCAGGCCTAGGCCTGCCCTCTCCATCACAAAATTGATTTGAATACATTTACATGATTTACAAGGTTCAGTTCATTAGCTCAGTTGGTCAGAGCCCATTGTTAATAATGCCAAGGTTGTGGGTTTGATCCCTGTGTGGGCCATTCGTTTAAGAGCAGGACTTGATGGTCCTTGTGGGTCCCTTTAAACTCAGACTGTTCAGTGATTCTGTGGAGGTAATTACTGCAAATTTCTGGCCTCTGAGTCAATCAGGGCTAATCAAGCCTCATGACCCTTTCAGCACAGCACTGGATGGCCATGCAGTCCCTGTTTAGCTGGGAATACTGAAAATCTGGGTGGGTTATCAGTGCTGCCTGGGTCATCCACTGAGAATCTGGGTGGGTCACCAAGTACTGTGTGAGTTATCCAGCTGCAAGTTAATTTTCCCAGGCATTTAGAAATATATACCTTAGAAAAAGGAACTTAAAAAGGCATCTCTGTTACCAAGTGGGTCATTGCAAGCACCTGTTTTGGCCAGCAAAAGCTGGAGCACACCTGTGGGGCTAGAGTGAGAAAGCTCAAGTTTACCATTGAGCTCAAAAGCAAGTTTGCATGTTTCTGTTGTAAAAGGAGACATTTTATGCATCAGAGGTCGACTTTGTGTGCACAAATCTTCTGGTTGTGTAAAACGTCCCAAGCTCCTCAGAGGAGCTGTGACAATTTACACCAGCTGAGGTGCTGCTCAGCATTTTTGGTTATGGACCTTATTTACTCATGGCTAGTTAGAGCTCCTGTGGAGCTGTTAAAAGCAGTGTGTGGGTGTAAATCTTGCTTTAGATGACTTTGGGGCAGTTAGGAGACAGCCTGCTGTCTATAAAGTAGAAGCATCCTCCAACATATGCCTGGCATAACCTCACAATAGAATGGTGCCCCAGCAATAGGAATTATAGCTATTTTTAAGTGAAGACCTACAAAGAATGTCCACTAAAAAGTTGCCACACAGGATAATTAGGTGGTAAAAAAAAATACCCTTTTTGTTTTGGCATAGCCCATTTCATTTGTGTCTGTGTTTTTAATCACTTACGTCCCAGGACACATCCAGCTCCTCATCCACCTCAGGGTGTTGTGTTAACTTACCTACATTTTCTTCTAGAAATTGTTCAGTCAGGGAATGGCATCAGCCATTTTATTGAGTTATGTTTCCATCAGTGGAAATATTTTGATTTAAGTTCCTGTTAAGGAGCAGTCTAAAGCATATACTTTAAATTACACTTTAAAACAAGTCCCATGGTACCTCCCTACAATGTATATGACATGCTGGCTCAGTGTAATTAAATCCTTGTCCAAAGCTGTCATTAATTTGCAGTAAATATTGAAGCTGCCTTCATTTTAAAATAGATTTACTTCTCGATTTTAATCAAGAATAAATATTCTTGTATAGAAATCTAATTAAAGTATGCATACATATATAAAAAAGGGCAGGACTGGTGCTTTCAGCTGTTGCTACCAAACATCCTGGCTTCTATCACCAGTTATGATATGACCACAATGTGGAGAAAATGGGCACACAGAGGACTTCTCAGGGTGAGAATGAAAGGAATGAAAGTCCCAGGCTCTCTCCCATCTTCTCTCATTTCTAACACTTAATTAATTATTGATTAATTGAAAGACTTCCTGTGAATAACTAACAAGAATCAGATCTGAAGGGTAGAAACAACCATTTCTCATATGTGGTCAGGCCATCATGGGTACAACACTACCATGAAGTGAAAATGATGGAGAAATTCCACTGGGTAGACTGGGTGAGAAAAATCCAGCTCTTTAGAGTCTAAAAAATAATAGTATTTTTCAGAAGTTGGACAAAACTGAGTGAGATGATGGAGAGGAAAGTCTCAAAAAATCCTTGAATCTGCCAAAGAACTCATGCAGGCAATAATTCTTACTAGAGAATACATGCTGGATTCTCATGATATGGAACCCAACTGAAAAAGGTTTGGTTTGAACTCACATCTTTTAGAAACTCCATTAATTATTCTGTAGGAAATCAGGCTGGATTGCTTTCAGTGCTTACAAAACTACTTGTGTTTTTTTCTGGAACACAGGCAAATTGCTGAGATGACAAATACCTGTCTTCCAAGAATCCCTCTCTCCCTTTCATGAATGTCTGAATATTTTCATTTCCCAAATGTATACTTGTTTGACAGTTTTATACCTGAGAGATGTTTTATGTGGATTTGTTGGTGCCTCAGACTTTCCAAGAAAATGAAAAAAGGGTCTGTCTTTACCTGGACTATGCTGATCAACATTATCTTAAGCCACCATCAAATTTCTTTCCATTCACCTCCATAAGTCTTCCCACAGGCTGTCCTCCAAGTTCTCTTCATATCTCTCTGGTTATCTATTACAGAACTTCCATTTGGTCAGACCCTTTTTAACATGTTGCATTATCAAGATCTGACACTCTGGTGGGGGTGTATTAAAAGATTGTTTTGATTTCTACAAATTTTTCATCTGTGATGTGGAGCCTTTAAAAAATTTTCAGGTCTGCAGATTTTTGTGTAGCATACAGGAACTTCTTGTTCTGACTCCATACACATCCTTTAGAAGCAGTCCAACTGTTCCTCCCCTTCACATCCAGAGAGTAGAAACAGCACAGTTTTAGCACATCAAACTTGGGATCCTGAAATGTCAGCAGTGGATGACATATGAAACAGAAAATATCTGAGGTGCAGATCTAACAAAAAAAGAAATGTAAATTTGAAATAGTAGATTGCCCCAGTCTCCCACAAAGGAGCAGGAGTATTTTTGTTGTGGAAGCCTTAATAGGACAAGATTCCTTGTTGGAACTACACAGCACATCACATCAGACATTTTGTCATTTCAGTTCAAAAGGGAAAGATAAAAAAGAGCCCTAAGGAGGTTCAAAAAGGTCCATATGAGATACGGATAGCAGACTTCTGTGAAGAGCCTAGAGAGAAAATTGTACAGAAAATCTGTCTGTGAGACTTCATTCCCAGCCCATAAACAAACACAGTTCTCTTCTCCTTTCTTACTATTGGTTGGCAATCTGGCATTGCAAAAAAGGAGGTAAAAACTTGAAATCTTTTGACATTGTATGTTAGAAATTGAGTTCTTTGTTGGTTTGACTGTCACTTCTGATATGTGGTTTGCATTGAAGTCACAAGTACAAGTCAGCCTGCTGCAATTTCAGCAAGATAGAAAATAGAGTGAAATCCAGGGTCGTTTATTCATTCCTAACACCAAGTTCAATAAAGAAATAGCTGTTGCAGCAAATGTTGTCTTCTTTACAGCATTAGAGTTTACAAAACCATCTGTCCCTATCCAGGTACACTATAGGCTGTAAGAAGCAACCAAGAAGTCAGGAACTCAAATTTGTGAATTTCTAAGCATATTTGAGGATTTTGCTCTAGAACATGAGAGATAACTTCTTCTACAAATTATCTTCTGCAAGTCATTATTGGTGGAGGAAGTTGTGCTGTTTTGGGCTGGGGCAGTTAACTTCCTTCACAGTTTGTGCTGAACACAGGCTGGTAACAGAGATGTTTCTGTTCATGCTGAGCAGGGCTTTTCTCACAGCCTCAAGGCCTTTTCTGCTTCTTGCATGGCCAGGCTGGAGAGGAAGCTAGGGGTGCATGAGGGGCTGTGAGGAGACACAGCCAGGACAGGTGACCCAAAGTGACCAAAGGGATATTCTAGACAATATCACATCATGCTCAGCATATAAAGTGGGGAGAAGAAGGAGGAAGCAGTGGAACATTTAGAGTGATGACATTTGCCTTCACAAATAACTGTTAGGCATAAAGGGAATCCGCTCTCCTGGAGATGGCTGAGCACCTGCCTGCCCACAGGAAGTAGTGAATTAATTCCTTATTTTGCTTTGCCTTTCCTATTAAACTGTCTTCATCTCAGCCCATGGGTTTTCCAGCTTTTACCTTTGGGATTCTCTCCCTAGCCCTGCTGGTGGGGCAGTGAATGAGCCTGGGGCCTGGCTGCTGCCTGGGGTGAAACCACAGAAGTCTTAACACTGCATTTACTGTTTCCAAACTCTCACTCAAGCCTTGGAGAACACATTTTTCTATCTCTCCTTATGTCCTTTTTAATTTATTTTTTCTCTTGTCACAGTTCAGCTTTCTGAAGGCCTCTAACACCCAAAGGTGAAGCTAATTATCTTCTGGGATATTCAAGCCCAACTGTTCATCGAGCTCTTTATCATCCCACTCTGAACCACCAATGTTCACTCCCCATGAGTCACTTCCTCAGGTGCTTAAATATCCTTTGACACTTGGTCCCAGAGCCACAATTCTGCAAAATGTTCCTGATGTATGCTCAGCTTGAGGCAGGTAAGAAAGGAATAACACCCCAAACCCAACTTCCCCTGATCAGTTAGAATATATTTTATTTGGCTCTCTTCTGCTCATGGAGTGTGGCAGTGTATGCAAAGCTTCATTCCCATGTCTACGCAGATCCCAATTTCCCAGGGTTAAAACTTAAATCAAGTTTTTCCTTTAGTGAGTACAAGCTGCAATGAGGAGACAACCTTCATTTAAACAGAAATGTGTAAATCCTTCAGTGTTCACCTCTCTTAACCACATTGTTTGAGGTGAAAGCTGAACCATGGTCTTAGAAGGTAATCTGTAAATGAAATCTTTTCCCCAAAAAACTTTGAAAATGTGCATAATCAATATTTTTGATAAATGCTAGTGCTAAAGACAAGAGCTATTTATGATAATGAAATGCACAGGCTTGATTTGATTCTTTATTCACCTGAGTCCCTCCCCCCCTTACCTCCACTGCTTTAAGGAATTCACTGCAAGAGCAGAATCAGGCTCTTAATGGTCTGCCAGCTCCATACTGACATTATACCCAGACAACTGTCACTGAAATTTATATTTAGCTCCATAAGAACAGTACATTAGATATCCCTAAGTGTTTTATGAGGCAGGACTTTTCTGACTATTCTGACAAACCCACCAGTACACGTAGAAACCAGTGCTGTGAACAAATACTGCAGTTATGATTTACAGCACAATTGCCAGAGTCTTCCCAGCTTCATCTCTGATGGCTCCTTACTCAGACTGTCATTTTTTAGCTCCACAGATTATATCTGCCTTGGCCTCTTCCACAAACACTGGATTCACTGGAGTGTGTTGCAGACAATACAGCTCTCAGACAATGAAGCATTTGTGTTCATTTTCTTCTATTTTATCTTAGGAATTCTACTATTTAGGTCACTATCTGTTGCTTCCAGCTATTCTCTCCTGAAAAATTGTAGCTCTTTTTAAGGCTTAAGAAGATAAAATCAATGAATTCATCTATGTTATTCCTCTGGGTATAAAGGTCTAGATGTAATAAGTGGTACACATAGTATAAGATTACATTGCTATTCCTGAACTGCAGCCCCAAGATTAATTGTGCCTCATAGGCCAAAATTTGAAGAGCTGCTGGGTGCTGGCCTCTCTGAAAATCTGATACAACTAACACAATAAACCCCCAGAATTACTAAATTTCTCAAATGCTATAAAAGTGATCCCTCCCTAGCATAAAGAGGAAGGGTGTGAATGTATGTCTGTGTAGAATTTTAGATACAAATATGGAGAATAATGGTGAATGGATCCTCTACCTGATTGTATCTGCCTTTCCTAAAATAAACAAAACAAACAAACAAAAAATCCACTACAGGTTTTACTTGAGAAAGATAATTCTTGGATTTTAGCAAGCAACATCACTCATTGTGAAATCTGTCAATATCTCTGGAATAAAAATTATACTTACATATGAGGACATACAGGAATTTCATTTACATTAAAGCTCACTCATTGCTCTACTGACATAAAAAATTGGTGTGCTCTGAATGAAAAGAAGATGAGTGCTTAAGCAAACAGTCATAAATTAATTTATAATGAAACCTGACAGTCATAATTTAATTTAGAATGTATTTAAGAGTGTTGTTACTATTTGTATAGGACTTTCTTGCCTGGAGGAAGATGTGGCTTCATAGTGAAATGTCAGCTATTGAAATACTAAACTTCTTAAGCGTACATATGTATTAATTAATTAAAATTATGTAGATACTTTCCTAATGAAGATCTGTTGTCTATTACAAGTAGTCAGAAGACTCCATGATTGAGGAATACCAGTAGGCCACTAACTCATCAGGAAGGACAAAGGATTCTGAGCACAACCTGTTAAATTTGTGGGGTGATGAGGCTGCTGCTCAACTTTCTTTCTAATTGGAGAAGAGAGGAAGCAAGTCAAGTGACAAAAAGAGGTAATTCTATTCATTTTGTTAACTGAGAGGTGGTACAGCAGGGCATTTGGGGATAGTCAGGCCATAACCAAAAATCCTTGGCAGTTTGTCTCACCCCCAAGTAAGAAAACCATGTTCCCTAAGATATTGTGAATTGTATTTGGAAAGCAATGTTTAACAAAAACCAAACTACAGGCTTTCGAAGTCTAATAAATGCTAAAAATAGGTACCTATGAAAAGTATGAAAAATAAACTAACAAAGTCTCTCTGTCATGATTGATTTAAAAGCAGAGGGCAATGGATTGCATTTGCCTCACTAAAAATTGGTGCGTCACACTGATCAACAGATTCTTAAAATATGGTTTAAATAAGCAGCACATAAGGAAGTACTTGAGTAAGAAGTGACAGTAATGGTTAAAATGGAGTTTCTGTCTTCATGGCATTGGAAGGTTTGCAAGGGGTTCCTTCCACAGCCCTCATGAAAAGAGCATTCCCCTTGTCATACACTGAACTCTTATTTTCCAGCACTGATGCTCATGATAAAGGGTAAGCCAGGATATTCTGGCCACTATAATCAAGGACAGAGCAGTGGTGGCATTTCAGGTGGGCAGCTCCAAGGCCTTCCTGCTGTGGATGCTGAGAAAATCAGCAGTTAGCTGGTTTTAAACTGAGCCTGCCCAAGGACACACAGTGACAGCATTCAGGGTGTGTCATTTCCATGCTGAGCTTGGGGAGCTGTAACATGGTTAGCCTGGATTATTTATCTACTATTTATCCTATTTTCAAACCTGATTAAAAGCTAGTCCTTTCACATCACAGAAAAAAAACAAAACCTCAACATCTACAACAGCTCCTTCCTTTCATCATCTTCTCAAATCATAATTAACAAAATCATCTCTGAAAACAAAAAAATACCCTGGTTTCTTTACAGAATTGTATCTAGGGAAGCATACTGGGGAGGGAAGGATTGCTAAGCTGAACACCGTTCTAGCAAAAGCCCCCCTTTTGTCTTTCTTAATAGTATTTAACATTCTCGTGCATCAGTACCTTAAAAGCATGTTTTATAACTCTCATTATTTAATACTGATAGCAGTAGCCTTTTTTCATTGTCTTTTTCTTGGCATTTGGCATGTTACCTGATTGTGGTGCTGTAGGAGAATCTAAACTAAGACAAGCATACCTCAGATACACAGAGCAAGTTGTATTCTCTGGATAAATCAAATCTCTCCAATAGTTGCTGTCTGGGGTTTAAACTTATTTGTCATATGGGCATGCAAATCTTCTGTCTTTTTAACTGAGAACTGCCAGCAGAGGCTTGGCAATACAACAAACCCTTGCTGCTTCATGGTGTTAGCTGTTGAGGGCATTATTATGACCAACTTCTTTGAAAAGCTGAAAATATTTTTCTGGGTTAATTTTCAGTCAGATCAGTAAATTAATCCAAACTTAATCATCACATAATACACAACAGTAGCAGGGCAGGGAGCTGCAGCCACTGACTGTAACACTTTGCTGGGTATCTGCATGGTCTCTGGTGGCCTTGAGGCTCTGAGTCCTTCATCAACTGACCCCAAGGTGGTTAATACAAGCAAAAAGCACCCTAATTAAATATTTTAGCACTGCACTGCGGCTGGTTGTGTGTTGAAACAGTTTGTCCATCAAGGATTGTTAGTTTAAATGGATCAAAGGAAGCACTTTTGTCCCCACTATGGGTAGAAAATTGAGGTATTGAGTAATTAGGGAAATTACCAAGGGAAGACTCCAGGTAAATTCTACATGGAATTCCCATTTTGCTCCCTTTTACCAGTTTCTGTAATGTAGTATTTTCAAAACCAGACTAGGAAAATTTGAAAAAAAAGTTTAATGATGACTTACAAATATACAATACTTACATTTTCAAGAATTACAAAAACGGCATTACTACAGAAATCAAAAGCTTCCTCCAACCTTTGGAGGAACATTTCCAAGTCCTTTATTTACAAAGAAACATTACAGTCATTTTTCACAGTGTCACATGTTTACATATAAGCGTTTCTCAGTTGAAAAATATCTTGCAGCTTACCCAGAGGCAGTTTTTGCAGTCTGAGCTCTACACCAATCTATCAGCTCAAAATTTCTATCAGCCTGTTAAGCTGATGTGACACAGCATTTTTATAATTTAACAGCCTTTAGTTTGAAGATATGTACAATCCATAAGGCTAAATTGATGCATAACTGTTGAGATTTCACCTGGTGTATTGTATATTGCTCATGGTTTGGTAAAATGGCATAGGCTACCTTTTCTAATTAGCTGGGTGATGAGCATTTAGAAAAAGGTGGCCCAATTTCCTTAGGCTATTTAGAGTTCTTCCTGAAAGGAATTTAAAAGAATTTAAGATGTCCTCTGTAGGACACTTTTTTTTGCATAATGAAACTTTTATATTAAAATTTTCCTTCTCTATGTACAATTCTTACCTCAGGTAACAGACAAACTTTCCAGAGTCTGTTGATTTCCATTAGTTTTCTGATGCTGGATGTTTCCTAGATTTTATTTTATTTAAGCCAAAATGTCAAAACTTTCTACTACCTGAGAGCAAACATTAATATTTTTTAGTCTGTGTGTACTTGAGAGTCTTATAGATTAGAATCCTTGCAATAATACTTTGCAATGACACCTTCATTATGTGTGTATACCAATACTTCCATGATTTTCATCATTTCAACTCAACAGAGTCTCCATCTAGCTGAATGTAGTTTGGGACTACACAATTATAACTGATTGTTTTTAATTAAAACTAAGTGCCTCCAGAGTATTAGTTATGGTTCAGGCTCAGATCTTTTTATACTGGAAAACAGTAAAAGCTTGCCATCAGTAGCTGTGAACAGTTTAAAAAGTGTCCTCTAGCATTTCAGTATTTCCCTACCACAAGGTTACTCCACAGGAAAAAAATACACTCCAAGTTCAAGCATCTTTAAAGAATGCCTGTGTTCTGGATTTTCTTCGTGCAAGAGCTTCTTGTTTCTTTCTTTCAATCTCTTCTTGAGAACATTTTCTATTTTTTTGTTCTACTGCAGACACTGTAAATAAATAAAAAATAAAAAAAATAAAAAAAAAAAAAAAATAAAAAAAAAAAAAATAAAAAAAAAAAAAAAAAAAAAAGCAACAACTATGTATTAGGAGCTTCAGGTTTGTTCAATATGTATTTTAACTGAGCCATTTTCACTGGTGGAAGATCTATGGCAGGAGCACAAACTATTCTGACACACCAGGCACCCAAGTTAAAAATGGCTCATCTATCCTGTCCCTGAGGCAGGAAAAGGGGGCAAGATGCATGACCTTTGTAGTGCTACTGATTATTACCCTCCCAATGAAAACACTGGGATGTGCACATTTGCTTCCAGGAGATTTTCCTCGGGTGCCCTTCAAGTGAACCTTATGACAATCAGGAGACAACACAGGAGATGGGTTAGGAAAATTAAGGTTATCAGAGTGAAAAGGGCTCTACAATTTAGTGAGTTGGGCAGAGATATGGACATGGGGAGGGTACAGACACAAGGGTCAGACACAGTACAGGTGTCACACAAATAAAACAAGATAGGCTGAAAAAGGTCAAAAGTAGCAATAAAAATTGGCAAAGGAGACAAGAACATGATAGCTAAGCATAGCATTTTATATGGTGTGTTACAGAACTATAAATTCCCACACTATAAAATCCTGACCCCAGTGGAACCAACAGGAACCCTCCTTGCACATATCAATAATTTTACTATGTTTATACACCAATTTCCAAGTAATGTAGTTTTAGTAAGTATTCAAACTGAATAAATAGAAAAAAGGATGTATTTTCTTCTCACTAAAGTGTCCATGAAAAATTAAATAGTAATTTTTGAAAGGATCACTTAATATTCATTTTTTTGCTTAATGTCCTTTCCCTCAAAATTTAAGATGAAGAAAGTTATGTCTGTAAAGAAAATCTATTCTATTTTCTTTTGTTCCACATTCCACAGAATAATTAATTTTCTCTCCCCTTATAATCCAAAATTGCTACTTTCCATTGACATACTTCTCTGCTGGGGAAGATACAACTAAAATACTCCTTCTTCAATGATTAATTGTTTTGTTGCTTTTGCAACAGTGCTTCTTGAAAACAGAGGTTAATACAGGACACTCTTAAAGGTGTGTTTTATCAGAATGACTATTGATTAAAACTTTGCCAAGCTGTGAGACCAAGTAAAAATAAAACTGGCTGGCACTTGACTGGTGCTACATTTCCCCAGGAAGTAACACTGAGCATGGAATATTACTGATAGTTGCTTGGCAAAAAAGGACTGACTGACCCCTCCTCTGGATGAAAGGGCATCTTAAGTGTTAATAACACAAGAATATTTCACTGACAATTCCAGCCACAGAGCAAACAACAGTACAGGCTGAGCTCTGACAAGTGCCAAGTGATTTGAGGTTCCAAATTCCAAGTGGAATATAAAAAAGCCGGCATTCTTTATCACCTGGTGTCTTCTTCCCCTGTCCCATCATTAACTAGGGTTTTGCTGTGCATCAAAATAAAAGTTTTTTTAAGTAACAGATTAAGTAAATAGTATGCTGAGTTCTGCATCACACTATGCTTGATCCTAGGGAAGCTGAATGTCTGTGGAGAGAGGGTGTGAGGTATTTAAAGAAGTGGAGTGGAAAACAGGTGTCCTGAACTACCAGGATTCAAGATATGCATCAGGACAATTTTATTTTTGAGAAAATAACCTCCAGATTTCTCCTTAGAACATCTGCTAGCACCTTAACTGAATGGATGGATATTGAAGCCTATTTTAAGTTGCAACACAGTACAAACTTCTCTGACATTGTGACTAGAGAAAGGAAACAAACATTAACAGTCTAATAGTGATAAAGACAAATACCTGATGTAGGCTGTGCAAAAGACTCTGAAAGGTGCCTCTTGAAAGGTGATTTCTTATTGTCAAGCTTGCTGTGCAAAGTCACATTCACCTGATTCCTGCTTCCTTCCAAACCCTGCAGAGTAATTCCAACGCCAGAATGATTCCCTGGATTTTCAGACCCTACACAAAGACCACCCTGAGAACTGTTAATCTTTCGGAACCTGAACTTTGAAGGCACCAGTGAAGTTTTGTTACCGGAGCTGCTGCTTGGAATCTTTCCTGCATTAGACAAGGAACGTGAGCTGTCCAGGGCTTTTCTACCAAAAACATTGACTCCATTAACAGGACTTACTTCAGAACTTGCCTCTCCTGCTGGCACAGAATTTGACCTGTACCATTTCCCTGAAACAGTCTTTGCAGTGTCTTCAGAGGCATCTTGGTGAGTGTTTTTGGGCAGTGTGTTTTTACACTCCACGGAAGGACCCGAGGTCACAGTCTGAGGATTTGAGATGTTCTTACAGTTCACTGCATGACCTGTTGTGGCCAGCCCATGCACTGTCTTTGATGAATTCCTACAGGAATCATTTAGTGACAGAACCTCCTGTTTTGCATTTGTTTTTTGTGCCAAGAGGAGATCAGGCAGTCCTTGTTTAGATGCCGGGAACCTGTTATCAGCATTTGATCTGGAATTAACACTGGCTCCTTGGACAGTTTTAGTTTTTTCATTTCCTTGTTTAACATCCTGGCTCTGAGTTTGCTTTTCTATATCATCACACACCTGATATAACAACTCATCATCCTCACAGTTTGCATCCCAAAGGCTATCAGATCCACAAAACATACCCAGTACCTCATCAGAGAATTTTGGCTCATTCCAGTCATCAAATGACAGAGGAAATTTCTTTGGTATTTCAACTTGATTTGAGTGACCTGTATTAGCTTGGTTGACCACTTTGGTTAGATCAGTAGGTTTCATGTTGGTAGAAACACTGGATGACTGACAGGAAACAGTATGAGTGTTATTCCCAGGTTTTCCTGCTGGTTGTCTATGAGGATTAGATCTTGAAGGAAAAAAAGGAAGAGCATCACTTTTAGGCTTAGTGGATTCATTTCCATTCTTCATTTCAGATTGCACTGAAACAGGAATATGGTTGAAATCACTATTTTGGGTACTCTTCCAAACAGATTTAATTTTATCTGTCTTAACATCACATTTGCCATGCAAGGCCTTCGTCTCCGTCTTTGAGTTTTCTGTCTTACACGGCTTTTGTAAAGACAGCGATTTTACAACATTTTGTGAGTTTTTACTCGAATGCTTCAAAGGTGAATATTGCAAACTGTTAGATTTGTTTACAGACCCTGAAAGAGTTACTGAATTGCCACTACTTCTTTGCTTTATTTTGCTAGCATCACTGAAATCACATACCAATGGATTTGCAGGAATCCGTGGTGGCTCTTCAGCACTTATCAATTCAGGATTCTGGGTTATTTGCATCACAAAAGAGTCATCTGCCAAAAGATCTGTATCCCAGTCATCAAAGTCATCATTAACTACTCCAGCAAGCTTAGCAGAGGCCACCAATTGCATCTTTGGGTAAGGAGAATTTTTCTTAGTCAGAGTATCAGTATCCGGTTTTGGTCCAGCCTGGTCCACGCCTCCTACAGCAAACAGAGTATCTCTTTGACATGCCTCTGAATTACCATGCTGTGTGACTTCAGCTTTCTCAGGAAGGTTCTCCTCCTCCAAGGTACTTTTAACTTTATGAAAACTATTATTTAAAGAAGTGTCTGACAGCCCTTGGCTCAACTGTCCGCTGCACTTCTGGGTAGAGGAGTCAAAAAGAGCATGAAGGGCAACTTCAGCCTCAAGGTCTACAGACTTCTGACTGCTGGTCTGACAGGGCTCTGCCACAGGGATGCCAGTGCTTTGTCCAACTGGTTTCAGGGACACAATAGCATCTGCTTCAGAACCTTCACCAAGCAGTGATTTCTGGTTCTTCACATTTATTTCATCTTCAGAATTACTTGAAGGCTCTGAGGTGGTCTGGATGGAGTTGTGACCCAGCTTCTCCTGTTCCTGAACAGCATCTAATTCCACTAGATTTTTATCAAACTCCTTAGCCAATTTCATGAGTTCCTCTTCAGGATTTTTTATTTTAAGATCCCTGGATTAAAAGAAAACACAGAAAATAAAGTCAGAGCTACTGAGAAAGTTTAGGCAAGTTCAGCTATAAGACACTGTGAGCTGTTCATTCTCTAGTTTAACATCTACAAAGGAATGAATAAATCCCACTGCCTCCAGTATGCAGCCAATATCCACCCTCTTCAAGAAGACATAACAAACCCACAGTTAAAAGCATTCTATAATCAAATGTACAATTATATGGTTGTATAGAGAGCCTCTATACACAGAGCCACAGAGCCTCTTTCATGAAAGCTCAGCTATGATGGGCAAGAAAAAATTGTAACTTACCTTGTACAACTTAACTTTGTCCTGGCTCGCCCTTTTACTATGACAGGTGTACAGGGAATGGCATCCTCCCCAATCCATGTGCCTAAAAGGGAGCCTTCATTACAGGCTGCTTTTTCATCCTGAATAATTAGATTTATAATGCTTAGAAACTTGATTTCAGATGAGGACTGGACTAGACACACACCTTACATGAGTTAGAAGTTGCTAAACTAAATAAACTGGATGAAACCTGTTGAAAGCAAAAACAAGTTAAGGGAGATAACTGCAACACTGTCCATTGATAGTTGTATCACTTTAACTGTATCAATTTAAAGCAGGAACGTCAATTAAAATAACTGAAGTATAGTCTGTCATGCAAATCTAGCAGTCTACTTCAGGTTTACACATATTCATGTTACAAGCTGTGAGCTAGTTTACTTCAGTACTGAGGAGTAGCACATATCAGACACCTTAAATTGCATTCTGTATGTTTACAGAAAAGAAATCTGACTTCTTCCACTACAACTAATTTATAAAAAGAGTCTTTTAACAGAATTAAGTGACATTTAGAAACTAAATGAAACTGTTTCAGAGCTTCAAAGTTCAAGCTTGAATTTGAATTCTGAAATGAAAGAGATACAATTATATGTTTTCTTCTTGCACTTAAAATGCAACAGCACTTTTGTTTTGACTTTCTGGGCTGTGGACATAAGGTTCACAGCAAGAGGGAAAGGGCAGAGATACTGAGGTAAAGAGCAAAATTATTTAGACTATTGAAGCAAGGTTACTATTATTGCAGAATATCTCTCATCTGGGTCTTGTTCTTCTCAATCAGCAGTCAATCAAGACTGTTCAAAATACTTAAACAACTGCCACATAAATCCAGTATGTGGAGAAACTCTTTTACCTTTTAACAGATGAGTAATTAAGGACAAATAAACAATATCCCTAAGAACAAGGGCAGTAACTCGTACTCTGAAAGTCAACTTTTCTAAAATGGAGCTGCTGCAAGTTCCTTCTTGTGTCCTCTTTGACAGCATCTGTGACTCACATAACAATCAGTCAATGCTGTGCTCACTACTTGAATTCAGTCCTAGAAACTCCATGCCCAGCTCTGACCATGACACCACTGTGACTAAAACCAAGGCAAAGGCTGAAGCACAGTTCTCTCTTATCACTGCACATGCAGGACATTGTTTTAGGAAGTTACAATTAATTACCTGAGGAGCAATACGATTAACGATTTCTGAAATTTCCACTGCGCATCTACTGGAAGACTGCTTGGTTTTTCCATTGCCTGTGAAAACAAACAAACTTCTTAACATTTTTAAAATCTATTCAGTTTATGAAGTGCAGTACATCTCAAAGAATTCAAATCTGTGAACACCAGAGCTTGATTCAGCACCGTATTGAAGAATTTATGGATTTTTAATAAAAATAAAATTAAACCACCATTATAAGAGAAAGATTTCCAATAAATCTTTTGTAAATTTTACTACACTCCCACGGCATCCCTCAGATAGGTGTCCTTAAGTCTGGATTTTGGCATTACCTAGTCTGTGTGCAATTGGTGAATGAGAATCCCAAAAGATCTCTTGCTGTGTCTCGGTGTCATTGACAGGAGAGCTGAAAGTGGGTATCCGGGATTTTCTACTCAAAGACCTCTTTGGTGTCTTATGTAAACATGGCTCTGTGCAAAAACAAAGAGGATCTTTATTAAAAAACAACAAACAAAAGGCAAAAAATCACTTAGAACAGGTCAAGGCAAAAGAAGATGCTTTAGGAACATCATGAATAAAAAATCATGTTCTTCAGGATTCGTTTACTCACAAAAGGAATACTGTTCATAACTAGACATTAAATACAGAACAGGGCTCTCAGCTTTGCCAGTTGTATCACCACAGGGATAACAGAACATTACGTGAGCCTGACACCTTTACACTCAGCATCTGATTGTGAGGATATCAATTCTCACACTTAAGAGAATATTGACTTAATCTTATATTGAGAGAAAAACTATGTATACCTCTACAAGAGAGTATTTTGTATTCTTGCTTGCTTTGTGTCTTTCACCCAGACTTTGAGCTGAACTACTGTTTTAATGGGCTTCCAAACTACTCTGGATCATAACCTCCATTCATCTATATTTTCTTCCCTGGGCTCTTCTGGCTAGGACTATTAAAAGCAGGAATTTAGCTGTTCAAAACCTGCTTGCAGCTGCCTTTGATCAGTAAATGCACTGAACAATCTATGTGAAAGTCACCTAGTCACCCCTGTCCTTTAGAAATGATGCTGCAGATGTGAAAGCCTACAGAAATAATTTAAAAGATGCTATTACTACAGCAGGAACATCTTAGATGTTTTGCCCTGAAGGGCCCACACAGCCAAGTTTTATCCTCTCCTTTGTGAGTTTTCAGTATTTGCTGTGGGAATCACAGAATAGGATGGGTTGGAAGGGACCACAGTGGGTCACCTTGTCCAAAGCAGGATCATCCCAGAAGCACATGCCACGGGATTCTGGAATATCTCCATTGAGGAAAACTCCACACTCTCTCTGGGCAACTCGTTCCAGTGCACAGTAAAAAGGTTTTTTCTCGTGTTCAGGTGGAACTCCTTCTGCATCAGTTTCTGTTTCTTGTGCTACTGCTCAGCACCACCGAGCAGAGCCTGGTCCATCCTCTTTGACCCCTTTAGATATTTACACACATTGACGATGTGCCCTCTGTTTTCTCAAGGCTAAACAGATCCAAATCCCTCAACCTTTCCTTGTAAGAGACACTCTCCAAACCATTAACCAACTTTGCCGCTCTCTGATGGACCTGTTCCAGGAGCTCCATGTCCTTGTCCTGAGGAGCCCAGAACTGGTCACAGTATTCCAAAAGTGTCTGAACAGAGGAGCAGGCGCCCCTGCCTTGACCTGCTGCTCTTCTCAAGGCACACCAGGGCACCACTGGCCCGCCCGGCCCCCGGGCCGTGCTCTTGACAACAACAGCCCTTTTCCCAGGGCCAGCGGAGATTTACACCGCACCAACCCCTCCTGGCGGCTCGGCCGTGCCTCCCCCGTGGGTCCAGAGGGTGGCGGGCAGGGCCGGGCCCCCCCCGGGGCCGCTCCCGCCGTACCTGCAGCGCGGGGCGAGCTCGCCGCCTCCCCGGCGGGCAGGCCTCGGCCCGCGCCGCTTTCCACCGCCCCCTCCTCCTCCGCGGCGGGGAGCTCCGCCCGCCGCCCGGTGAGCTGCTCCTCGCCGCCGCTGCGCCTCCTCAGGGCGGCGGGCCGGAGGGACAGCCCCCGCCGCCGGCTACCGGGCATGGCGGCCGCTGCGGCGGCACCGCATCCCTCCCGCCACCGGCACCGCCGCCATTTTGGCGGGCGGCTCGCGAGGCCTCCGCCGATTGGCCACGGCAGCGCCGCCTCGAGCGGCCATTGGCCCCGCGCCGCGTGGGGGGCGGGCATGCGGACGCGGCGGAGAACTGCGGCCACGCCCCGCTGGCTGTGAGGCCGTGCCGGGTCCGCATGCCCGCCCGCCGGCCTCGCGTCTCTCCTTTCTCTCCTTTCTCTCCTTTCTCTCTCTCTTTTCTCTCTCTCTCTTGTCTCTCTTGTCTCTCTTGTCTCTCTTTTCATTTCCTTCCTTCCTTCCTTCCTTCCTTCCTTCCTTCCTTCCTTCCTTCCTTCCTTCCTTCCTTCCTTCCTTCCTTCCTTCCTCTCTTCCTTTCCTTTCCCTCCTTTCTTTCTTCCTCTTTCTCTTCCTGTCCTCCTTTCTTTTCCTTCCTTTCTTCCATCCTTTCTTTCTTTTCTTTTTTTTTCTTTTTGGGTAGAGGGGCAGGTTGTGCCCTCCTGTGGGCCATTGCCATCGGCTTGGCCTGAGGTGCCTCGAATCCACCATTAGCCAATTCTGGGATGACTCCCAGGTGGAATGTTGTTGTGCCAGAGGGCAGGAAGGGTCTGCAGAGGGATCTCAGACAGGCTGGGTTGTTGGGCCAAGGCCGAGAATATGAGCTTCAACAAGGCCACAGGGGGGGTTCTACACTTAGGCCAGAACTTAGTGTATCCTCACTTGGTGATACATGATGGGGGATGAGTGGCTGGAAATTGGCTCCAGCAAAGGGACCTGGGAGTGGTGGTCACCAGCAGCAGGACATGAGCCAGCCTGTGCCCAGGTGGCCAAGAAGGAGCAGGGAAGTGATTCTTCCCCTGCTCTTGGCACTGATGAAGCTGCACCTTGGCTGCTGTGTCCAGTTCTGGACCCCCCAATTCAGGAAGGACATGGAGATGCTGGAGCAATGGAACTGGTGAAAGGTCTAGGAAACAATTCTTACAAGGAGCAGCTGATGGAGCTGGGGGTGTTCAGCCTGGAGAAGAGGATGCTCAGGGTGGACCTTCTTACTCTCTACAGCTCTCTGAAAAGAGTTTGTAGCCAAGTCGGGGGGGGGGGGGTGTCGATCTCTTCTCCCAGACAACCAGCAACAAGATGAGAGGAAATTGCATGAAGCTGCACAAAGGGAGGTTTAGGTTGGACATCAGGAGGAATTTCTTCACAGGAAGAGTGATTCTACATTAGAATGCCCAGGGAATCACAGTTCCTGTAGATGTTTAAGGAAAGTCTGTTGTGGCACTAAGTGCCGTGGTCTAGTTGACATGTTGGTCATAGGTTGGACCCAATGATCTAAGAGGAGTTTTCCAATCTAATTGGGTCTGTGATTCTATGAAACCCAGCAGGCATAAACCATTTTACCCCAGTGGGGCAGTTGGTGCTGGTGAAGAGAAGCTTACAGAAGCTAAATTTGGTAGATGAGAAATTAACATGGGGTTCCTGAGGGACTGTGATGTTACATCATTATTTTAAGCAATATAAATGCATATATATGTATATATTATATAACAGTGTGGATATTTCCTCCCTGAGCCTATAAAAATAAATGTACAAACACATCTATTGAGCACATAAGGTCAAGGAGTGAACTATTCTGTACTTGTCTTTTGCCTGGTTTTTGTTTAATTAATTTGGAGTACTTTGGGATAATACTTAATTTGTGACACATAAGCAGTGGATTTCAGGCTTGGATCAGGAGTAAGACGTTTTGAAGTCACTAAAGATTGATTCTCTGAGCCATGAAACCTTTTCTTTTCACCTGAGGCCTCAGGCGAACAATATGTTTTTTTACTTCTCCATTCTCATGAGTGTGGTTAAAGTCAACAGAGGACTTTTTAACAAGGAAAGAAAAAGAATTAGGTACTATGTATTAAACAGAGAAACTGTATTATATATGTGACAAATTCATAGCAAGCACAAAGTTGTGACATTTGAGTAGTTAACTTGTTTATGCCAGACCTGTAAAATATGAAGCCAACTTTAAAATATAAAGAGAACTGAAAAAGTGGGTCAAGAAATAGGCTTCAAAATCCATCACAGACATCTGAGAATTGCTACTGCCTTGTAATCATACCAACATGGGTAGATCTGCACATCAGCACAAAGCCTGGCAAAGCTGTGCATCATATTTTTGATTTGCAATATAGTAATTAAAAAGTGGCTTACCTGGACTCCATGCAATGGGCACTGTGTAAGGTGCCTTCTGCTTATTTACTGAAGAAACTTTTTACAGTAACAGTAGATACATCTTGAGGGAAGGCAAAACACTGAAATTGACACAAGAAAGTATTAAAAAAATCTTGACGTCTCCTACGACTTTCCAACGACCTCCTGGCAGCTGGGTACTGTGCAGTGGCCTTTGTGTGTCTTTCTGTTAACAAGCATAATCTGAAATACTGTCATCACTAATTAAAATTCAGCAACATCTGTCATTTCCTCCGAGTGTTGCAAAATTTTGATTTCTTGATTTTTTTGATTTCTTCCTTTCTCTGAGCTCATTGTTCACTAACCCCATTCATAAAATGGGAATGTTTGCCACAGGTCTTTCCTGCATTTGTGAGGTTTTACTCATGCAGTAAAAGCATTTTGGGGGGGGAGGAAAAATAGAAACACAGTTAACATGTATTTCATTCTGCATAGGAGATCCTGCTGCCTGATCAATTTAAGCCTGTATAAAGTTGTGTTACCAGAAGTTGGCAAAAAAAAAAAAAAAAAAAAAAAAAAAAAAAAAAAAGGATGTACAGATAAGCTAAACAGGTTCATATTGGGAAAAAAAAATCCTGCTTTCCTACTGAATAAAAGTGTGTGTATATCACTGCAGCTGAAGAACTCGACTCTGAGCTGATAGTGTTTATTAAGCTGAGGAATGCAGCGTTAGGAGCCTGTGATGTTGGAGGGTTTCTCTGTGGAGCTGTAGCCTCAAGGAGGAGGGAGTTTGGATTCCCTTGGCGTGGCACGAGCAGCTGGATCAGTGGCTAATTGTGGCGGGGCTGCGTTCCAGGGACTCGCAGCAAACTCCTGGTGCTGCACTTATGAGTCCTACTTTCAAATCGGGAGGGATAAATAATGGAGGAGGCTGAATGAGTAATAAAGTTAGTTCAGTTTTTAATAGTGGTATAAACTGCCTGAGAACTTTTAGCTTTATTTTATGAGACAAAAATCTTAAATGAAATTAAATAAATGTGCAGCTCTGAGAAGTTTCCTAAGAATTTCCCACTGGTGTAATGAATTCATTGAAAATAAGACTGAAAAAGGCTCATTTTTCAAATCCTTTGAACACAGAGCTTTAAAGTGAGTATTTTTATCTTGGACAGAGTATGTCTCATTAGTGAGTTTTTCCAAATATCTAATGTATCACATCAATATAACAAAGAAAGGGAAGTGACTATGTTATGGTTCATCTTTCATTCTTGTTAGGGCTGGGGAAAAGGGAAAATCAATAACAGTGATTTCAATGAAAATATCAAGATTTATGAGAGCATGGAAGTTATTATAAATAATGAAATTAATTTGACAAATAGTGCTTTTTTAAATTTTTTTCTAGTACGCTTTTAAATGCTCTGTGATATTTTCAAAGCTAGCTGTCTTGGGCTTTTTGTTCCCAAACTACATTTTCATTTTGAAATGAATTTCTTTGTAACCACTGAAAACGAAGGAAGCAAACCACACACACTCATAATTTATCTCCAATGAAAACACATGTCTGTGCATTTTGGTCACCTGAGGGCAGGTGAAAGAACAAATTCTCCAAGCTGTGTTTTCCTTGGTTAATTTTGGTTTTAAAAATGTTGTGGGTACAAACTCTAAAACTCAGTACAGTTCTATGGTACTTTAAAACATGTTTTAAGTTACCTTAAAAAACTTTAGTTTTTGGGTTTTTTTTCCTAAGGAAGGAGCAGTTAAGTGTAAGTGTCTGTATGTCTTGTTGTGTATTTCTGCAGAGGGAGGCTCAGCAATTCTCAGGGATTGACACTGGGTGATGTAACTCAGGGAACCTGATATTTTCTAGCCAGCCTTGCCCCTTCAGAGCCAGATTGGGTGTTTCTCTGCTGCACTGCCTCACCTGGTGTGTGTCTGGTTTCATAGGAGATAATATGAAATAGTCCTTACTGCAGCATGGACTGTCCTGGGGAAAACTATGGAGTCATTGGGCACAGCAGTGAGGGGAACTACATAAACAGAGGAGAGAATTTAGATGCATCATGTAAGATGCATTTATAAATATGTTTTATTACAAAAATAAGCTATGTCACCTTTATAAAATTTAACTGTGAAAGGAAGTATTTTCCACCTTTTTCTCATCCTGGAAATCCTGCTTATCTGCAGGATAAGAAGAAGAGAGAGAGAAGGCTTCTTCTCTTAAGAAGCCTTGGAATCTTCAATAAAATAGAGTACTATGTGATAGCAGATTATGAGTTAACAAGAAGAGATTTGTGTTTTGCTGCTGGTTTTGGGACCTTAGGAAAGACTGAGAGAATATCTGAAATGTTAACTTAATGGACAATAATTCTTTCCATCCATAGGGGAACAGAGGCGCCGTGTGTGTATTTTTTTTTGCTTTTATTAATAGCATTTTGATAGTACAGTTATAAAGCTTGTCCTTGGCTTGCCTTGAAATATCATACTGACTTCACTTATTACAGAATGTTACTTTAATTTTCCAAGGTGAAGTACTCTCAGAACAGAAACTGGTGGGGAAAAAAATATGGCCAAAACAGTTACATATACCTTTGATTTTAAAGTGCTGTCCAGAAAGGTTTGCAGCAATTTTTGCTGATGCATAAATTGACCTAGACAGTAAATGATACATGACCTTAAAAATATCTGAAGTAGCCTTGCTTGGGAAATTTTAGTAGAGAGTTATTAAATGTCAGGATAATTTACACAAGCCTAGTTTATGCTTTTGCATTCTCTTTCCCTCTTTCTCTCTGCCAGGCCATCCGAGAACCACAGAAGCCTTTAAAATATTTTACATATATCTCTTTCTTTTTCTCCCTCTTCTTATCATAGAGCTTCATCCTAATTTATTTATCACACTCAGAAAATCTCATCAAATGTGGGCCTAACGTAGCTCACAAAGACCTGATCCAGCAGAGTACTTACGTATCTGAATAACTTCATTGTAATGACATTTTCCATTGCTCATTAACTGGAATTTAAAGAAAATTTTCCGTTGCTTGGTGTCTGAGCATTTAGAGGAAATCGTCAGCCAAAATGGTTGAGCCATTTAGAAAAAATTAGGTCAGGCAATGAACAGACTACAAGTTGCAGAGGTTTATAGAGAGCTCTGGAGGTTCAGACCCCTGGCAGAAAGCTGGAGGTGGCCACTGGGAGGGCTTGCCAGGGATTTATTGTAATGTAGGCTTAATTCCACAGCTGTTGTCCAGTGATCAGAGTGAACTGCATTCAGGAGAGGAGTCAGGGTTGTGCAAGAGAGCAGAGACGTATGCCTTACACTTTAGCTGGGCCACTGAGCTTCAATGCCTGCCTGGAGACAGCTCAACAGCTTCTTCTGGAGCAGATGTGATCACTTGGGCACATCAGTGTTGTGCTGGCTCACACTAGGGAGGAGTCTTGAGGCAGTCATCATCTGTTGGAACCTTGGGCACTGGAGAATTTCAGACTTTCTGTGCTCACAGGCACTGACCCCCAAGCAAACACTGCATTTCACCTGAGGCCATGGAAAAGGCTTCCAAAATTGAGTGACAGCACTGGGATTGTGGGTGCGGAGTTTGAATAGAAGTGTGTGATATCACAGGGTGCAAAACTTGGAGTTTAAGGTTTTAGACTATAGTAATAGATATAAAGCAAGATGGAGGTTTTAGGGTGTAGGCCAAGTCCTTCTTCACCTTCTTCTTCATGAGTTTGGGTGGTATTTTGTAATTGGATAGAAAAATCCACATTGTGGGCCATGGGTGGTTGGTTATTGGGTTAAAAATAAAAATACTTTAGGTGTCATTTCTTAATTGGACAGTTTGTGCTTAAAAGACCTTGTAAAGAGATAGAGATGTGTTGTTGATTTTCTTAAATCAGGAGGTCATGATTTATATCAAGAGTTTGAACTACTGTGACTGAGTTCTGACCTGAGGCCTTGACGAGGCCTTGAAGCCTGTTGCGCAGCTGAAATTCCATCAGGTGTGTGGCGCAGCTAGAAAAAGACGCCTTAAGGTGTTTGGGGAAGATAATGGGAATTTGAAGGTCACTGAGTGAAGTAGTTAGTAGGCACATGTGTAGCCACCTTAATTGTAACTAAAATAATGAATGTTTGCATTCTTTCCCTTGCTGTGTGCCAATGACTGAGCTATCCGAATCGTAAACTATATAGAAGTGTATAAAAGACGCCATTTCTCTCGAAATAAAGGAGTTACATAGTGTTACTCACATTGAGCAGACCTACATTTTTCTCTGGCCAGTCTCCTTTTTTATTTATCTAGGTGGCCCTCACTAGAGAGATGGAGTAATTTTCTACCTTGTTAGCTAGAACTCACAACTTGCGAGACTGTACTATAGTTAAGAATTAATAAACATCTGAGTCTGAACACGAATACCATCTCTCGAGCATTTAACTCAGGCTCTAAGAGAAGAAAAGGAGATAAAAAAAACCCATAATCACCCATCCACTCAGTTATTTGCTGCATCTCTCCTTGTGCCAAGGAGCTTTCAGAGCTTCTCACTTCAGTGTTTTACTCATGTCCATACTATTATTGTTTGCTGTGGCATGGAGGATGTGCTCTCCCAGCTGAGATGGACCTTCTGCTACCTTATTGTTAATATATGAAAAGAAGATATAAACAAGGATCAAAAACTGTTCATAGAAATTACAGCAGCAAGGTTTTCTTTTGTTTTGCTTAAATCTGTTGATCTTGCTGTATTACAGCTCCAGGCTATCAAGTAGTGAGAAATAGGTTTTCTGTTCTGTTCTCTTGTTTTCTGGATTTTTTTTATGCCTTATAGGAAAACTAGTTAGAGAATTCTTTAAAGAACAGGAAAGAATAGGTTTCCAGCTTGTTTGGAAAGCCTGACAAATATTGATCTACTGTATATCCTGTAGATTATTTTTTTTCATCAGAGACAAAACCCGAGCTGTATTTCAGACCTCAACTTGCTAAAACTCTCACATGCTACGGTGTAAATTAGTGAAGTATTTTGTCAGCTACCAAACACAAAGCAGTGGATGGTCAGAGAGAAGAGTTTTTGGATCAAAAATTCTGGAGAAGAAAATAAGCACTGCTTATATATTTAAAGCAGGTTTAGCTTTTGATGATACATCTGTTCCAGGAGAATGTTTAGCTTAAATAGCATACTAAAAAATCAGTGATCAAACTGGTATGGAATTCTCCAAACACAGTCATTCTCTGTGTTTCTCCAATATACTCAGCAATTTCTGGACAGACTATTTTTGTGTTGAGAGTTCATAGCTTGTGATTGAAAAAAACAATTTTCGCTACCAAAGTGCTGCCTTTTTTTGAGGCTTTCATTTTATAAATTCCGTGCATTATTCCTTGAGCCTGTATTCCATTAACTATAACCCACAATTGACATGGAAATGCTTAACAGTGAAGCCTGTTCCATGTGTATGTGTGACTCTTATTATGCAACATAAACTGCTGCTGGTTTCAATGCTGGAGTGATTAGAAATTACCCTCTCCCAACAGCAGTCTTCTAATCACTGTGTAATGATTTGAAGTCTATGACTGGTTCCTCATGGTCCCACAGGTGCCCTAAATGCCTTTATTAGTTGTTTTAGTGACAAGACCAAGCTTGGACTGGACATGGAGGCTTGACTTGGAATTTTAGAGCCCTGATTTCAGGAACTAAGCAAGAGAAAAAATTACATTTCTGATGCCTCACTTGTTTTCTGTTGGAAGAATTTCTTTCTCTGGAATGATTGCTTCATCAAACATTCCTTGAGGAATGGCAGCTTCCTTAAAGCAGGATTGAGTTCTGGGCCCAGTGTCCCTTCCAGCTTTATATGCCATGGCTTGGTGGTCTGAATTCATAGAGTGAGCAAACAAGTGCCCAGATAAGAATTAGACACCCTTTTGATTATTAATTTTTTCATTTATTTTCAGGTGGCTTTTCCTTTTGTCGTGTTGTTCACACATAATGCCTCTGACTCTTCCTATGTCACACTACATCTTTGCAGTAATTTTCTGTGCTGTTCTGTCCCTCTGGATTTTACAGCCATGGATCAGAAAGGAAGTGCAATCCCTAGCAGAAATAATAAATCCACTGCAGGTCTTGAAGGCACTAATTTCTGCAAAACAAAATACTGCCTCAATTTTGTTACGGGCTAGAAGGGGTGATCAAAGTGAAATAGGTTCATTGTGGAATTGGTTTGCAAAGGCTGCTTCTAAACCATTGCACACTCTTTCTAGATTTTTTTTCCTCCCCCTCAAAAAAGTAAATAATTCAGTTGTGTCCTGCTTGGCCTGTAACACTGCACCCCATGCAGCTTTTGAGCAGTTCAAGGATTGTTCCCAAATCAGGCCTGTCTCATGAGCTGGATAGGGAAGCTGTGCTTGCTTGGCAAAGGGGTCACTGGATATTATAAATCTGGATAAACCATTATCTGTGAAGGGCTGCTCTACTTGTGGGTAATGCAGGGAAGTGCTGCACTGGGGTCCTGGGAGTCATGGTCATCTCCCAGCTGCCAAATTTTCCTGGCGTGCCCAGAAGTCTGTGGCATATGTCCTGTGACTCCAGCCCGAAGGTTGAGGTGGTTGGTCTTTGCTGGAGTAATATGACATTTGAAAAAATATTTTAGGAACTGTCCTATAATAGCAGGTATTGTTTAATCTGTGCAATCCATCTAATTAGGTCCAACCATGCCCCCATCCCTTGTCTGATTGCCTGAGCATTTCCGCTTAACCGGTGAGGTTTATTCAATCAGGTGTCCTATAATGCTATTTCCTTCCTTGAGAGTATATCTTATCATCCCCAACACAGACTTAAGAATCCCTCAATTGTTTTTTTTCTTATTTTAAACATCCTCTGTCTCCATGGTAAAGCCCTGTGCTTTAAGTTAGGAGTCACCTAGCTGAGGAGAAACCTAGGTGAGACTTTGGATCACATTAGTTTTGTTTTTAAAGTACCTAGAAGAAGATCCTTAAGAGACACAGGAAGTATAGAGAAAGCACAATATAGGTAGAATCCCCATAAATTTAATACAAGCTGGTTAAATTGTGGATTCAGATAGTTAACAAGATTAGAAATAATAAGAAATTAATACAGTTGCACAGGCAGTTGACTCACTATTACTGTCATTTCCTTTTGGCTTTAGTCATGGGGATAACAAGGTAAGAACTAACTGTTTCCTTTTTATTGATTGGTTTGATATTTGAAATAAAGATGATTATTTTTTGTCTGAAAAAGTCTTTTGTAACTTAATATTATGTTAATTAGAATGGATGTCTTCCTGAGCCTTATTTTCTTGTTCATTTGATCTAATTAGCTGATTAATTTTTAATTGCCTACTGAGAGATCTTTACCATATTGTGATTTGTGTTTTACGCTTACATTTGGAAAACAATGGTATGCCTAAAATGACTCAAAAAAGTATTGTACTGAGGTATTTCTGCAAGGGATAATTCAACATTATGATTTCTTCCTGCTTCCTAATTTTAGTGCAATCCACTTTGAGTTAGCACTCATTAATCAAAAAGGTTTGCACCGTGTGGAGTAGTAAGAAGGTGTTTTAGTTAGGGAAGTTTCCTGGTAGAGGGTCTGTGAGTTGGTGGTCAAATAGAAAATAAATCTTTTGGCTGTTTATGAACTGCAGCAAATGCTTCCCAACTTACAACATTTATTCTTTTTCTCCACAGTAATGTTCTGAGGTTCTTAAAATGTATTAATAAGCTTAGAAATAGAAGTATAAAGTTCTAACAAGGATGGGTGTTGATTAAAACTTATTTTCTGGTGACGGACAATAAATCATAGTTCTTGGCAAGTTATTTGAAGTTATTCCCTGAATGTTTAAAATGTTAGACTTCTTTAAAATATTAAACTTACTTTTAGCCTGAATTAGTCTTGCTATAACTTCTAGCTCTTCCATCTTGTTCTTTCTTTGCCTGCTAGATTGAAGAGCCCTCCATTATCAATTTTTTGTTCCCTATGGGAGGCACTTGTAGCCCATGATCAAAGCATTCTTTAACTTTCGTTTTGATAAGTTAATTGATTGAGTGCCTTGAGTCTCTTGTAGTATGACATGTTCCCTAATACCATAATTGTTCCCCTGGCTTCCTCGTAATCTATGGAATTTTTCATAGTCTTTCTGAAAACAACACCAGGAGCACCATGAAACCACTGATTTCAGTGATGCAAAATAAGATAACGCAACCTCCATACTCCTATTTATTATTGTCTATACCTTTGATGAATAGCTTTTTGTTAATTTCAGTACTCTTAGCAGTACTCTAGCAGTAGGAGTAAAAATTCAAAGTAATCTGGTTACTTGTCATAGCCTGTGTTTCCAAAACCTTACTTCCTCTTTGGGTTCTCCTTTTTTCCATATTTGAGTCTTCCCTCATTAAATCTGTCTCATTGTACTCATTCCTTGATCCATGACCTTCTTGTTAGCTATACTAACGGGAAGTATATAATGTCTGGTTACACTCACCTAATTCTCCATTATTTTCCATTTTCTGGTCACCTTCCCATATTGTGAAAATGTGGGCTTTTTTAAACAAAAGGGAAAAATAGTCTAGGAGGCAAGAGCCAATTCCAATACTCGTGCCTTGCTCCCCAGTCACATAACGATGAGTTTAAATGTATCTGCTACATAGTTTTTAAGTAGTTTAGGATGCCATTCTGATTCACTGTATCTCATTTTAGCCATCCAAAAAGTGGTTTCTAAGGATTGCTAGTTTTCTAAGCTCTTAGAAGTCAATAGAGAGAGATGGAGACCTTCACAGAAAGATGTAGTGGACTTATCTGAAAAACCATAAATCACTTTTTGACAGTGTCTTTTTCTTTTCATAGACTATAATGGGAACATAGAGAAGTTAGGACGAGCTGCCAAACTTTTAGACAGCTATAATTACTGTGGATGAATCCCATCTCTTATGCTTTTTAGCTTTTCAGTCAAAGTGTGGTGAGATGCAAAGCCAGTTCTTTTACAGGCATCTATCAAGATGGTTGCCTTTAGCAGTCTCATTTATAATCACATCAGAAAATGGTATCAAATTTAGCTTGACAAAATCTGCTTTCCAGAAACCCATGTGGATCAGCTTTAATTTGATTATCCCTTTTAGTTCTCTATCTGGTTAGTTATCACTTATATGCCTCTTTTGCTTTTTTATCAGATCCTTTTATCAAATCCCTACTTTTTTTTTTTTTTTTACGTTAGTATTGACACACATCCAAACTGTGAAAAATCTGAGGCTCTGATGTCTTAGATTTTTTTTTTTTTCATTTGCTTCCACCCCATCTATATCAGATGGACTTTTCTCTGAGGTACTCCTTCAATCCTTGATCAGATGTCAGGAGGGCTCTGGATGACTTAGACCCTTTTCTGATAAGATGTCCTTTCCATGCAGCTTGTCCAGATAGTTAAGTCCTGCAACCTGCACAATGGAGGTAATGGTTTTGGGGGTGTTTTGGTGGGTTGGTTTTTTTTTGTTTGGTTTTGTTTTTTTGCTTTGGTTTCCTTGTTTTTAGTTTTGTTTCTATTTTTTTTAGGGTTTATTGTGAAACATTTCATAAATATATCAGATTGCGTGTTTCTTTTTCCGAACATGCATGGTTTAAAACTTTTTTTCTTTAATATCTGAGGAAAAGTTACCACATTTTTGATTTTTATTCATCTTCCTCATTTCCTTTTCTTTGTGGAATAGAGATGTCTGGAAGAAAACAGACAGACCAAGGTGGTCTCTGTTGCCCTCTGACTGCAGAAAGGCTTCCATGGCTGAAGGGAAAGCTGTGACCTTGTACTACATGCATGGTAAGAGATGAAAACCAACTGATCCTTTTTATTTAATATTGTTGCATAAGCAGAATGCTCTGGGATAAGGAATTTTGCCTTCAAATTAAAAGAATGCTTGCAGAACAAAAGCAACAGGAGAAAATGTATTCAGTGGTGTTTTCTTGATGTGGAGACTCCCCAAAACTCAAACCTACCTGGCAGACAAGAGATACTCTTGCAAGAGTGTTCATTCAAGTCAATGTTATCTTGGAAAATACTGGCAGCAACTGAAATACCAAAATGCTGATCTACCTGATCTCTCTGCCAGATTTTGAGCAGCACCTCAAAGGACAAGAGGGTTTTATATTTCATTCCAGCCACTCCTGTTCACCTGTTGGAGGGATGTGTTGCCATTGTAAAAGTGGATCCTTTCATAGGATGCATCCAGGATTTCTTGTACTTAACAAATAGTGGACTCCAATGTCAACAGTTATAGGAATAATTTGTTTTCTGTAAAGATGGATTAGAGAAATAATTCAATGATATGTCCTTTTTTTCTGGGTAATCCAAGGGCAGATTTTGATGGGAAGGCAAGGTGGTGTTACCTGGCAATGATATTTCTGCCACACTGACTAATTCTGAGACTTCTGATAAGGAAGTCAATGTCCAGTGTCTAGTGAAACCACTCACTGTAGGAAGTTCATTTACCTGAGTTGGAGATGTCTGGAATTTTCTTTCTTCTCTTTCCTTAGCCTTATCACTTCCTTCATTTTTTGCTACTCTCTACTATTTCTTCCTCTGCATCAGAAATGAAGGTAATAGTTTTGCAGAGCCCAGACTAACAAATGGGCCAGTTGAAGAGTTTCAGTTCGTGAAGGGTCTGAAGATATTGTTTTGGGTTTTTTCTAATTCCTAGTTTGCCAGACTAGTGTCACATAGTACATTTGAGAGGATATTTTCCAAAATGCAGTTTTGTAGTCCCAAACTAATGTCTTGCAACACAGCAAGTTCTTCACAGCACTACATGATTACAACTCCAACATCTCCCACATCATCTTAAAACAATATTTTCAAATCTTTGGGACAGATCACACTTAGTCTTATTATGGGAGTTACCTAACCAGCAATGGGTTGCATTTAATCATGAAGGTATTTACATGATTACTTCTTGGGAGGTGTTCATCCAAGTGTAAATTACTCTGCCTCAGAACAGATTTTAGCTGGTGCTGACAGCTTGGGTGACTGGCACATTGTCATTTTCATAACACACCTAAAAGAAAGGTGCCAAAAGAGAGCCTAAGTGGCATTGGTACAGCAAAATTTTCCAGTAAAAATTTGTCTCAATGTATATTGGTTGGTTTCAGTTAATATCTGGGAGGAGACAGATTAAAAAGTACTTTTTTTTCTTTCACACTATTTAGAGAGGAGGGATCTCCATTCATTTGAAAGCAGTTTATGATGATACTGCCCTGGTAACGCAAAATTATGTGGTTTATGCTTCTTCTAATGCATACTCATCCTCTTTTCAGATGTCCCTGAACTACTCCAGCTATGCTAATGTCATGAAAACAGTTTACTTTGTCTCCTAGCCATTTTGTCAGAGGTTTTGTGGGGTGAATGTTCTGTGCTCATGTGGATATTTTGCCCTGATATCCCAAAGAATAGAAGGGATATGCGGTCATTCCATGTGCCAGAGAGTCAGTTGCGTTCCTCTCTCTGTTGCACCAGTTACAACAAAATTTGATGTAAAAAAGAAAATTACTTCTGAAATTAAATTCCTATTAGTATTAGGGAAAGTGGTGGTTAAAAAGAGCAGACAGACTCAATTTATTACCCCCGTTCCTCTGGACAAGAGAATTGCCACACCAGAGTGATGCTACATGTGCTCCAAAGTTCACACATTACTAAGCACATCTCACATGCACTTTATTAGGCAGAGAGTAATCCAGACATGGGATGCAAATCAAAGTGAACCACACTTCGTGAGTTTACAGCTCAGGAAATGGAGAGAAGCTGCTTTCCTTCTGCTCACTGCAACAGAAATCCTTTTGAAAAGAGTGCTGGTTCCAGGCTCTGCTTTGGAAGTGGGCTGCATGTGATTTCATCCCATTAGCTGTGATGGTCACCATTCTGTCCTGCAAGTGATGATGTGATCTAATGGGGGAAAGGGTTGTTCCCTGTGTTATCAGTATAAATCTTCTTGTGAACACTTGACCAAGAACACACATGTTTTGCAATTATGTCAGTTTAAAGAAACCAGCTATTTCCCCACAGTGCTGTAGAATGCTTTTGGTTTTTTTAAATTTTTTATTTTTTTTTTTTTCTGGCAAGAGATGTGAGGAATTTGCCATTTCTATATATTATAGTAATTTTTTAATGCTGGAATGGTTCACATCCAGTTGTTTTGTTGTGTTTTTTTTTTAAACAGGAGGCACGTAGCCCAAAGTTTTGTTTCTTTCATTTATTTAGCATGGCATGGCTAGGTCCTGGAACCAGCTTGTATGAGGTCATTACCCTATTGATTAAATAGTGTGATGAAAAGGGCATGATAATACACTGCTGGGAGATTATTGCCAGACACTTTGCAAACAAAGCTGCTGAAAGGACAGCGGTTGTGAGACCTTCAGTGTGGTGTGTAATTAGCAAGAGAGCAGGAATTAAAATAAAGGATACATGGCGTGATATAGTGATTATGTGCAGATAAGTAATGTTTTGAATACTCCCTTTTGGTAACTCTAATGAGAATACATCTCAGTACAGGAAATGTCTGCTGGGACTACACTATCCAGAATCCTTAAATAAACTGAGCAGTAAGTTGTCCCCAACAGTGGGGGAAAAAAAAAATCATTAATGCAATTTAGGTCTGCCTCTTTCTTCGAAACTTCTTCTCTGTGTTTTTCTTTTCTTTGAAAATTCTCATGCTGGTATAACGAGTGTTAGAGAAAAACAGTACAGTTGTGCTTTTTCTTTGGGATGGGGCACCATTTCTTTTAAAAACTCCAAACAATCTTTTTGGGGGACAGCAATTGAATTTGAACAAGCTACCCTTTGAGTGGGAAACATCAGGCATTACAAATATGAAAGAGTTGTCTAAACCTGGGATGTACTGGCAGTACCAAACTTGTGGTTCTTGCACTCTGTCCCTCTGAGGAGCCCAAATACTTACATGTTCCTGAAATAAATCTGATTTATTCTATGGTGTGTATTTCACCCATTTCAGGCCTACTAATCCCAATAGATCAGAGCAGCATCTCAGTTGCCTAAAGGAGAATTAGGTGGAAATTTTCAGAATAAGGCACAGACCAACTTTAGGGAGAGAGAGAAGGACAGATGTTGGCAGACGTATTTCTGGCCCTTTCTTTGCCCAGTTTCAAGATCCTTCCAGTCATGAAATTCACCACAAGACAAAGCAAATATCCAAAATAGTATTAGGACAGTTCTGCAGAGCTGTTACCTGTGGTGTTATAGAAATGGGAGGGATAGCTGCTGTCTTAGTGTCTATCAAAAATCTCAAGGTGCACATTAAATAGACAAGGTTAAAGTAGTAACAGTGGGAGAGAAGAGGGCACCAGGGGAAAAAAAATAAGAGAAGGGAGAAGATAGGAAAAGAGAAGAACAGTGCTTTGTAGGGGGAAAGCATCCACTCAAGGCAGAAGGGTTGAAGCAGCCATGGTGATAGCAAAGTAAATGGGGAATACTCAGTCTGGCTCTATTAACCTTAATTTTAATTCTTCTTTTCCATTTTTCAGCTTAAGTAAGCAAGCATATAGCCATGTTTATATAATAGCAGGAGTAATGAAGATGGAATATACCAATTTGGGGCTAATTCTTGCCCTCAGGAGAGCACAGGCACTGCAGCTGTGGCCAGCCCTACCAAAAAGGAGTGGTGGGGAGAACAGCTCCTTGTATCTGACTTCCCATTACATCCTCACCAGGGACCACCATAGTCTACCCCTTAGAATAAATAGATGAGGTTAATTTTTCCATCTGTGGAGTTGGTTTAGCAGCTCTCAGCACTGGTTCAGTTGTGCTCCCACTGAAGTTAATGAAGTGATTTCCTTGAGAGCAGTTGGACCCAAAAAGCCCATTTATAGCATTTCTCAGATATTGGAGTTTGTGTCTTTTGTTCTCTTCCTATTTGATATCTTCACCTTCCAGATCATAACAGGCAGGGTTTCCCTCAGCTTTATCACAGTGCTGTTACACACTTCCAGCCATAATATCCCTTGATTTGGGGGCGTGGGAGAAACATGCAGCCTGCCACATTTGACCACATCCTCTGAAGCTGAGGTTGTGGTTGAGCTAATTATTTTCACGGCTGGAAGAGAACAGACAATGCTGCCTAAAGAGTGGGAAGATATGTGTCTGTGTGAGCCTGTGTTTGTGTGGTTTATACCATCTGGGAAGAGCAGAGCCAGATACACTTCCTCTTGGCTTTTTTTTTTTAATGTGCAAATCTTCAGTAAAATCTCATTTCTCTGCTGAAGTCCTGCATTTGTCTGAGGGTTGGAGGACTGCATCTCTCTGCAGAAACCCTGCCCTCTGGAATTCCTGTTCTCCGTTCCCCAACTGACTCTTTTTAGCTTCTGAGGGCAGGGGGGAAGTTGCCCTTCCTCTGCATTTCTTGTTTTTGTTCCATGAGCAGTATGAGGTACCCTTTTATTTATAATCTGAACGTTAGGGATGTTGGGCCAATCTGGTGCTTCCAGCTGGCTGAACACTTCCTAGAGCTTTGGATGCCAGATATAATGTAATTTATTGTGGAAAACAGTAGGGGAAATACACTTCTTGCTATCAAAGGTTAATGTGGAATATCAGCAGCTTTTCAGCAAGGATACATGTACTGTTGGATAGTCTGTGATTATGTGTCACTTATTAAAAGAGAAAAACAAATTGTTTTTCTTTTTGATGCTGCTGTTTAACCCCTTCTGTTTTTCCTCCTTCCCCGCAATTATTTTGACTCCTTGCATTTTGCAGTTTTCACAAATTTCCTCAGGGAGAAAAAATAAAATCAATTGTACTTTGTTTGGCATGAAACTGAGCAAAATAAGGTTGATTTTGTTTTGTTTTTTTTTTTTTTTTTTTTTTTCCTTTTGGCTTTGTTCTAACTAAAACATCCGTTTCTGTGCCAAGACAGACCAAAATTGCTGAGTTAGCCAAGGCTATAAATTGAGCTGGTCCTTTTACCTCTAGAAAATATTAAAGCATCCTTCTGCCACTGATCTGGCACTCATTGCTGGATCAAGTGCTACTATTAACGGGAAATCAGGAAAGTACATTATCACTCCAGTGCTGTCATTATCAGAGGGTTTCACTGAGCTACAGAGGCAGGAAAGTGACACTGAGAAGAGCAGAGAAAAATGGCACACTTAGAGCAAGGGAAGGGAAGCTTCAGACAAAAAAACTTGGAGACACGTTAGGAGTTTAAGGTACCCAGCATGGATGATTTTAAAGGGGATGTATTAGGTAAAGTGTCTAATTATTGTTCAGGTTTAGAGGTAAACTGGTGTAGATTTTTCTAATGGGCTCCTTTAATCAATTCTGGAAGATCTGAAACCTGCCAAGGCGAGATTGAGTCAGCCTAGAATCTAGTGAGGTTTATTCTGCACCAAGGAGAACCCCAAAGAGAGATTTTATTGGCAACTTTTTTTCTTTCCCAGTAGAGTAAGTTCCCTCTCAGGGATTCTTCTGCTTAAGAGAGGGTTTTTTCATCATCAGAAATACACAGTGAACTGCACTCAATTAAAAAATATAATGGAAACAGATAGAATAATAAGTTAGTAAATACTGTAGTTATTTAGGACATAAACTTATTACTTACTCTGAATGTTGTTGGTCAGTAGATGGGGGAGCTGCTTTCTTCCTGCAAAGCCATGCTGAATTCACCAGCTCTTTTGTCATTAGAGCCATAAGGAAGACTTAGGTGAACATTTTGTTATAGTTCACAGTCTGGGCTGCATTCTGACTTCCATTTTATGGGATAAAAAAAAATGACAAATAATACATAAATTCAGTTTGGTTTGCTTTTCCTTTTCAAAGTTCTCCAGAGACCTGAAATAATCTTCCTGACACCCATGCAAGGTAAGCGTAGCTATCGAGTTTTACAGCTGTGGAAACTGAGGCACGGAGAGGTTAAACAGTGTCATTTGGAAATACTGGTGCCTAAAATGAAGCAACTTGAGTCCATGATCCAAACAGCAGAAGCTCCAAGCTCCTGATTTCACTAGAGAACAAAAGGATGCTCAAAAAATATCCATGCAGCAGGCCCTGAACGGACGTGCTGAAATCTGTGGCTGAGCAAATGTCCCCTAAGAATGGTTCCCCAGTTTGTGGTCAGATCACTGGACCTGACTGGTCGTCAGGAGCTGCATGTGGTTCCTACCCCCCTTTAGGATTTGAGAATCTGACATTTTAATTGATATTTGCTGCCAACTTACGTGCTCTTAGTCAAGTCTCTTAATTCTATACCTGCATTTTTTTTTCCTGTGTGACAAGTCTCCTTAATAAGCATGATCAACTTCACAAGAAAACCTTTTTAGCAACATAAAATGTATTTTTGTTTTTGTTTCTTGGGGTAGGCTTCCCTCTGAGAATTACTCACCAAGCCACATATTTGCTTTGCTCAGCACTATTCTTGTAGAAATATTTCTTGTTTATTTAGTCTTATGCTCTGGCCTGACATTCCCTTGTTGCTACAACACATTTGAGTAAGAGATTGAAGCACCCAGGGAATCCAAGATTATGCCCAGAAGTTAAAAAACGAACACTGATTTTAACAGTGGTTTTGGGGGGGCTCTATGAACCAGCACATTCAATTTTTCAGCATGTGAGCCCTGACTCTGTGCAGAGCTGGGATTGTTCTGAAGGCTCCTGTAGTTCACAACAAACACTTCCAACCTGGGGCTCCCAAGGAGCAGATGTACCTTTCAAACACTGGTTGCTTTCCTTGAGCACTTATTAGTTTGACTAATACAATTTCTGCCAATTCATAGTCTCAGTAAATTAAACAATATTGAACTACTATTTCACATTTCTTCAAAAGTCATCTATTCCCTAAACTAAAGAAGCAGAAATTTCCTCGTCCCTCCCTCTAAGTTGTTTTCAAAGAGGTTTCAAAAATCATTCAGATAATGAGACTTTAGTACTGTGAAATTTTATCAAAGAGCACTCTTTCCCTGGACTCAGATATGAACATATTTTGCCAATCAGATAAAACTTCCCAAGCCTTTTTCTAGCAGTATCAGTGGTTAACTTGATCTTATAGCACTGAAAACGATTTCGTGCTACAAATCATTTTTCATAGAATTTCTTCGTTATGTTGGGTGAACTCTGGAAAGATTATTTGTTAAGAACATTTCCAGGAACTTTACAGCACGGTGTAGTCTTCAATGAAATGAAAATTACTTTAAAAGGTTTTAGATTAATAGAAGAGAGAATGTATAATGAAAAAGACTGAAAGGGAAATATTTAAGTGTAGCAACAGGCAGAAGAAATACCTATTAAGCAGAATAATGTCTGTATATCTACCTCCTCTCCATTTTAAATTGTATATATTATTTTAGCTGTTAGGAATCTGTCCTTCCACCTTGTGAAAGCTGACAATTTTTACTTACAGCCTGAAGCTAAATACTGCAGTGCCTCAAAATGGAAGATGAAACAGGCCAACAGGTTTTCTTTGTCTTAAAAAAAAAAAAAATGGAATGTCGTTTCTTCTCCCTCCCCCTCGTGTGTTCCTCCCCCGCCTCCCCTGCTACATCCCTACTGGTATCAGCAGCTTTTCCTCCAAAAAAGCACTAGATGGTGCCCCTTTTCTTTGAGAGTGACAGAGCTGGATCCCCAAGGGACGTGCTGCCCTGCCGGGAAAAGCGTCGGACACAAAAACTCCTGTCCCTTAATATAATTATGAGTCCAATATAAGTCCCTTTTTTATCTTTCAAGTCTTCAACCCTGAACTAGATCCATCTTTGGGAGATCCTCTTGTTCCTGTTGGAAAATGAGTCACGACTTCAAAGATTCACGGGCAGTAATTTTTTTAAAAAGTGATTTTAAATCAAAAAGGGGAAAGAGCAGGGTATGTACCTTCCTCCCTGTTTTCAGTAGCCCAACACTGCGACATCAAAGAAAATTCTCATTCTTTGCTGAAAAAACTTTTCAAGTAAGATCTTTAATCAGATGCTAGCTGGTCAGGCTGACTGATACTAATTTGTTAATTTTGTTATGAACCTTTGCCTTTAACTGACTGAGCTGCTGTTTGTAAACAGAATTGATATTACATTTCAATATTCCTTTCAAATAAAGTGGCAAACAGGGAACCTGGCCTAGCTTTTTATTCTGCGTGTTCTGTCAGCTTTATATCTTTATCAAAAAAAAAAAAAGTTAGTAGTTATGTTCATCAGTTTGTTACCTAGCTTTTGAAACTGGAAGGAATAATTGGCTAAAAGGATATAACCGACCTGCGTCTGTGTTTCTTTCTGAAAAATAATGTTTACCTGCTACATGTCATCTTTGTATTTAGACAATCGTTACATTCTAGATCCCTAACAGAATAAACTGATAACAGGGCATTGAAACAAATTCAAAATCAACATCAAATAAAATGTTTGCTTGTTAAGAAGGAAAGTTGAGGAAGATACCTAACCTCTCATTGTGAAAACCCTAAAAATTAACTGAAGAAGAGCCACTTCCTTGAATCAGTTTATTTATGCATTTGAAATGGCATAAAAGTAATCATTCTTTGAAGTGACCCAAGATAAATTAGTCCAGGTTTGTCATTTCTTACTATTTTTGTAAATGGTCCTTAGAAAATTAGGTCCATTGGCATCTGGGAACAAAAAATTCAACTGGGAAAAGAAGCTCTAATATGAAACAGAAAGAATTATTCCCATGCTCTGGCTGCCCTGTCATATGTCATGACATGTGGCAGGTTGACTGCTCATTAATTCTATTTATATCAGTATGATAATACACCCCACTGAGTACACATGTGTTAAAATATTCATAAATTATGTTTAGTGCAAGCAGATATACATTACATGCCAAAAGAAGACTATTATTTAAAGACAAAACTGGTAAACAGTCAAACATGGAAAAGTCTTTTTAATGTTAGGCCAGTACATTGTGTATCATCAAACTCACATTTAATTGCCTTTACTTGCAGACTCTGTCTCCAGCAATGTGCTATCCAATGCACCTTTATATTTTTGAACAGCTTGCAAAAGAAAGAAGCGGCTTTTACTGAAAGTAATTGGAATTTCAGCAATTACTGTAAATCTCATATTATCTCAAAGCAGTAACTATAACAATTTGAAATATTTAAAATGAAGCATTACTTTGACCTGCACATATTTCAAGGTACTTTTACATAGCTTAAAGCTCTACTCTAAATATTAAAAAAATTCAGATGTGAACTATTTTTGAAGGGAAATGCAGTTTAACCCTCAAAATACTTAATAGCAAATTTTAGGCAAAGAATTAGCCAAAAATAGTTAATCATCCTTACTCAGGATATTTTATGTTACATATATCTCTGTCAATATTTATATCTATATCTATATATGCTAAACTTTTAAAAAGCCTGTTAAAACAGTAAAATGAAAAGTATGTTTTACAGGTAGTAAATTCTGCATAGAATGTGAAAGTAATCTCAGGATATTAAACCAGATATTTCTGTGTCTTAAAATCAGTTTGTTCAGCATCAAAATGCTCTTCTATGTGCAATCAGGTTTGAATTTCTCCTAGCGATGGATCGGAATTATTAGAATATTTAGACATTCTTTTTTTATCTGGCAAGAAATCATTATGGATTATGTTGAATTCCTTTATTTAAAAAAATAAATTGGCAATTTTTTTCTTTCCCAGTAGAATAAATTTCCTCTTGTTTTAATGATGTTTTAAATTTAAATGTTTTAAATGATGTTTTAAATTTAAAAATGCATCTCAGAACTTTGGAAATTATCACAAATTATCGTGGACTAATGGCACAGGTGTTAAAATCCCTGCAAGTTTGAGAATTATTAACAGAAGGTACGAAACAGCAGACATTTATTTGCAGTTATTGTGATAGCAGTTCTCCTACTAAGTAAGCACAAACCGAGCTGGTTTCGATATCCTGTCAGTGAATGTTTGGGAAACAATTTGAAAACTTTTAAAAATATCAAATGCTGTCGTGGGGGCAGAGAGAAGGGAGAAGGGGGTTGATTCATAGTGAAATTTTGAGAAGATATATGACGGGATTTGGACTTTATACGTATCACAAAAGGCAAATTTAGTTTCTGCTCAGTTTTAAGAGACCTGAGCAGGGGCAGGTTGACATGGCTGACTCTAAAGCTGTTCTAATCACAAAACCGTGCTGATGTTTCTAGCAGCAGGGAAGCTCAGTGACTCCTGATAAAGGACAAAGAGGGGGCACAGGAGCACGATGTCACAAAGCCATCTCTTCAGCAGATTTGGTGGGAAAGATGCTTTTCCCAGGTGTTTGGGGGCAAAAATGTCACCCCTCGATTTTGGGCTGCATTGCCAAACTCACCAGCCCAACTGATGGTTGCCCAGGATATACAAGTGGCTTAATTTTAGCCATCAGCAAAATGCTTAGAAGGGGTTGGGAATTTTCTCTTTCTCTGATTGAAAAGGCTGGCTTGAGGAAACCGAAACATTTTTTATTTTATTTTTTTTCAGGCAGGTATCAATTTCAAAGAAACTTTCATCAGAAGAGATTTGTCAGCCCTCGGATGGAATTTCTGGTGGAGACCAGGAGGAGATGGCAAAGTTGGGAGTATCAGGTAGCGCCGTGATGGGTCAGGGCACTCACCTGGAATGTGGAAAATCAAGGTTCAGGCCTGGGGACTTGAACGTGAGGCTTTACAGAATGCCCTGACACACAAGGCTTTGGAGTTGTTTGCTTGCTGTGCTTTTAACTGTTTATGCAAAGTGGAGCCCTGCTAGTGAGCAGGAGATCTCCAGACCTGATGTGTCCCTGATGTGTCAGACTAAGACCTGGGGCACTCTGTGGAAAACGGGAGAAAATGGCAAAGCAGGCAGCACTGAGTGCTTTCCCCACCTTTTAAACACTGCTCAGCTCTCATTCTTGTGTATAAAATTCAAAAAGTCTTGGTGGTCCTGGCGAGGAATGGGAATCCTCACCATTTCTGAAATCTCATAATAGCTTTGCAAAATGCAAAACCCACTTCTCCCATCCCACCGCTGTCCTCTTTGCCTTGCAAAAAAATTCCACTGAATTCCTGGGAGCAGACTGTGACTCATGTAAAATGGTTTGTCAATTGCTAGAGAATTCACTGGATATAAGGCTCCTTGTAAGTATAAAAATCACAGCCTCTTAATAAGACAGCTTTTAAAAATAAAATGCTTTCTGAATTTTAAGAAACTTTGTAATAATATAAACAAGGCTTTTAATCTTGGTAATGTTAGTAGCAAATTATATACAACATCTAATTTTATCAGACGATAACAGTTGTAGTTTTTATCTTCAAAAACAGGTTGTGAGTGCTTGAGGGGAATAACTCTTCATAGCAAAAGCTAAGTTAATTTTGTGTTGTCTATGTTGCTGGGAGAGAAGCATTTCTTTATTTAGTTCTTTTTTTTCAGGTTTTTTTATTTTTTTTCCTCTAAAAAAAGGAGTCATTTCATGCAGCCGTTTATTTAAATACAGAAAAAAAATATCACATTAGAAAGATCTCTCATTATAAGCTTTCTGAAAGTTTGCTCTGCACTTTCATGTAAAACTTGGCCTCCGTACAGAACTGCTGTACAATCATTTTCATCTGAGATTTGAACATATTGGATGAACTAGAGCAGTTCTTTCTTCTATCCTGTCATTTTTTTCCCTTGGAAATGATGAGCATATGGCAGCCACCCTTACTGGATTCTCAAACAACAGGAGGGACCTTATTTCGATTCCTACATCCTGTCATCAGTGAATCCCATGATATTTTGTTCTTGCAAGGCTAAAGATGTGATTCGCATTTGCCATAAGGACAGAGCTTAATGTGATGCCATTTTACCACAGGAGCCCTCAATCAGTTAATTAAACATGATATAAATCACCGCATGTATTTGTAAAGTAAGATTAATATGGCAAAGTCAGAGTAATGAGGAATCCTCACCATTGTCTGAGTGTGAAGCACTGATACGAAGATTACCCTTTTTGAAACTGAATATCTTTGAGTGGGTTTTGTTGGCTTAATCCCTCAGACTGCTTTGTGCAACTTGAAACGCAGACCTGTCATCTTTAGCCAAAATTTCAGCCATAACTTCCTCAGCTTTCACCCAATCATTTAAATCAGCATTCATAATACTTTAGAAAGATCAAACCTTTCAGCATACCACAAGGCTTCTTCGTACCACCTGGGACATTGGCAACATGTTTAATAAATATTTCATTTCATCCTGGAGATTCTTCTTCTTTTTTTTTTTTTTTTTTTTTTTTTTTTTTTTTTTTTTTGGGGATTTACAGGGTACCCACAGCAGCACATTCCATCACTATGATCACTTAGGTTTACAGGCTTAATAAAAGGTTGGCTTTTTTTTCTTTCTTGAAATGCTATGGAGCCTTGTTAAACTAGAGCCATTACAAACACACAAAATAGGTGCTCTAGAAAGATCAAAGTTTCCTGAAGACAGCTCTCTAGGGTTCTGGAGCTCTATTTGAAAATCACTCCATTTACAAAGTAGAGATTTATAAACCCATACTTTGAAAATCCTGTGTTCAAGTAATGCCAAGGGCCTGATATCATTTAATATGGAATCCACTTCAGCCACTCCCTTGTGACATCAAACTATGAACCACTCTGAGGGAAATATCTCCTGATAGATGGACATCTCATGGCACTGTGTGCATCCTGTGGCATGGAGTCTTTCATGGAACACATTGTTGTTTTTTTTGTTACAGAGCACCAGGCCCCTATTTTGCTTTTTTAAAACACCAGACATATCCTGGATATATCAGGCAGCCTTGACCCTTTGTATTTCAGTGAGAAATGTGTAGGAGAGGAAGGAAAAAGGGGAAGAAATGATGCTGTCCTTGTTGTTGGACTGAAATCTGTGTTCATCAGGGCAGTGAAGGCAGGGATCAGGGTAGAGGCAGATCCAATGGAAGGAAAAGGTGCCTCCTCAAACAAAACCTCACTCTGGAATCTTACAGTGTTTGAAGAGAGTCTCAGAAGCATTATGCTATCAAAGGAGCTGGCAAGAGGATAAGATACAGTCAGAATGCTTAAGTGCTTTCCAGAATTTGTTCAGAAAATGCTTCCACCAGCTTGAGACAGATCTTGATAGCCTCACTATGACTGAACAGCACAAGTGGTACTGGTTTAAAATGTTAAATGGGAGGGTGTCCCAGCTGGGACTGGGGTGTCTAGGAGGTAATTCAGTGTCACTGGGGAATATGCTGCCATTGTACCATCTGCTCCTTCACCAGAAAAAAGGAGAAAAGTGAGGAAATACATGGGTGCTTTCTGCCTCTCCCAGGGCAGTTGTGATGCTGGATGTCAAACATCATGAGCAGAGAGTGCAGAAGTGGATCCAAAAGCCAAAGGGGAAGGAGAGGTCCTTGGACACTCATCCCTTTTCCCCATGTTACCAGCAGGAAATTGTCTGAGCAGACTAAGCTTGGTCTAAAGTGCCCCACACTCACAGACCCTGTGATGTGCAACTGATGGAGTCCAGCTACCTCAAGAGACAGGGTGTGGGGAGCCTTTCAAAATTTGCATGGGGGCCTTTCAAGTTAATTTCTGGTCTGGAGCCTCCGCTTATTTTTCATTGATACCAAGCTTAAGGGCTTGACTTTGTGAGCTGGACTCTGTGAGCCCTAAGCCAGAGTTTAGGAGCACACAGACCTGGGCTCAAACATCAGCTGTTAAAGTGAGACCCCCTGGCTGAATTTTTTTTTTTTTTTGTCTGTCCTGATGGCCTTCAGAAAACCAGTAGATCCTGTGCAGCTGGAAGCCCTGTCATTGCTGTTGGAGTTTTGAAGGGTCTGTATTTGCAAACGCATGAATGATGAAAGTAAAAAATGTAACAGGAGAATCCCTGTTGTATTCATAATTTTTTTAAGCTGCAGGTGCATAAACATAAACACTTGAGATGAGATGATCTCCTTTCTGTGCTCTTCATTAGGCTAACGCAGTCTAAATTGAAACTGAAGTGAAAAACTCTGTCACAGAATTGTGTTTCATTTCTGCTACTGGTTTTTTTCTCTCATTCATTTTCTTTTTAAGTTCACAAACTCAGATTTGCTTTTGATGCAGCAGTTAATAAATATCATTGTGATACTGATTTGTGGATAGCTATTTGAGATTTAGCCTAAAACTATGCATAAATTACCTTCCAATACCTTGGCAAATGGCCTGTTTAAAGAACTTCACTCTTCTATGATCACTGTCAATACAATTTTCATTATAAAGATCGTTATTATACCAAAATTACTATACTGAAAGGCTGTCAGAAAAAGATGTGTTTTCCTCTGAACTCTTACAAGTGTCTGTTATGATGCAGGATTTTTCCTCTCCTCTCCTCTCCTCTCCTCTCCTCTCCTCTCCTCTCCTCTCCTCTCCTCTCCTCTCCATTTTTTACAGTTTTCTGGTTAGAGTTGCTTATTTTTCTACTCTTGGAATTCATCACTCTCATAAAACTCCAGTTACAGCTGCATTTGCTTACTGTGTGGCTTGCTTTTATGGCTTTCCCAAACCTGTATTGCATTTTACAAAACCTGCACCGTAGAGTCCCATGTTCATTCTTGTTCTTATTTTTGCCCTGTGGGTGATATTGCTTACTTATCCAGTGCTGTCAGACCCTGAATAGCTTTGGTTTATTTATTCCTTTCTTACATTGTTGTGTTTTGTCTGATATCTAACCTAAAATTCCTTGTCATTTATGATGAAGACTTGCAAAATGCAAACAGTTTACTGAGGGGATTAAGAGTTGATGTGGAGGATTAATGCAGAGCTGAGGAATCTCCCTGGAAGATATTTGGATCAAATCCAGCCTGCACAAGTTACCACAAGTTGCAGTGGGCAGAGACAATGTACATTTTCATTGGTTTGAGGTACTTTTGTGTGTAATCACTCAGATATTGAGAAGGTTCTGTTTTGGGCAGGTTTGTATGATTTTGGGGTGGAATCACTCCAGTGCTTTCTTTCAGAATGTTCATCAAAGTGAATTTTACATTTGGTGCCTGAGCATCCACGGGAAAGGCACTTGGGGCTGATAAGAAGTTAATGTATGAGGTAGAAATGTCTGTGTGCATGTCCAGCCAGGATGGGGAAACAATGCCACAGGACTTTTTCCCCTAGTTTGGCACAGCTTAACACTCAAATTGAAATTTTTTTTATTATCCTTTTTTTTTTTTTTTTTGGAATTGAACTACTTCATTCCCAACCTTTTTGAAAACTGTTAAAAACGTAGTGAGGAAGCTTAACAGAATACTGGTGTGAGTTCCTTAAAGTCAATTTACAGGTGAGGAAGAAGTCTTGAGTTTTTTGTATTAATCCCTCATGTTCCCCCCACAAACACTAGTTATAAATAGTACATCTAATACTATTAGCAAATATTGGTGTAGTTTCAGATGAAATATTCCAGGGCATAGAGCTCAAGGAATAAACCTTGCAGGGCTACTTGTAGACCAGTTTATGATGCTGGGATCTTTGTTGAGTCAAATATTTGATATAAAAAAGAAACACCCAAAAAACCAAAAAAAACCACCACAAAACAAACAACCAAAAAAACAAACAAAAAACCAAAACAAAGCAAAAAAAAACCACCCCAAAAATCAAAACAAAACTTAACAAAAGCAAAGAAAAAGCCACCACAAAACAAAGCAACAAAAAACCCCAAAAAACAAGCCAAAACCCACCTAGAAAAACCTAAAAAACCCAAACAAAACCCAAAACAAAACAAAAAAAAACCAACAAAAACCTGATCTTGAAAGTAATCAGTATCCCCGTTCATATGCTCTACATTTAATGTGTTGTAATTTCCTGTCAGGTTTTTAGCAGATTTGTAATCCTCCTTGTTATAAGATTAAGGTAGGCTACAGAGACACGTTCCTGAATTTTCCCTGAGAAGTCAGTGAGTGCAGTAAAGACTCCTCCATTTCACTGGCTGAAGGATCAGACCCAACTTTTGTGTTTGGTGGTAATGCTCAAGTAGGCTTTAGTGGCTTTTGTAATTTCTTTGCAGCATAATAAAAAGCTCTTTAGAACATTGTTACGTGGATTAATATAGAAAGTGCTGGTGATACTTTTATACGCAGGGAGTTTAATACAAGGATGCAAGAGCAAATTGATTGCAGGCAATCCTTGTGCTTGAGTACCCAGGAGTGAAAGGAATGATTACAATAACCTCTGGGATTTCTCCTCAGATGTGGTTCCTGAAAACACCCACACCCACAAAGTATTGGGCACAACAGAGTATTGTTTCCTTCTGATGTGGAATCACAAAAAACATATTTTACTTGAGGAGGTGGGAGGGCTGAGGGGGAGAGGAAACTCAAGAGACATTAATGTTTAATGTTTTTAATTTTGTAAAATGAACAACAAAAAAGGCTATGGTTTGTGAGTGCTGCTGAGATTGTTTAAACCCTGGCAGCTTGCTGTCAGATGAGATGCTGAAAGCCAGGAAGGAAGAAACTGAGGGGGCAAACTGAGTAAACTGCTGGCACGTCACCTTTGGCACCCTGATCTGATGGAAGAGTGAAATAATGGCGAAACAAATTTGGCATGCGTTGCTGTGGTTGCCACGAAATGACTTGCACCACCTTGAATTGTATCAGACAGGACCTTGAATTGCAGCCAGGCAGGTATATCTCTCTTCTGTTTGGAAGGTTCTAGCTGTTACAGAGCTCATTTTCCTGGCCAGCCCCTGGGTTAAGGACTACATTAATTGTGCTTTTTGCTTCACTGAGCCCTTCCAGATTGCCCTCTTCTGCCCTGACAGAGAATATGTCTGTGACTGAGGGCTTCCAGGCAGACAATGCCACATCTCTCAGGAATGAGGAGGAATTCTCAGAGGACTTTAATACCTCAGCTTACCAAGGGTGTTTTAACCCCTGGTAAATGCTGAAGAGAGTAATTCAAGTTATACAGGTTAGAGCAGTGTCTGTATATACTCTGCACAAAGGAGCTCAGGAAGCAGCATTGCTTTTCCATGGCAGATCCTGAAACTTTAGGGTGGGGAAGAGATATTTTCAAGGGAAAAATAAATTCAGAAAAAAAATTCTGGAATCTGTCAATGAGTTTGTTTCAATAAAATAAAGATAGGCCTCTAGTATTTTAAAATAATTAATAGACAATATCAGTCTTTGTAGTTTACGAAACCATAAAATTAAAACAAAGTCAGAAAATAAAAATAAGAATTAATGATCTTAACAAAGTCAAACAATTTTTGCCTTTCAAAAGTGCAGCACTGCAGCTTTTATTGTGAAGCTGAAAATTTTTGGCAGAAAAAAAAATAAAATCTGTTTATATTTCTTCCCCCTCTTTGAGGCTGACTGATTGCTTTAATTTGTAGGGTGTATGTGCTCAAAGTGCTCGGGTTGGTAGTATCCATCTGGTGTATACAACTCTCAGTGGTCAGGGCATTATAATACTGTGCCTCACTGGAGATTTTCCTGGAAGGGGATGTAGGAGTTGCTCCAGCACAGCTCTGACACCGGTGAGACTGTGGCAAAGGAACAGATGTTGCTGTAGGTGAATAATAATCTGCTGTTATGGGGGGCGGGGGGGTGAGCACACTACAAATGAACAACGCTGAGCTCATTTAGGTGTGTGCTGGTTTAGGCTGTGCCTTCATTTGTGCCATCTTTTTCAGGAGCCACCTTTGTTGTTTCTGTCCTGTTGGAGCCCCAGAACCAAGGTCAGGTCTCTCCGTGAGTCATTAAAACCTGAAAAGGACTTGGGAGGAAGGAACCTGTCTAGTTATGACTATTTGCTGAGTGGAGGGACTCAGGTTTGGCAAAGAAGAGCTTTCTGTGGGATGGCAGGATGGAGCTTGGTGAGCCTCTGACCCTATTTACTCCCCAGAAACTATGGGAATGGGAAATATTTTAACTAGTATAACTCAGACCATAGACACTATTCCATATGCCTCCTCTTTTGCGCTGGGTCCAGAAGTTGCTGGGACATCCATTCCTGGGGTGGTACAGCAAAGACTTGTCATCCAGGACAGATTGATAGAAGAATTCATGCTATTCCTCCTTCAAGTGCCCTGGAACATGTAGGGGATAAAGTGATGATTGCATTTGTTTTACAGTGGGCTAAGGATGGGAAAACTCCAAAAGGTTGCCTAGAATGATGAAGAGAAAAGTTACTGTAAAAACCAAATTTTATCTCTTCTTTTCAAGGTTACTGACTATTGTTATATTTTTCTCCCATGAGCAGCAGGGTCATTACCTGCACAGCCTAACCCAGGAAAAGCACTCTCCTCAGCTGGGCCAAACCCACCTTGGAGGAATAAAAACATTTCATTGGTTTTCTCATGTAATTTCTGCTACACCAATATCTCCAGTCACTGTATTTGATGACTGTTGAAGATTTTTCATTTTATTTGGATGATCTAGGTACCCTGCATTGACAACTGCTCTCACTGCAGCATTACTGAAGAGCTAATGAGTGTTAGGACAGGCCTTAATAAATAGGTGTATGTTTTTTAAGCAATGAATGAGAATAGCTTAAAAGTGGAGTTTTAAAATATGCAGCATGATTTTATGAATCAGCTTGGTTCTAACTAAGTTTAATTTAGAAAAGAGCCTCTTCAGCAAATGAAATTTTATGGCACCATTCCCAGTTGGTCTTAACTTTCCATACAGATTCTAAGTCTCAGTGCAGGTCAGAAGGAGACCTGAACTCCTCAGTATGAGGGTGGCTGGTATTCAGCAGCTGCAGTGACAGGCAACTGAGGAGGAAATGATAGAATAGATGAGGAATCCAGAGCAGGGTTTTGGTTTGAAACTGTGTGTCAAGTTCCTTTCAAACTACATTTTAAAGTGAAGCAAAAAATGTGATAAAAAGGAACTTGTCAGCAATCATTAGGCCTAAAATTAAATCTGCTCTTCTACTCAGTTTACAGGCATGTAGTAGCGTGTTAGACTGCTGCTCTGCTCTGTGCCAACAAAGAGGCTGAATCCCAAAATGCTCTAATACTGATTCTAATTCTTTGGCCATTTTGCCCCTGAAGTTCTTAAGGCCTTTACATGCCTAGTCCTGTCAGCTGTGTCCCCATTCCTGCAGCACAAAATCCAGGTATTGAGCACTGCAGAACTTACCACTTATGGTTACAGCTTCCCCTTCTCAATAAACAGTGGCTGTTTAAAGACTGTTCAGAGCATGACAAAAAATAGAGGACAAGCTTTGAAAGTCCAGTTTATTGCCAGACTCTTTTCCTTTTGAACTGACAGCTCTGAAGGGAAGAAAAAACTGGTGTAGACAGTGAAAGCCTAAAGCAGCAGCTCTGCTCAAAGCCTGTGACAGATTGAAGAAGTCAGGAGCTGAGTGACATCAGAGCTTTCTAGGAGCAAGATCTTTCCCAGGCTGGAGAAACTGGTTCCATATCTCCTGTGCTTGCCTGGAGACACGAGGCTTGTCAGTCCAGATAGCTCCAATTTAGATAAACACTTTTGTTCCCTCGCTTTGGAGGGGGCATTGCCTTTCCTGGATGACAATCCACCCATGAAATGCTTTCAAACCTGTGGATCTCCCACAAAGGATCCTGCAAGCAGTCCTAATCTGTCTGCTCTGGTTTCCCTTCTCGCCATAACCTATTCAGATCTCCAGAATGAATCTCATAAATGCAGAACTGGGTTAAATCTGTTGATTTCACAAGTCCCCTGTTGTTGTTTTACCCTAATCATGCTGTTTTGATGGGTTTTACCTTGGCCTCTGTTGTGTTTCCATTGTGGCCAGCTAAGCTTGCTTTCCTTTCCACTGATATTGTCCTATATTCAGTGTTTTGACTTTACATGACCCTGACACTGTGTAGGGGGAGGAGGATGGAAAAATTGTATTGCTGATGGCTAATCCAGTGCATTGCTCAGAGACTTCATCCACTCCAGCAACCTTTTTTCATGGTAATATTTTTTTGTTAGCAACAAAAGGATTAATTCTAGAAATCAAGCTCTTTGATTATGATAAGCATAATAAATATCTTAGACAAATTGCTATCCTTTTAAGAATATTAGTAAATGAAGACCTTTGCTCTTTTTGGCTAGGTTTGAGGCTGCTGGTACGTGTATTAATACCATCTGCACTGTGTGCTAATACAACTCCTTGTTGTCTGGTCTTCCTGGGAATGCATTATATAGATTGCAGCTGGTTCAGGATGCAGCTGCCAGGGTCATGACTCACACTAAGATTAATCATTATGCCTGGGTTAGCTTCATTTCTTCGACTACCCATTACATTTAGCAGAGATTATGAGATGTTACTTTTAACTTACAAGGCTTGGACTAACACCTACTCACCTCAGCAGCACCCAGGCTTTTATAGTGTGTTTCTCTTGGTAAATCTCCTAGAGAAGCAGAGTCTTTTGAGATGCTGTGCTTTCAGCTTGAGGAGCAAAACCCTCAGGGTTCTGTGTGTGAAGTGGCACATGGGGAGATTCTCACATCTTTGGGTTCACTCCTCTGATGGGGATTTATTTGTGCCCAGTGTACACTGCCAATGCAGAACCTCTTGCTGGAGGAAACAAAGAGGAGGGTGAAAACCTCACCACCACTCCTGTTTCATAATTAACATTGCAATTTACCTAGTTCTCTGCATTTAGGGCCAAGTGTTTGAGTGAGAGGCCTCCAAAGAAATTCAGTTTCCTGAGAAGGGAAAAGCCAGTGTGAATATTACCCCTTTACATGTAACTAAGATCATGCCACAATATGACACTTCCCAACAGAATCTTACAACATAAATTCAGCTAACAGAAATGAACAGGAGCCTAATTCGACCACATTCCCCGAAGCTGAGTCTCTGAGATCTTCTCAAGCATAAAGGGGAAAAAAAAGCCACATGTACAGAAGACATTTGAAGGACAATTGACTAAATGTGCCTGTGGTGTTCCACATCAGAGCTGTGAAGAGGAAACTTGAGGTTACCTTTTTTATGTACATATGGTTTAGGTTCCTGCCCCTAGGGTTGTGAGAGAAGCTATTGTTGCTAAAGAAAACCTGATTGTTGATGTATGGGGTAGAATATATGAAAGAAATTATTTATTTTATGTGCTGCAGATACTTTATAATGTTGTACAGGCTTTTACCCCACTGAGCTGCTCAGCCCTGAGTACAGTGAGAAAAAAAATATCTGTATCAGAGAGCCATAGGGTGTGATAGCTACTGAGTGAGAAAACACCCTTGTTTAGGGGGAGAAACAAATTTTCTGAAGTTTCATTTGGCAGAGTATGAAGGAATAGGGCTTGTTCCTCTGTAATGGTCTTCACAACTAGGAGTCAGTTGAGTGTCATTTTTTGGGAGAAGGTCAAACTTCCTAAAAAAGTGTCTTATAGAAATGGGTTGGCTTTATATCACATTGAAATTAAGCACTTAGCTGAGGGGCTTAAGCCAGGAGTCTGTTTACTCTCAGCAACTTCTTCTGTCAATAAGAGAGACCCTCCCTCCTGAGGGCAGCAGGGATGTTCAGCCACACTCTGCAGGTGTCTGTTCCTCATCACCACCTTTGAGATTTAGAAAAGAAGCACCTCAGGCTGGTGGCTAAGGCTGGAATCCAGCTTGCAATATAAATATAATTTGGACCTAGGAAATTTGTGCAGAGCAAGATCAATCCTGGATTGGGTTCTTGTAATTAAGCACTTGAAAACTTCCAGGTCTAATCTGGCAGTCTGAAGGCAGCTGGTGTGGAAAACATAAGAAGGAGGAGAGTGATACTTTCCCCCTCTGCTTCATACCACAAGAGGAAATTTGTAGGGAACCATGTTTGAGGGATCCTCATGCTAAACCCAAGAAGAACTCTTTCAGCTGAGCAGGAGAGTTCTCAGGGCTCACCTGTGGGTTCCTCTGGAGGGTGGAGCTGCAGGAGTCATTTTGGGGTAAGACCTGAGAAGGGAGATTGTGCCTGAGATCTTGTCTGGTCAGGGGCTGGTGTTCCTCTGTGGAACTGAGGAAAGAGCACATTCAGGAGGTGAGTGTGTGATGGAGCTCTGCTCCCTTATGATTTCCCAAGTATTTGTTGGCAGCTGAGGGACACCACTTGAGAGAAAAGGTTCAAAAGAGTCACCAGTCTGCTTGTTGAAATGGGTGTTGTCTTCCCTGAGTTTTACAATTCAAAGTGTGATGGTTGTGGGGTAGACTCAGGGGTCTTTTCTACATCCTGCTATCTTAAATTAAATTTTTGTGGAATTTTTTTTTTTTTTTAAGGTCTCAAAGTGATCTTGTTGTTCATGACTAACACTTAGTCATACATTTTTTTGATTGGAATTTTGTAGTAAGTAGCTTCAGTAAGAACTACAGAGTTCTTTGAAGTGACAACTTTAGAAATGCTAAAGACTCCTACATGGAATGCATATGATTTTTTTTTTTCTTCAAATTCAGTTCTCCCTTTGATTTCAGTACTTCTGGTGCCCAGTAATTCCTGAATCTCCCACTGCTCTGACCCCTGTGTTTTATGCAGTGATGTAAAAGACTCTTTTTGCTTTCAAAGTAGAACTCCCCACACTGGGATACTAAATGCATGTGTGCAGATTTCCCAGTGTTTGCCTTCAGCTCAAACCTTCTTTTAGTGGAAGATGCTTTAGTTGAACCTCTTTTTCCTGAAGAAATGGTAATGTAGGGTTCATACCAGTTGTTTTAAAAGCAGATAAATATATGTGTGTGTGTGTGTATAGGGGGCTTAAAAGAGGGATTGTGTGCAATTGTTCATTTCCACAAAAACACACATTAAGTGTCAAATCTAAGCAGAGAGGTGAGGAGCAATGCTCAGTAGCTTATCCTGGTGCCTAAGGAATCTGCCCAGGAGCCTCGACTACAACTCTATTACCTGTCAGCAGATTTCCATGAAATGAATCTTTTTTTACTCCAGGTTCCTCTGAGATCTGCCTGTAAACCTGAAATTTATAGGAGGTGAATTTTTCTGGGGTGAATTACAAACCTCTGGACCTGAAAAATGTGTTGGTTATAACTCTGGCTCCTTCAATACATTTGAAGCTCCCTTTTGCCTTTCTATAGCAGAGGGAGATCCTTTTCTCTTTGACTGCATGTTGCTTTTAGACGTTATTTACAATTTTTCTGTTGTATTGTCATAAATTAATAAAACAACGACTTTGCATGCAGCCTCAAAGATGTGCACTTTGGATTCTTTTATGTGATCGCTTTGGAGAGGGAAGAAAGAATGATGTTTATTACATGATGTTTCTTTAAATCCCTCAGGATTAACATTTTCATCTCAGTCCCCACCAGACCTCTTTGTAGGTCACTTATGTGCGATACCCTGGTTGCACCCATGACTTGGAGATGCTGTATTCAAGTGACCTAAATTTATTCAGAGAGAGAGAGAGAGAGAGGGAAGGGAGGAGGGAAGAATTGGGGGATTGTGGGGACAAAGTCTGTCTGAAAATTTGATGAAATGCAATTCTCCTTCCTGGAGAAATTAATTCAGAAAAAGACTGGTTTAAGAAATTTCAAAATATAAAGGGAGAGATTAATTTAGGAAGGAAATGCTGTTATACAGCAGCTCAGGATGTGAACAGAAATGGAAATGCAGTTAGGGGTATGGTTACAAAATATGGATGCAAAAGAGGCTTTGCAGTGAGATGTCTGGCACTGCATGATCCAGCAAATGAACTCAAATTAGCTGCATTCATATAAAGTTTATATGAGAGTGAAGGAATCTTCTGGAAGTGATGGTCCCATTAGCAAAGTGACACGCCTTTATTAACGTTATACAGCTGCAATAACCTTAATGGAGCAATCTAGTGTTCTTCCCAAAGGAAGATCTTATCTCATTTATTAATTGTCTTTCTAGTAGTTATTAGTTCATCTGATCTTGGGTAAGTGCAGGGGCTGAAAACTCTGATACTGCAGATAGAGAGTGGGTTTAAATGCAGGATTTCAGTAACTGTGTTCCAAGCAAGCTCGGCTTGAGCCTTGATATATGTTTCCATCTGGCTCGACTACTGGCTGTGCAAATAACTTCATTTGCATTGCAGCCTGAATTAGTCACCTGTTACTAGTGTGCAAAGCAAGTGTTGTCTTCTTTCAGGTGCTGACAAGTGGCATTTAAATGTACCACTGTCAGGTGCATGAGAAATTAGGCTGCTGAGCACATCTCTGGTGCTTCCTCTGGCTGGAAAGTGAGGTAATGATTAACAGGGAGAGAGTGAAGCTGGAACAGTTGCTTGAACCTTGAGGAGGTGCTAATACTGACTGCAGTAATTGGATGTTTTTATCTGACTTGTAAAGTCTTGCTATGGTGTTTTTTGTTGGTTTTGGTCTTCTTTATTTTAAAACAAAAATGAACATAGAGGAAATAGGGATTCTTATTTCCCTCAAGACACCTGGTTAGAAAACAAAGCACCCCGATTATGTGGACAACACAGGTCGTTCTGTGTGTTATATAATGATTTTAAGTGAAGCTTGTGGGGGGAAAAAAAATTTAGATGCTTTGTTGATGCAAGGTGCCACCTGGTAATACTGCAATGGTTTGTTTCTGATGTGGAGGTACTCTCCAGGAATGCAACTTGTCTCAATTGGGGTGATTTTGAGGAGGATTCCTCCTGTACCTGTACATAATCTGTGGTCAAAACATGCTGGAGGAGTGAATGGAGGACGTTCACATATTTTGTGTTGGTAGATGAGCAGTGTCAGTGTGATTTCTCCTGTTACCAGAGAGAAGGGAGGCACCTTAGGGATGAGGGGTGTAGGACTGCAGGCTCTAAATCCCTCCCTGCTCAGTGAGGTGGCTATTTGGGTTTTGAATTTTGATTTCTTGCCCCTAGCCTCATCCTCCTCCAGCAGGGATTTTGCATACCCATAGTAGAGGGCAGAATGCCACCCAGTTAATTCTCTGGAGGATAGCTGCTGTAACTCCTGGTGGGGAACTGAATGTATGGCTCACGCCCTAAAGCAAAGTGTATAATGCTTAGAGAACAGAGTGAGATTTTTTTTTTCCTTTGCTGCTGGAATAAATTATTGTGTTGGAGTGCTGTGGTTTGGACTTTTCCCTAGATGGGCATAGCCAGTAATGTGCATTTAGCAAATAACATTATTAAGTTGAAAAGATGTCTCTTCCAAATTTTATGGGTTTGGAACAGAAGGAAAGTAACAGCATTCAAGGACTTCTAATACATTGTTTTCTCAAGATTACCGCAACAATGCTTTCCTCTCTGCATCCTACAGCATGATTTTTGTATCTCATATAATGCTGCTGTTTAGCTGTATGGGCCTGTTAATTTTTTTAACCAAGCCTATTATGCAGCACATATGAGGAGAAGGAAAAAAAAATTCTGTCCCTAACATTCATTTATGTGTTTGTCAGCATAGAATGCTAGTCTTGGCATTTATTTATGTGTATGACACCATACTGTAGACCCATGTACAATATTCAGTGTAAACATAAGGTGCTCTCAAGCTTTATTTATGACCTCCTGCATCCAGCTGTTAATTACGTCGAGAAATATCTGTTGAGACAAAATGAGAGGTGAGATCCAAGGCAATAGATCCAAACCTAAAGGACCTGGGGGACACAGGTAAAAGCATCTTATTCTCTCCATAAACTTAGATTACAGTACTTGTGCTGCATAGCTGAGGAATGAGTGAAACTAGAAAGTAAAAAACTGAGTTCTAGAGTGAAGGCTGTGTAGGGCTTACAGCTCTGTAATGCTGCCGTAGGAATTATTAGCAGTAGAGGAAACCATTTTTGGGTTCAGGACTTTATTCTTTTGCCCACTTGAAGAAAGAAGAAATTAGTAGCCTGTATGATAATACATTTCTTTGGATGCACACAAAATGTTAAAGTTTATGGAAAATATGTTTATAGTCTTCCTCAGCTATGAGGGCAGAGGATATAATCATCAGTGTATAAAATAAAAAGAAGTGAAATTTCCTGAAGTGTTAGAAGGAGTGACGAGAAGGAAGTTGTGCTGTTGATCCCCATCCAATAGGTTTCCACAAGTAAGATTTGTACAGAAGCTGGCTTAGGTCCAGGCTGCAGCAGAATTAAGCACCTATCCCAGCAACACAAACACTTGTTAAAGAAGCAGTGTTGCTGGCATGAAGAGTTGAGAATTTTTATTACTTTTACTTACACTGCATGCAAATTATTTTTTTTTTCATTTTACTCACAGAACTGGGTATCCTGTGACAAAAGGGGTCATGAAACTTACTTCACTTGGCAACAAAATTGTATTCATCTTTTGAGCTTCCAAAGCGTGTTTCGTTTTTGTTCTGGAAGTGCATATTGGTTATTTTCTCCTGGTTTTCTTTAATGAGCCTGCCTTTATCCAGTTTTTGGAGCCTTCACAACGACAAACTGGAGGAACTCATGCAAAAGAGTTAAAGAGAAGAAGTAGTGGAAAATGTCAAACTATCACATTTCTGCAAAGTAGCCTTTTGTGAAACTTATACCACCATTCTCTGAAGAAAAAGCAGTTAAGTTATTTAAGAGGTTTCAGATTGGCTGGCTGATCAATACCAAGTACTAATAATGCTGTATTAGCAGAGACCTACACACTCAGGCCTTATTGCCATGATGTCCATTTATTGATACTAACATTTGACCATATACAAGGAATTATTTTGACGTTATTTTTGATGAATGTTGTCCATACATGCTATATGGCTTGATCTTGCAAACCTTTACTCGTGAGGGTAGTCAGTTGTCTTCAAAGATTTTCAAGAATGGCCCATATGCAATACAACCCTGATTATCCAAATGTCAGGGGAGACATTGAATAAGTTCATATAATCGACGTTTTGAATAATGAGGAAATTTCCAGGGCAATTAATAGACGTCAGGGGACATGACCATCTTTCAGACGACAGGGAGTTTTCAGAAAATTTAGATTTTGATAGCTGAGTTCCTAATATATGTGCTATTGAAGGACTGAAATGGGAGAACGCTTGAAATGTGTGCATATATTCCTTAATAGGCCTTTCCCTGGAATCAGTCAGAGTTCTATTTACTGTGGTATTGGAATTGAGGGTCAAATTGTCACAAGCATTTAGCTTAATGCTGCAGTAACTCTGCTATTAAGAGTCAGGTTCCAGGAACACGGCATTAAATCAATATGGGAATTATCAGAATTAAAATGTTATTTAGAAATGCATTGGTGTCAGTTTGGGAATAGGGTTAAAAAAAATAAAAAATCCCATGAAATCATGAAAGTAAATAAAGTTAAAGAGAGGAACGTCCTGGAGGTAATGAAAGAAGAGAAATCCAGTCTCTTTTGAGGGAATGTGGATGCCCAATACTCATATAAATGCCCAAGGGAAATTCAGTTTATATCAAAATGACTGTCTTTAAACTTGGAGCTGGTCATGCTGAAGATAATCCAAAGCCAGAAACCCCTGGGTTGTGACTCCTGTCCATCTCTGCGCAGACCAACAGAAGGTGCTGCAGTGGGAGGTGCTGATTTCCTTCCTCCCCAGATGGCTGCATTGGAGCACTCAGGGATGCACAAGGATGGGTCTGCTGGCCCCTGTGCAGGGAGCACCGATGGTGGCTCTGTAGCAATAAATTTGAACAGTTTAAATGTTCAAACTGTTACGTTTGAACACTTTAAGCCACAGTGTGCTCCAGCCAAACAATCTTTAGTTGTTCTTATCAGAACCTCTAGAATTGATCAAGGTTACTAAGGCATAAATTGTTTTAAAATAAGAAAGAAGAGGTTGAAAAACAGAATACCAAGGCTGCAAAAAACTAGATAAAGAAGGGCCATGAAACGCTAAGCTGTAACCAATCATATTTCCTGAAAAGCGCGTAGACAAGATAAAGGCACCAACCAAGCAATGCGTGATCACATGAACAGTAGCTTTAGAATGTATAAATATGTCTAAATAAACAATAAATAACTTTAGCTTTATAAGCAATAAATAGCTTAGTAAATAATAAATAGCTTTTGTTTAATAATATTCTAGTTAGTTGTCCAGAAGTCCTGAGCTCCTGCAATGGTTCTGATTTCCCATCCTCGGGTCAGCACCGCCACTGCCTTTAGCTGTGTGTCTGTAAAAGCTCTGGTGTGGACTTGCATTCACTGCCAACAAGCAGCAGAGGCAGAATGATGACAATCACAACTGATGGTGTGCTGGGGGTGCTTGGCATTCCGTCCTGAGTCAAAACACTGATGTTTGTAGGAAGCTGAGACTGATGCATCAATTTATTTTGGCGCGGAGACGAGCGGCCACTTGTTTCCTAGGAAACATGGGGCTGTGCATATGCAGCTCTGAGTGTTGAGCCCTAATGTTTTCCTTCGTGGTGATGGAGTAGAAAGTTTGTCTGATGAGATCTATTATGCTTAAAGCAGAAGGGAAAATAAATTTGGAAAGTCGCGCTATTTAAAAAGGAGATAGCAGCAATACTGCCAAAGCCATGAGGAAAAGGCAGAAATAATTCAAGAAAATAAAGGAAGTGTCCTTTCTGTCTATCTAATCTAGGAATCTGGAGATTTTTATAGTTGCAGAGCCATCTGCTAAGTTTCATTTATTGTGCAACTTTACTACATCACCATCATCTGCTCATTAATCTGCCTTTTTTAGGTCTGCTTCTGAAATTCTGAACCTCTGAGCATCTGTCAGATAGCTGCCGTTGGTTTTGAAGCAGTCATATGTGTAGTTTAAAGGTTTTTATAGTCAGTCATTTTGTATATTGTGTCAATATTACTCAGCAAAAGCTTAGCAGCTCATAAGAAGCTCACATTGAGCTTGTCAGTAAAACCACTGCTACCACACCCTGACTCTTTGTGTTTGTTACTAGAAAAGTAAATAAAACAGAATTATTGGCAGTGTATACCATGTCTCAAGATGTGGCTTGGATGGCATGGCAGCATTTGGTCCAAAACAACAGAGGATTATGATCACAGATCAATGACCCCAGCAGGAGCCTTACCATTGGCTCAAATGGCTGAGGCTTGGACCAAGGTCAAGGACTTTTGGATGTTGGATCAGACCTGGCCATTCTGAATACACATTGCTGAGATGAGCACAGGGAAATTTAAAATAACCCCATTAATTTCCATCAATGCATAGAGTTCCTCAAATATGGTACCACATCCTTCAGAGGTGGTGAAATGATTCATTCTTCCTGCTCACAGTTAATAGAAAGAAAAACATAAGAGGACTGATCTACCTGAAATGCAGAGCCCAGTGCACTCAGACACAGAGCATCTGTGTCTGAGTGCACCTCAGACTAATCCATACCTTTCCCATTATCATAGCAGCAGGTAAACTGATGCGTTACCTGAGAAGGCACTTGGAATTCAAATTCTGGCTTTCTGGCCCCGTTGGAGGCAAGGCAATCCATGAAGCCCCAGGAGCCAAATGAGCAGTGGCTGCCTCTGTGAGTAAATGCTGCTGGAAATAGGTATTAGCAGGTCTGAGGGACTGGAGTCCTCTGTTGCCAGATGGCTGCCAGGATGTCACCATCCTGTATGCAGCTTATGGATGCCTTTGTCATTCCTGCCCTGAGCTTTCCTGGTGTGTTTTCTTAGACATTGATTTAATTTTGCCTGGTTTAGGTAAATCTTGGTAGCAGTGGATGATTCCAGCTGCTCAAGGATTGTTTTCTTTAGGGACTAATCATTCTGCCTTGATCTACACTCCTAATTTTTGCAGTTAATCTCTGAAGGCTTTTGCTGGGGAAGGCTGAAGCTTCTATCCTGAAACCTCCTGTGAAAGGCCTAACCCTCAGCATTTTGAACCACACTCTGGCTAAATCTTTCTCTCTTGATTATGTATGGGACTAAAGAGACTGTATTTCTAATTAAGGCAGTTAGAGATGAGGTACCACAAGATGGATGAGGTGATCTAACAGCCTGCTGATACTTCCTGGCCCCGTGTTCCTGCTGTTGCTCTTGCTTCAGCTTGGGTGCTCGTGCTAAAATGGCAGGAAACTATCCCAGCAAAACAAATGGAGCCCTCTGACTGGGATGAAGGTGGGGACCAGAACTGGTGGCTGAAAAAGGGGCTTGCTCTGTAGAGGGGGAGCACTCAGCTGTAACTGTGATCCTTGATGGCCACCCTCGATCCTTTAACTGAGGGGAAAAGTTGTCAAATCCCATTGTTGCCTTTCCTCAGTCCTTTTAATGGCAGCAGCAGTGACAGGTGGTGTTGGGCTTCTCACACAGCAGAGGCCTCTAACTGTGCTGACTGATAGGGGACAAAAATATTAGCCAGGGATGCTCCTGAGATAGGAACAGCCATTCCTTCCTGTGGAATTGCACTTGAGTTACTGAAAGAAACACCCAAAGGTGTTTTCTTAAAATAATTTTTCTTCTGTTTTTTCCAGAATACACAAGATTCTGCTTGAATCATTTACATTTTTGTTACAAATGCAGAAGTGTGTTTTATGGCATGCCAGTAGATGAATATTTCCTTTGGGGAAGGGGGGAGTGGGGAAAAGTTGTCATCAGAACCTCTGCTGAAGGGAAGAGTTCTCCCTCTGAAATAACAAATATAGCAGCAGACTCCTGACTTCTGAGATACTTTTCAGTGTGGGACATTGTCCTGGTTTAGGGCAAATTTTGAGAGGAAACTTCTGAAGTGGTCTTTCCTAGAAAGCAAATTCAAGTGCCTCCTCTCTTAACAGGTTTGGGAAGTAAATCTCCTTGGAGAAAAGTGGAAAAAACTGTTTATTTAACAAGCAAAGTACTCACAAACATGATAAAAGGAGCATTATTAAACAATGGAATGTCTTCTTGTTCTGAAGAGATGGCAAATTCAGAAAGTCTTTGTTGTGAGGTGTAGCTTGGCTTCTTCAGTCCCTCCAGTGCTGGAAAATGCCGTGTCTTGGACCCCGGTGGGCCAGAGGTGCGAGCTCATGGTTTTTTTCTGGGTTTTCAGTCTAGAGCAGGGATTATCAGTCCCAAGAAAAAGAAAAGCCACAGTCTGGTGATCTTCTGTGCCTCAGCTAGCTAAAAACTAACTAAAAGCACAGGAGATGTCTGTCCCTCTGTCTGTCTGTTCTGCAGACAGCACAGTCCAGGAGCAGAATGCAGGGCAGTGAGTGCAGTTTCTGAGAATAAATTCCCCTCTTCTTTTTCCCCACTTCACTCTCAGAACAAGTTTGAAAGGTGCACAACTTATTTCTGGGATAAACAAATGAAAGGGGCTACAAGGCAGCATGATAAAGTCACCCCAGGACAGACATACAATTAGATGTGTTGTTTGCCTGAGAGGAAGGAAAAGAGGAAAAGATCAACTCATATGGTCATCTTGACAATAGATGTTGTCATTTATAATCCAGCAGTACTTCTCTAAAGCTAATAAAACTGGAGTCTGTCAGTAAAATTAGCTCTAAGATGCACGTTTTGCCCGGTATTTAGAAATTAAACTTCTCCAGCAAATAGAATAGAGCTTCTGTTCTAATCTGGCATCTCCCTCCATTAGCAATAAATAATAGTGGAACAGGTGGAAAATTAGCATCTTCTTCTCTGACCAGAAAATATCTTATTATGGATGGAAACTTGCCTATTTTTTTCATGGAGCTGTTCTGTCCTGTTAGTTTCTACACCTCGAATCAGAAGAGGCTGGCACGATGAGGGAACTGGGACCTGAGCTATTGTCCAAGTGTCTGGAGTGGAGCGTCCAAGCAGCAGCGCCAGAGTGTTTTCCATGCCTATTTCTGATGAATGAATTGGCTGAACAAACTATGAGGGAAAACATATTTCCAATGGGACAGTGAGTGATGAAATCATGGCCTCGGCCTTGAAGTCTGAAATAAGAATTTTGTGTGGGGCCAGAAATCAAAAGTCTGAACTTTTGTATTTAACAGTTCAGACTTTATTTGAAGTCAGTGATTTTTAGAGGTTATTATCTTTTGTGATCAAATTAGTGCACATTCATACAGCTTGGCAGGCAACGAATTGTGCTGTGGACTACTTCTGGGCTGTGCTGCTGGATTTTGACAAATCCATCCAGCCCCATACTGTGGAATGTGTGGACAAGGTTCAGGTCTGTGCTGATGGAAATGGAAACCTCTTGCTTTACTGAGTTCAGTTTGTTTTCACATGTGGTGTGTTGTCTATCTGGCATGTCTGTTTTATTTATAGCTATATAAATATAATTCTGAAAAAAGCTAGTTGGCAATTTTCACATCAATATTGTGTTTTCAACAGAAAATGGCCTATTAGTCAGCAGAGGCTGCTGGCAAAGCTTTATCGTTTGGATCTAAAAATATTTGGTTTTAATGAAGCATTGGGAAATGAAGACTTGGAATTGTGGTTTTTGCTTTTTTTCCTGTAAAATCATGAAGAACTTGATGCATCTGTTAACAAATCGTTTATTGTTAAAAACATTTTGAGTGAAAGTATATCACAGCTGGCTCAGACATTATGTATGCATTATGTATGTGTTATATTTTGTCTGCTGAGACCACTGAAAAGAAGTTCTTTGTGCACAGTAAGGAAAACTAGATTTGCAAAGGCGGGAGTTTGTTGTTGTGTTTTTGCGTTTTTGTTGTCTAGGGATTAAAAAAAAACAAACCCACCCTCGTAAATTTGCCAATATTTTCATTAGATCTGTCAGCTTTTCTTTGTGACTCCAAATTCCAAATGGTGTTCCCTGTTTGCTTAGAGAAAGCAGGGGGCCCACTTCACAGTGTTTGCTCTGTGACTGGGGCATTGACAGGCAGGCATTTTTCCACATTTTTTTTATTGTCAACTAGAATAAGCAGTTTAATAACTAGGATTAAACCATCAGATCATGACAGAGCAACATTAGCTGCAGGAACCAAGTTGGAAAAGATTCCAGATGTGATTAGATGAATACCTGCCCCTTAGGGGAAATAGTTAAGTGGGCCTCTGTTTTTATAGGTAAGGTAAATGTTTCTTAGGCCATTCTAGGCAGGTATCCCAGGTCTGCATTTTCCCAAAGGTATTGGAAATCCCTTGTGCCAAAGAATGTAGTGTACTCTAAACCTGAGCCAAAACTGTCTCTCTGATGAAAATCAATGGTTTTGCCAGAACACATAAGATTCTGCTATTGCCTTGAATCATTTACATTTTTGTTACAAATGCAAAAGTGTGTTTATGGCATGCCAGTGGATGAATATTTCCTTTGCAGAAGGGGGGACTGGGGAAAAGTTGTGATCAGAACCTCTGCTGAAGGGAAGAGCTCTCCCTCTGAAATAGCAAAACCTTACTGGTTTCAGTGAGATTAAAAATGATCATGAACTTACACCTTCCTTTATCCAGCCTAAGAAAATAAGTGTTTATGTGGTGTTTGTCATGACTGAGTTTGTAGTATATTCACCTATAGATAAGTAGTCAGGGCTATGAGAGACTATTAAAAATCAGATGCAGGGAAGTGATTTCTGGAATGAGAAAAATACCTGTTTAGAGATCAAAATAGTCTAAAAAGCTTGCAGGGCTGCAGGAGCTCCTTCTGTTAGGAGTGGGGAAATTCCCTCATGCTGTTTTAGCATCAGTGCTGAGAAATGAATTTTTCTCTGTTGTTAACTACTTTGGGCCATCTCTGCAAAAATATTAAGGTGCCAAAAAAGTAAAAGTGTAAATCTGGAACACTACAATGTACTTACCTCAAATACTACACTGCAATACTGTTCCAGTCTGTATGATGGGAGATGTACAAAAACACTTCACAGATCTGTCTGTAAACAGCTCTGCTTTCTGCGTAGTCACTGTATGAAAAATGAAATTAACTTAAGGCACCAAGTTAATATCGGTGAAGAAATAAAGCATCAAGTTAGAGTATATGATCATCTTAAAACATTTCTTCCCTTTTTAGTCTTGGGCACTCTGACTAATAGTGCAAATGTGCTTAAATATCTACAGCAGAACACAAATGTAAAGCTTTGAGAGAGTAATTCTAAATATGATTCTTGACTCCAGATAAGTTTTCTAGAAAATTCTTAAAACCTACAAATTTAAAGGTCATATTGTTGTAATAGTCTAAGGGACCTGGGCTACTGTATAAAGGAGGACAAAGACTTGTGGAAATTTTAATAGTTTCAGTCTAACCATATTTCAGTAAATACCATTTTCTGCTTGCTCTTCTGGCAGCTTGCTGTGTAAAAGACTTAACCTTTGTTTCCTTTTTTGTTTAGCATAGAGGAGAGTTTTAGGTGATTGAAGAACCAGTTGGTGAAGCTCAGAGAGTCCACAGTATGTGTATAGTGTATGAAGATGTTCTTCCATAAGAGAAGTGTATGGTCCTGAAAGAATCAAAGGAATAAATTGTGGAAAATATTGGGGTTTGTAAGTTTGTCTTACAAGACTGGACTGCAGTGAAGTTTGTCTCTATTTTTGCAAGTTCTATGTTTATCTGTGGTCTGGTGCAGAGCTTACTGAAGTCAGTCTTTGTACAAACTCTGATGGACTTCTGATGGGTGCTCTTAGAAAATTTATTTTGGCTTCTTTTATTGACAAATTTGTGTGCCTGATGTGAAATTAAACCAGGCCACAGAAAGCACTTAATTTCCATCACCTGCAAGGGAAATAACCACATTTTTTGAAATTCTCTACCTTGCTTTCTGAAATCCTTCACTACTACACAGCAGAGTGTCTGGCAGTGGTCCCTAAGAGTAAAGCTCATCAGGTGTAACACACAGGATAATCTTAGTGAAGAGTGTATGAGAGGTTTGCTCACTGGAGATCACAAAAAGAACCGCTGGGTGTGGGTCAGGAGAAAGCTGTGTGGCTGACAAAAGTGCTCAGGGAAATCCAGGGAAAGCAAGGTTCATCTTGACTAACTCCCAGATTGACCACGGCCCTTTTGGGGGTGCAGTTTTCCCTAAGAAATTCCCTCTGTGGCTTTGGGAAAAAGGTAAACCTTGCCACCACAAGTTCTCTCAGAGCATTTCAGTGATATGCCATTGTCTTAGTTTGGACAGACAGGTGTCTGCCTGGGAAAGCTGGAGCTTCCCTTGAAATGGAGAATGTAAACCCCCTCCCTCCAAATTATTATAATTTTGAAATTAAGGGGCTTTCAGGCAAAGATATGAGAATAGGAATAACAGTTCTTTACTAGGAATATGAAAAGCATAAAAATGTAGTAGTACACACAAAAAACCAAACCAACAACGAAAACACTGACAAGTCAGAACACAACCTGACACCCTGTTGGTCAGGGTGTTGGGAGCAGCCCAATTAAGTCCTCCTGGAGTGGCAGATGTGTTTCTGTTGGAGCAGAGATGATCCTGTAGAAGGGTCCAGTGGTGGTGAGATGGCTCCAGTCTTCTTCTGGGAAATCCAGTGGAAAAACAGGTTGTGCTGGTGTTCTGAATGTCAAGTTTTATCCAGGTAGGAATGCTGGGCTCCTCCCCCTGGGTGGAGCATCTCCCAATGGGATGATGTAACTGTGTCAGCCCTGCAGTGAGCCTGGATGGCCCATTAACAGCAGATATCCCATGGAGGGAGGATGGGTCCTGGAAGACATATGAACACTGCCCCACCTGGTTTGAAAACTGGCCATCAACAGAAGGCCCCCTTCCCTCTGGAGTTACGAGATAAACTCCTCTTCAACTGTTTTGACAGATGGCAAATAGAATACACATTTTTGGTTACATATTGCAAGCTAAGACAGACATATTTTTCGGAGCTAGCCCAACTTCATGTAAAAGCAGAGAGGGTCATCACAGGTTGCAAGAAGATATTTTTACAAGGGGGAGTAAGTCAGTGATTTCAGGCTGAAAAAATTGTTGCAGAGCAAAACAAAGTGCTTCAAAGGCAGGTCTGATGGACTTTTGCTTGGACCTCATACAGGGGCTTCTGTTGCCCATGAAGGGCAGCCTTATTTGAAGGCCCAAACATGAAATGAGATTTGGAAGAAGTGGCACAAGTAATACAGATATTTTGTCTGTAATTTGCTTTTCCCTCCCTCTACCTATTCTTCACTAAAGTATTTCAGTCTTCTGAGTCCCCTCAGGCCTTGCAGAAGACTAAGTGGCTATGATAAAAAATGAGATCATGACAGAAATGAGGTAATCCTTTTTCTTTTGCCTTTCTCTGTATTTCTAGTGCTTCCGAAAGAAATATTTAGGTTAAAAAAGCAAACAAAACCTTCAATCCCGTGTCCATAGGTGAAGTAGTCTTTCATAATTTTTGTTAGTGTTTAGTTACAGTTTTCCCCACACCTGTGGCTCTAATGAGGCTTGAAAAAAATGTGGAAAAAACATCAATATTTCTTCTCAGTGTGCATTTTGTTTTTTCAGGTTGGTCTGGAGCCTGTTGCAGTTGGTGAGCCCTTTCAGGGGGCTTTGGATCAGGCCCTGACTTTCTTAATTTTTGGGTGTGCAGGGAAAGTGAGTGCAAATACATGGGGGTGCTTGGGGTTGCCTTTACAGGAGTTTTTGCCAGAGCAAGCTGCATTAGACCCTTTGCACAGAGGGTGTGTTTTTGATCTCATTTTTACAGTAAGTTCATGGCAGAAGCCATGTGAACAAAAGGCATCAGGGAAAACCCAAGTGCAGGAGTGTCTGACCTTTTCTGCTGATTTGTAGGTCCTCTCTTTGTCCCCTGAGAACTCACACTTCCTGGGGTGATGGTGTGATACTTTTACCTGGGAACTTGCAGGAAGTTGAAGCCAGACTCATAAAGATGTGAAAAAAAATCTTCAAACATGGAAATTTCAGTTTTTCAATTAATTGAAGCTATTCAGCTGTTCTTTTATTTTTGACTATACCTTGTTTGATGCTTGGAACAAAATGAAGAATCAGCCTTTTTCCTCTTGTATGTCCTGAATTTACTTCATATAGGCACCTGCTTACAATAATTTATAAAGATAAATCAGTCAATGTGAGGTAATTTTAAAAAGGCCTTCCTTTTTTAATGGTTTTGTACTTAAAGCCCTGGGCATGATTTTTTTCTTCCAACTGGGATTGATATGGATGCGCTTTTTTCTCAAAACAGAGACCCAAATACCAAATTGTTGAACAGATTTCTCCTTTGGAAATGTCACTGTCACTTGAAAATACCATGTGTACAATGCAGCTGTCTAATTTCTTAGGATTACAAAGATGCAAGACCACATGAAGCCTATAAACAAGCTTGTAACTTAGTCTATAAAATTTCAATGTTTATTTCTGATGTTTTGAGCCTCTCCTTTGCTGTAGTGTGTTTGCTTGCAAAGCCTCCCACCCATTAAGTGATCATGTTGAATTTTGTGGCTTTTGTCATCACTTCTGTTCACATACTCTTCTACAAGCCTGAATCATGCAGATAATTTTTATTGTCTAACTTGTTTCTGCTTTTTAGTATTTAATCTACTTCTTCCCCCCCACCCCCACTGTTGCTTTTTTTTTTTTTTTAATTTCTTTTTAGTTCTTCCTAGAAGGACTAAACAAAGTTTTGTTTTGCTTTTTGTTTTAATTGCCCGCTCCTCAGATGTGGACTTCTGAGTTTCCCATTTTGAGCTGCCACTGAGACATGTGCTTTTAACACATTCTTGTTGTCATTAAAACAATTCTTCATGGATAATTCAGCAAAGAGGAGGAACTGGCTGGCTGCTGTTGGTGTTGATGAATATGATGACTATATCAGTTTGTCATCTGGCATAGCCATTGTCCTCCTCTTCACTTGGTGTTCATTTCAGTTTGTTATGTTAAATATCAATATGTGATGGTTTTGTTCAGGTTTGACCAAAAGAGATCTTTTGATGGGGAAAAATAAATCCTCTTTGGTTTAGCTCTGTGCATACTGCAACAGCAGCTTGTGATACTGTGCTGAAAATTCTGTAGTCCAAACAGATTTGCTTCAGATCAGTGACTGCATAGAAAATCTCCAAGGAATATTTATGACCAGATGACACCCTTACCAGAACCAGATTGGCACAGAAAGCCTTTTGCTCCTGGAGATGCTGTTTTTTATAGAGTGAGATGTAGATGCTTTTAATACTCATATCCTCTGGTCAGGAGGAGATGGATTTTAAGTGATCTGACCCTTGGTCACTGCATTTCCCAAAGAACATAGCACAGTACCTGCATCTCCTTTTCAAACTGAAGTTGAAATTCAAATTGAATTTGAAGTTCAAATTGAAGTTTCCAGTTTCAGCTGGAGTGGTGTTGAGGGGATTGCCTCTCAATGGAGGCAGGTGCTGTGCTGCAAACCAGAGCTGCCTGCCCTTTTTAATAATCCTGGCACTTTCAGAGAGAAAATGCAAAGGCTAGCACCAGAGCTGATCAGCATGGATTTTGTTATCATTAACAGATTCTCCTCCCCAACCCCCTTTTAGATCTTAAATGCACTTGTTGGAAGATGAGAGTTTGGAAAACTATAGTCTTCTTGCTCTTCCAGTTGTTCCTTGCAAGCAACCATGCTCCAAAGTGACCAGTGCTAACCCTGGAAATGTATGTTTGCCAAAACCAAAAATGTTTTTTTGGGGGCATTTGTCATATCCTTAGCCTACTAATGGTCCTGTGGGTGCAGTGGAGAAATAAAAATAATAATTGTTGCTGTGCAAGATGATGAGATGCTGCAGGGGAGGTTAGTGGGCCTTACAGTAGGCATTTGAAGGTGTGTAAGTGTATTCCCAGGCTCTGGGTGACCAAAGGAGCATGGGAGAGGATCAAATGCAATTCAGTATCATTTTATGCTTAGCAGCCAAGCTTAGTGCCTGTTGGTCTATAAAACCGAGTCCTCTACATGACCCATGGACTCTCAAACTCTGCTCAGAATACAAGACCACAAAGATGTATAATGTGAAGCTTTTCAGTGTGTTTGGCTCAGCCACACCTGCCTTTGTAGATAATCTGCAGAAAACAATTCAGTCATCCGCTGCACTTGTCTGTGTGCTTTTGTTGCTGCCTGTAGGATGGCCACTGCTCTTCACCTGTTTTTATGGCACTGGTGAGAACCAGAAAGGGCACTCTGAGCTTTTTGCAGCTATGCATTACTTCATTTTCTTCCTGCAGGAGTTGAAAACTGCCCTTTGCTTTGATCTTTATTCCAGGTAGGGAACAAAATAAACAGTGTTGGACTTGCATGGGGCTTTCTTGTGAAGTCAGAGGACATTAATTGCTCATAAAAATGTTTTCACTCACCAAGGGAGACAAATATTTTGTTTTTAAGTGGCTTCTTTGCTTTCAAATGGTAAGTAAAAGGAAACTTGTAGAAGAACAGAGGTGTGCATCACTGAAAGATCTGAAGCATGACATCAGGGTGCATCACTAGGAGCTGTTTCCTGTCACAGTTCTTAGACAGTCATACAATTTTTTGGGTTGAAAAAGACCATTAAGATTGAGAGTGGCCATTAAAATCAACCATTAACCCAGCACTCCCAAATCCACTACCAAACCATGTCTCTTAAGTGCCACATACATAAGTCTTTTAAATACTTCCAGGGATGATGACTCAACCACTTTTCTGGGAAGAATATTCCCATGCTGGAGGAATTTTTCTGATACCATTCTAAACTGAAAATGGAGAGATTTAGATTAGTATTGGGAAGAAGCTCTTTACCCAGAGGGTGGGGAGGCCCTGGCACAGGGTGCCCAGAGAAGTTGTGGCTGCTGCATCCCTGGAAGTGTCCAAGGCTGGGTTGGAGAGGGCTTGAAGCAACTCAGTCTAGTGAAAGGTGTCCCTGCCTGTGGCCAGGGGGTTGGAATGGGATATCTTTAAGGTCCATCTCAACCCAAACCACTCTATCATTCTAAACCTCCCCTGGCACAACTTGAGGCCATTTTCTTTTGTTCTATTTCTAGTTACTTGGGACAGGAGACCAACACCTATCTCACTCCAGCCTCCTGTCTGTAGAGAGTGATAAGATGGCAAGAGGTGATTTCTGGGTACCATCAAGGGATCTCTGCTTGTGTCAGGACCTGTCCACTCTTGTGAAGGTGTTAAAAAAAAAATAAAAAAAATCACTCAGCCATTTCTTTGTGAAATGAATGAAAAACATCAGACTGCTGGGCTGTACAGGGTATCTCAAATGACAAAGTAAACTACAATCAGCTTCCAGAAGAGGGAAAATACAAGACATATAGTCAGGACACTGCAGAGCCTACTGAGTTCCTTGTGCTGTGCTAAACAGTGGTAGCTCTTCTCTGACTTGGCATCTTTGGTCTTCCTAGACCAAACATGGAGCAGTGGCACAAGATTGAGGGTTTAGATAGTGAAAAGCTTATGACAGGGTATATTGGAATGTGGATTCATTAACCATCCATATATTTTGATACCCAGCCATACAGTGTATCTGCTTTTTCTTGTGTACCACCAATTGTCTCTGGTCTAATTGAGGAAACTTGTGACAAACACTCATGAGGTCAGAGCAGAAATACAGGCAGGTCTGCAGCTTACCTCATGTAGTGCAAACTCATAACCTTCTGTACCAAAATATGAAATAGATTCCTCCCACCTAAAAGGTGCAGATAGAAATGAAAACTTCTAATTCTTCAGCTTTCAGCGAAGTTAGTAATTACAGTGTGAGCAGGTGAAAGAAATACCAGATGTGGCTTCGCTTTTTGTTTATAATTCGGAAGAGTTTATGCATTTGCAAGAAAGATTTACAAGAAGAACACAGATAAGTAAATAAATGGAGAGAGTATATGATTAATGTTTTTAAAATAGTAAATGCTTCCCATTTGTAACATTCTTGAAACAGATTGGCCGTGAAGACTTTGTTTTTCTTTCTGCTTTACAAGGCTGTCTGTGTTTTGTTTATTTACTGTACAAATTTATGTTCAATGCCCCCTTTTCTACTTAATCCACAGGAGAATTTTGATCATTAAACAGCATTAATACATGTTTAATTAAATCGTTATAAATATATATATATACACACATATGATAAATTAATGTATGGGAATTAAACATTAAAAAACTTTAAACATTTAATCCTTTTAATTTATTATTAAATTAAAAGGAATTAACAAAATGAATAATGTTGGCAGCAAGGCAGGCTTAGCAGTTTGGACAAGCAACAGGAACTCATCTTGTGACTGTTTCAAGCAAGGGAGTGGAAATGGGTCAGCTGTGTTGACCAAATTGTGTTTAAATGTGGGTAAATGAAGTGGTAAGAACGTTTGAAATGCTGTAAGTAGGTAAAGTTTGACAGAAAATATCCTTTCTAGCAAAGTTCCGTGTCACCAATGGTTTGGTTGCCATTTCAAGGTAGATGGGACTTGTTCAGAATGGCTAAGTCTAGATAAAACATGACACTTTTGAGGAGTTTGAAATATGTAAACACAAGCTTGCTAACAGACTCGCTGGAAGATCAATATTCCAGTGTTCTCACTTCTCACTGCAAAATGAAAAGTCCCAAGAGTTTGAGTACCAGTTTGATATCCTTAAAGAGCTGCTTCCAACTCTTTGGAATTGTATTTTTTACTTCAAAATGTACAATTAAATAGAGTAGTTTAGGAAGAAGCAGTTCAGTTTTGTAGTAATCCTATTTTAATAAACCCAGAGCAGCAGCAGTGGTCTTGAATCTCTCAGACAAACAAGATTAGGAATTTCTTCAAATAAAACCTAAGTACTGTGTTTAAAATGAGTGAATATTTACTTTCTATATCTCTAATTAGGAGTATTCTGCACTAAGTGTATGTTATCACAGGCTTTTAGTCACTTAGTTCCATTGTAGCTTTCTTGATTTTTATTTTTTTTAATATTCTTTTTTTTTTTTTTTAAGGCAGAATAATATTGGCACTGCAGTGAGATCTCTGGCCTGTTCTTGCCTCTGCCAAGAGGTAAATTTTGTGTCTGGGAAGTTCATGCTGCTACTACAAGCCTCAGTTTTCCTCAGCTGTAAAGGAGATGATGGCATTGAACTGTGTTGGCAGCAAAGGAGGTGGAAATGCAGCATATAAGATGGCTAATATGAAGAAGTCGGCTTTAGTACCCATTCAAATGCTGCACCTGAATGACTTTAATACTATAGAGATGATTATGTTAGAAATTGTCGCTTATGTCGTGAAATCAGATGGATCTGATTATGTGATTCAATTGCAATAAGTCTTCATGGGGAAAAAGAAAGTGTCTTAGGACAGTCATGGGCATGATTCAGAGTGCATTTAGGTGAGAATGTTCCCACTCCAGTTTTCCTGTGAGCACTCTTGCCCAAATCCTTCAGCATTCAGATGCAAAACCTTAGAACTGAACCTTCCCAGATCTGACTGGTGTTAGTTCACTCTCTCATATATTCCCCCTCACTCCTACAAAGTTCGTAGTGTTGAAAGTGAGCCTTGGATTCTTCTTGCTATGAAAAAGGTGCAAGCCATAAAGCTTGCATTAAGGGGCTTGAAATTCTTTTAGAGCTGTACTATATCTGGCAATTTGTGTTCCTTTGGGGTTGACAGAATTTTTTTGGCAGTTAAATCTTCACTCCCTGAGTTTTGCCCTGAGATTCGGGTTCAAATAAATCTGAAATGTGGAGCAGAGTTCAGTCCAAGTGAGTGAGTTTCACATGGTTTCTGTCTGAAATAATAAATCCTTCCTTGGAGAGAGAAGGGAAAACCTCCATTTGGTTCATCCAGAAGATTTGCAGATGCTTTATGAGCCTGGGTTTAATTTGGGGTTTGCAAGAGAGCCTTTTCCTATTTCTCCTATTCCTGTTTCAACTCTGGGGTATAACCCTGCCTTTGTCAGAGTTAACAGGAGTTTTTCACTCCCATTTGTAGCAAAGGCAGGATTTTCACTCTGAAGTTCTGCCTGTTTCTGTTTATTGCCCTTACAGGCCAAATACTGAGTTAGTAAGTATACTTAGTGAGGCACCTATTGATTTCAAGGTAGAATTTCAAAACCTCAGGATTCTATGCTATTCCTCTTAACTCTATTAAAATTGGAAATGTATTAGCTATTGAATGACCCAATAAATGGCAAAATTCAATTGAGGAAGTGTAGCTCACTGAGGACAAATACATTCCTGGATTTTTTTTTTCTTTTTTTTTCTGTGCTTTTAAAGAAGACTCGTTGACTGCCTTGAAAAACTGAAAAATTCACATGGCTACTTCCCCAGAACTTGTTTAACCATCTATACACTCAGTACACAGTACACCTCCTGATTTTACAAAAAAAAAACAACCCTGGTGTTGTTCTGCTCTTCGACCTGCAGCCTTCTGTACCCTGTAAACTGGAGCAAAAAACATCTGTCTAATCGATCCTTATTTAATAAACAGCATTATCAATGCCTTTGAGACAGCTGCATGGCATGGGGACATCAGGACATTTGCTGGCTTGCCTTAATTGGCATGGCAATGCTGCTTTTTTTGGCCTGGCACAACAGATCGAAAATTGAATTTACAAAATCAAACTGTAGTTATCTACATTCCTTGATGTCCTCCCAGGTGAGCTACTGGGCTTCATGCTAATAACTTCTAAAGCAAGCAAACTTCAGCTAATTATGTGCTAGTTTATTCTCCCTTGCTAAATTTTGGCAGGTTGCTTCTGTAAATTATGAAAAATAAATGTGAAATATGCAGATGTCTTTTGTTTGAAGCAGATGTTTGGTCCGCCTTGCCAGAATCTAATCAGCTGTTTCCCCGGAGTTTTTTTGTTTCCTCCCCCTCAGCCCCCAATATTGTCCGAGAGTTTATGAAAACACCAGGGGTTGTGGGGGACTGTAGAACAATAGGACATCACTCTCTTTTTCCAGCTACCAGGCTTCAAGGTAATTCGAGGTGGATTTTTTTTAGGCTGTTGTCTTGCCTGGCTAAAGTCACAGCAGATGCTGGCAGAGGGCCCACAAGGCACAATATTGTCTGAGGGCAGGATTTGAATGCAACCTTGCCTGCCATGGGAGAGGTGGTGGTGAGCTGGGAAGGAGCCAGAGAAATCCGGCTTTGAAGTGCTGATGGTGCTGTGTGGCCAAGAGCTCTGTCCTTCCCCCACAGGAGCCTCACAGATGGGGGAGGTGAAGATCTCTGGGGGTGCAGAGCAGCTGTGTAAAGGCAGGGTGGGTGGCAGTGATCTGTTTTCTTCCTCGTTGCCCCAAACTACCCCTCTCCGTGCCCTGTTGCCTGCAGCCTGGCTTGGCAGGAGGATGGACTGGCTGGTGTTGCCCCCCACGTTGCCTGGCTGAAGTAGAGAGAGGCTGGCAGGGGTGTCTCAGGGCTTTGCTGGCCTGAATCTGTTTGTAGCTGAGAAGGTTCTAGCTTCTTTTTTATCATTGCCAAGGTCAGGATTAATACACTTGAAACGTCGGTTTCGGACTTGGATGTTTATTATTTCTTATCTATTTACGGACTCACGAGCTGTGAGCTCTAACTAGCAAGTTAAAGAAATGAGGTAAAAATGGAGTGCTTTTCTTTCTCTACCAGGTCTTTTCAAGGGCAACCTGTCCAATTGGGAAGTGTCACCTAAATTATTTTTATTTTAAACCAAATAACTAACCACTTGAAGCCTGCAATGTGGACTCCATCAACCAATTACAGAAAACCACCCAAACCCATGAGGAAGAAGAAGGTGAAGAAGAAGGACTTGGACAACCCAAAATCCTCCGTCTTAACTCACATGTGTCACTAAATACTAAAACTCCAAATTCTCACTTCCCAGAATTCCAACATGTATGGGCTACTCACTGCAGTCTCCAGGTTATCACAGCTGCTGGAAGTGAAGCCCTCTCCAGAAGTCTGATCCACACTGTACCGTGTGCTTTCCTCCTGGCCTGAAGTTTAGTTTGCCAGACACAGGTGTGCTGACACAGCAGCTGTGCCTCCCTTGCTATGACACTGCACCCTCCCAGAAGAGAAGAAGGAGTGTTTCTGTTCCAACAGCAGCATTTGCCATTCACTAGTTAGGTACCAACATAAAGTGCAGAAAATGCTCCAGATGAAGATTCCTCAAACCTTGAGAATCATCCTCCCTGCTGTTAAAGCTCCGGCAGGCTCGTCAGAAGTTCAGTGTAATAGCAATTATTTCTTTACTAAGTGCTGAACACCTGCCTTGTTCTTTCTGTTAAGGCTTTCACAGCATTTGATTGTGCATGGATTTAAACTTCCAGCCCTCCTACAGGTTAAGTATCAATTTCCCTACTTTGCTTATAGGGAAACAGACACAGAAATAGACAAAGTGATGTTTTCTTAAATGGAGAAAAGATAAGTTTTGTGTTTAAAAGTCTTTAAGGGTGTATTGTCATCCTGATGATATCAGTCCACGTCACAAGCTCCTACTGGATGTATTTTCCCAGCTGCCATCAGGCTTCTCTTGTGGGTCAGCAGAAAGGGAGATGGCTCTGCAGCACAGTGTTGGGATTTAGCTCCATGTGTTCCCAGCACTTCCTCTTTGAGTGGATCTGCTGATCATTTCCAAAAATCTCTACTTTTACCTCAGGTGCTGGAAGCTGAATGGCTGCCTGAGTTGATTACAAATGAGCATCTCTAGGAGCCAAGAGGTCCAGAGCAGTAGGCAACTTCTGAGCAATCAGTACTTCGATATTATGGCCCCACTTATTTTTTTTTATCATGGCTGAAGCACAGATCAAGAGCCTGTTGTGATAGGTGCTTTGGAAGCAATTAAAATGAATAGTCCTTTCCTTGGGGACAGAGGTCTTGAGATTGTGGCAAGATGCTCTTTACTTGTAAATAGATTGCTGGAGGGAAGGATAATTCAGCAGTGTAAGACTGCTAAGGATTTTTTTTTTTTTACAGTAAAACTGAAAGGGGAGGAAAAGCATTGCCAATTTTCATTAGCTTCTTTACATTTAGAATTGGAAGAATTTGGGTTTGGTCCTTCCAAAAGCATTTGTTTAATCTGACTTTATCATCAAGAAATATATATTTTTTAAATGAATCCTCATAAGGCAGTATGAATATATAATCCTTTGATTATTCAAAAAATTGTACAAATCAAAATAAATTTGCCTGAGCTATTTAAAATAATTAACCTTTGACAAACCTCCCTCTCTGGTAATGGAATAGTAACTATATGAATAAAAGATAAGTCATGATATTCAATGAATTACAATATTCATCCCATAAATTACAGGATAGGATAGCAGTATAATCTACATTTTTATAACTGTAAAAATGTCCTGAACAGAAGTCCCTGTACTCTTAAGAGTTTTTCCTCTTCTATTTCTTTGAGGTGTGTATTGCCTCCTGTATGAAGGGCATCCAAAGTGATGTTGAGTTTTGGCAATGTTCACAAAAGCTGTGACCCAGGACTTCCCTCCCTGCTCTGAAAGGGAGTCTGTGCCTTAATGGGAAACCCATGCTGCAAAGGGATTTTCCTGAATTGTAACAGTAAGTGCAAATTATGATCCTGGGAGTCTCCTGCTATATAACCAAGTACAATGCCAATAAACCAGGGGTGTAAACCACATGAGCATATGGACAAAATATGGTCTGAATGGCATGATTATGTTTCTCAGGCCATAATGAATTCATCCCAAGGTGCAACTGTGCATCTGTTGTTACAGTGTTCATGATAGCAAACACTACAGTTAAGGTTGCAGTTTAACTCAAATTATAGCCACCTGTTTCCATTCACTAACAACTTTCTTAAAAATTATTCCTTCTGGAATAATTTTGGACTGACTCAGATCAGTTTTAAAATGGTCATTCATTTGTATATTTATTTGGGGGGAAAAGATGCTTGATTTATGGAGTAGGTGAGCTGAAAGACATTCCCTTCCTGCTCCTTCCTCATCATCCCAACCGTGTTGATTGTCACCAATGCATTTCCTTAAAAATAAATCAAATCCTCTGGCTTTGGAGGGACTGATCCAACTCACAATGATTTTTTGGTGAATACTGTATTGGGGTTTCTGCTGGTGTGGACTAATTCTGTGTAGGAACAGGTCTGACTACTGCATCTGAAGGTTTAGGTGCTTAGAAGTTTGGACTCTTGTCAAGACTAATTTTCTACTATCTCTTCCTCCTTGTGTAGTCAGTAAGTGTTGCTTACATGGTATCCCACCTTTCTTTAGCTGGGAAAAATCCAAACCACACAGTCTTTATAGACTGTGAGATAAAGGGTAGGATACTTGATTTTTGACAATTGATAAATCATCAAAATTTAAGAGGAAGGAAGATAAATTAATGGAATTGAAAGAAGATAAATTAAAGGAATTAAAGGAAGATAAATTTCCTTTAAGCAGGATTACCACCCCTCTGGGAGAGATGAGATACCAAAAGGCAAAAGGCTATTATCAAAACCCTAAAAATGGCAATAGAGGAGAATCTAGTTTTGGGTCTACAGACGTCATGTTCTCTTTCAATATGTCTTAAAAGCTTTTAATGCACAAGTCTCAACTTCTCAAATGTTTTCCAAGTTAAGGTATACAAATATTGAAGGAGGGTCTGCTACTCATCCTTAAAACAAAGATCTGTATCAGTGATACACACAACATTTTGAAGTGTAAATGAACCTGAATGTGATAGACTCCAAACAAATGTTTATGGAATGATTTCACAGCATGTGTCCATTGTGTATCTGTTATTGAATGCTCTCTGTTGTGCTTTCAGCTGAGGGGAATAAATGACACCCTGATTTCAGGTTCAGTTTTGACGTGGGCAGTATAGGGAGATGTTTGGTGCACTCTTGTGTTGGGTTTCCTTGCCAGCCCCCTCCTGACAGCTGTGCCAGTGCAGGATGGAGATTACACAGATTTCAAGATTTTTCTTCTTGAAAAACTAACTCACCATGTTATAGTCAGTTCCCTCTGAGGGGCAAATGCTGATCCCAGCCTGCAAGACCAAGTAAGACTCCAGGTTAATCCACAAAAGTTGGTAAGAAAAAAAATAATTCCCTCTCTTGAGGCTTCAGAGCATTATTACTCCTTTTCTCTGCCTGCATGTTGCTTACTACTACTCTGGAAATGAATGCAGAGTATATCAGGGTCCACAGAAGTCACAGGAGAGAGTTTCTCTGTCCTTTTTACTTCTGTTATGCAAGTGGTCCCACTCACAAGGGGCAAGGAAGTCCTCCAGTGCACACAGAGTGCCTTTTTAAAAATGTAATAGCATTGTTCAGCTTTTATAGATATATAAACCAAAATGTGCCTTGAGAAAGGTATTCATCCTTTCTCAGTAAAGGGGAGGATGAAGAAAGATTTGCCTACAGCCTCACAGCAAGGCAAGGGCAGATTTAGGCTTGGGACTGAGGTCCCAACCCTGTGCTGACCCCAGGGGCTCTCCTCTGTGCTGGCTTTGCTGCCTCCAAGGCTCTCCATGCCTGGGAAGGTGAGAACATTCATGGGCTGTGGTGCAACAGCTCTGTAAAACCTCTGCCAAATGCACAAAAATATTCCATTCATCCAAGTGACTCCACTGTCATCCATTCATTGTTATCAGCAGGGACATCCCATGGTAGAAACTGTTGGAAAAAGTAGCAAAAGGCTGTATTTTTTTTTTTGGAGTTTCAGAAAAAAAAAAAAAAAAAAGTGTAAATTTTTTTAGTTGCTGCTTGAAATTAGGGCTTGCACAGCGCTTTTTTTGCTCTCTTGTCAGCATGTTTTCCACCAAACCTTTGTTCTCTTGGGTGGGACAGACGAAGATGCTGGCAAGGTGGGCAGATGGATGGCAAGCTGCCACTCAGCCTGGAGCTTTGCAGTCCACAACTACCTGGACCCAGAGGGCCACACGTGGCAGATTTGAAGCCTAAAAGACAAAGTGAACTTTCAGTGACTCGTTTCAAATAACTTTTTTTCCCCCTTACCTTTGTTAAAAGGTGCCTTAGTTAAAGCTTGTATTATCACAATTAGAGCCATTGATATAATTATGTAGTAATTGCACTAAATTATCAAGATGAAATCATTAAGGCAGCTTTTTCTATTATTGCTGCATAAGGTAGATTCCTATTACATCTATTTGGAAGAGAAGGAAAGAAGAATTCACTTGGAGCTTTAGTATTACTAAAAATAAAGGAAGATTGTACTCTTCTGCTGCTGCTCTACTGACACTGTCAAGAGCAGTGTGAGTGACATGGAACCAAAGAAAAGTATGTTCTTTTTTTTTTTTCCCACCCTAACTGAGTAGCATTATAGCTCATTTTATCAGGGTCTCAGTTGTGAAGTGGCCCCTTTTTTCCCTGAACTTGCAGGCAGAGGAAATTATTTACTTCACAGAATGAGGGTATTTTTATGCTTATGAGTTAGCCTTTTGCAAAAAAAATGTTATTTACATATATGAATCCATAGGGAGAATATGAAATCGACCACTTTCTTTTCTTTCCTGATGGAAATCTTGTGTGGATATCCTTGTTTTCTATTAGGGATGTAAGAGGAAAGAAGGGGGAATATTGCTTCAGTCTGTCCCTCTTAATAGACTTTTTACATGAGCACAGAGTCCAGAAATTCTGCTGGTGGCAATGATATCATCTGATTCCCAAGATTTGGTGTCTAGCAAAATATTAACAGTGATACAACTTTTGTATTGCTTCATTCTTGCTCATTCTTTTGTGTACATTTGTCTACGTTTTCTGGACAAAACAGTAGTGTCTCACTCAGGGGACTGGTAATTGGATAGAGAGCCCTTCACCTCTGGGTCAGGAGCTCAGATTTGTTACAGGTCAGCACTGCCTGGGAGTTGCTGCCATGTGACAGCTGCTCAGTGGCCCTTTATGAGATGGTGGTCCCAGTTCAGTGCCCTGAGAGCAGGTGTCCTCAGCACAGATCAAACCTGAGGGGTGCCAGTGCAAAACCAATTGTTGGTGGGAAAAGAGAAATTGCACTTGAGTATAATGGTCCCAGTTTGCATGGACTTAAAAGTCAAGGGAGCAATCAGACGGGTCTAGATCCTCAGCTGGTGTAGGTTTGGAATAAATAAATGAAGTGTAGTTGCAGTGATGTCATCAGCTGATTAAAACAGAACTCACTGTGGTTCTACTGTTTAAAGGCTACTGACATTAAAGTAATATTTTAATTAAAGATGAAAATTATCAGAGTACTTTAGAAATAAAATCACACTTAAAACAAACCCAGGCTTCCTGAAATTTGGAATAGCACTAATTCCGTCTCGTGATGCCCTGAGATAACCACACAGTTATGGTTAATGGATTTCACTGTTTGTTGTCCCAAAGGGGGTGAAATTGGATTTCAAAGCTACATTAGTCTCCAACTTTTAATGACTCTCTGCTTTTAATGGCTTTGCATGTGCCTCTGCCAGGGCAACAAACCCAGGCAAGCAATTCTGAATTGCTGAGGTGTAGTGATGGAAAAAGTGAAGACTTCCACCAAGGAGGTCCTAACACTAGGGGAGCATAAATGTCTCACAAGACTTAAAAAAAATCCTTTTTAGCGGTAAAGAAGTAGTTTATTTATCTCTGCCATCATTGAAGTCTTGTTTAAGAGGAGTCTCAGTCTTGTCTGACAGTGTCCAAGAGAAAGTAAGAGAACCATCTGCTCTAGAAAAAAAGTATTTCTGTTACGCTGAGATTTTGCTGCAGCATTTCAGATCTGAGTTAGTTTGATACTTATTTCGACAGGAACAATACAATAGCAAGGGTTCCTAATTTTGTCATAAAAGTGAGCCTGAAGTGAAATATTTATGAACTCTCCAAAGTAATTCTGTACTTTAAAGGGCACATTCTGTGTACAGGGTGCATCATGGAAAGAAGTTGAACTTTTTTGAAATGCAGACTTCAGCCTTAATTACAGAGTAGTGACTAGCACTTCCATTGCTTTAGGCTCAAAAATGATGGAGACTGAAAAGTAGCCTCTTCTCAGTAATTGCTTTTCTTCATAATGTATAACTTATGTTCTCTTTCTTTAAACTCACCATTCCTGTGTCTGGTATAATTTAGGAGAGCAGGCTAACTGGTGGTTGCCTTCTCTTACCTCAGAGCTGCTAAATGAGAGGACAAAAAGGCTAGCAAGGATAAAGGAGAAAGGATTGAAATCATAAAATGGGGGGGTGAAATGACATTTTTAGTGATTCAGTCTGTGCTGAAGGATTCAGTCTTATTTTCTGTGCACATGCCTGGTTGTTGGTTATGGACAAGGACTAGAAGACTTGCCAGATGTCTTAAAAAAAAAAGTCAATTATAAAAGTGTTCTAATCCTCTCTAATGTCAGATTCCTTCAGGAACTTGTACCTTGTGGCATTCATAGCGGACTGACTTAGTGTGTTGTTTGTTTTTCAAAGTCTGACCTGATTTACTGTCTAGGAACAATTAGGGCCATGATGATACAAATACAGTATTCAAAGACATTTGCTTCAAAAGGATCAGTTTCAGTATTTACAAAACTTATGGTAGTGGGATTCAACTCCAGATTAATCCACCCATTAGAAAAGAAGGCAAACACTGCTTGTGCAAATACTTTTGCTACATCTAAATTGAATAAAACTGAGACTTTGGAGGAAGGAAGGGTAAAAAAATCCCAGCTGCCTCCTTTCTTTCCAGCTGAAACTTGGAGGTACAAGGGCGTAGCTAAGCTCACCTTATTCAGTCACCCAGAAAAAGACACCACTTGAATGCACTCTCTGAATGGAAGGCACAATGATCATAGCAACGTCACACAACAGAATGGCTTCTGCCAAATCTCCTTAGTCTTTCTGCATGATCATCAGCAATCTGTTAACCAGCCCATTCTCTAGGTTTTGCTCTAGCAGCATGCTTTAATTTGAGATTACCCAACGAGAAACAAACAATTCTTGAGAGATGGTTTAAAGGAAAAAAAAAAAAAAAAAAAAAAAAAAAAAAAAAAAAAAAAAAGTCACAATCCAGGAGAGCCAAATATTGGAAGGTGAAGGGAAGTTTAAGAAGGAATTGCCTGTTACAGAACTTCATTAAAACCATTTATTAGCTTTGTAATGCCTAACAGTCTTTTGGCTCCAGAGTTTTTTCATATAGGAGGTGGATAAGGGTGCATTTCACTTTCATTTGCATTCTTGATCCCTGCTGCTCTGTTTATGGCATTGATGCTATTCATACAGTCTTTGCAATATTAATTTTTAATTTATGATGCTCATTAGGAGACACTTAAAACAGAACAATTATCATTTATCTTGATATATTATTTACTAAGACTTGCTGTCATGGTTAGGGACCTGTGATTAGTGGGAGGGGAATAAAAAGCAGTTCCAAAAGGTGCTTGGCTGAATGGACTGAATCTGAGGAAATGGTTGTCACCACCAAAGTCCTGAAGTTCTGATGTCTAAGCAAAAGACTTGCAGTATCTAATCAAAACTCAGGAGGAACATTTGAAGACAAGACTGGGACAGTGCTTAATGAACCTGCAGGATAATATTAATGAAACTCACCAGCTCATCAATTATTCATCCTTTTGTCCTGGTACTTTACTGTCTTCTCTTTTCGTCTCAATATGATTACCTTTTTTTTTTTTTTTTTTTTTTTTTTTTTTTTAATTCCCCGTATCCTCATTTTCCTTTTGTGGTTTGGCTGATGTGTATCCCTGGCACTTCCTCCCTGGGAAATTCTGTTTCTTGAGGCAACAGCACAGTACCCACAGGAATGAGATAGGTAAATTGTGCTCTTTGAAGGCATTGGCATAACCATGCTACATTTATGAAGACTTAGTAAACCAGATCACTGACATGGCAGCCTTGGAAAACCTGATTTTTTAAAGGCTAACACACGGAAGCTCGGAATAATTTATGCATTTAACTAATTTATGCATTTAACTTAACTAATTTGTAGGATTTAGTAAGTCATTGTGATACTATCTATATAGAACCCTGTATTGCAGAACAGAATTTCAAATAGTAGTGACTTACTAGGAGTATATAGACATGTTCTTTCCTTTCCCTCTTCCATAATTGTCCCTTACACAGGACCTCAGAGAATGCCTGCCTTTAGCCTCTGAGTTCCCAGGTTGTTTATAATGTATGCTTGTGCAGAAGAGAAGGCAAATTGGATGTTTTGGAGCCTGATAATTGCAACTCTGCATCTGAAACCAATTGTGGTATTTTTGGCTCTGCTTTATTTAGCTATTTTTAGACTTCCTGAAAGGGGTATTATTTCTGTTTGTTTTCTGTTTGACATCAAAGCAGGAACAACAAATTACTAATTTTGTAATCTATTCCCTGGACCCCTGGCTTTCAATTTTTTGAACCACTGCACAGCAGCAGTAGAACTGTATGTAGAAAACCTCAAGGGCCAATACCATCAAACACCTTTGAGACACATGCACCATTCCCTGCCTCTTTTCTCTTAAAATTTTGACACTGCGACTAATCTCAAAGGCAACCACTGTATTGATAAACTATATTTTCTAGGAGAAAGGATAGGGAAGAAATTATAAATTTTGAGGTTCAGCAATTCTGGCACTTTTTTTTTTTTTTTTCCTCTCTCTTCCACCGTCTGGATTTTGCAAGCTTGTAGTTAGAATGTATTTATATCAGACAGGGAAAAACAGCAATATCCCCTGCCTGGTGTTATGGGAAAGCTGCTGCAACAGTCTATGATGGCTCCTTCAAAATAGTGTGATGAAGGCAGCACACAATGCTGCAGTTTGTATTTATGCTATGTAGCATGTTTCATCTCCAAGCCAGTTTAAAACCTCACCAGATTTATCTTTGCAGCACTCCTGTGGGCAAGGTATGAAGGCATTGTTAGGTTGTATCAGAACTTCATTAGGTCCTGGGATGTAAATACAGAAAGGCACGGGAGAATGTACTCAGCTCACAAATCAGTTGTTCATGTTATTTTGCACCCTGTTGTAGATTCAGATCCTTTTGTAAAGAAACTACTGCAGACTTATGATTTCTGCCCCTTTCCCCAGCAAGACCAGCCCTGACCACTGCTGTAAATAATTAGTGTTTAGAGTTAGTCGTGTGCTAAACCTGAGAATATTTATCTGATGACTTTTTTCCCTCATTAATTGACAAAATATTCCCAAAGTGTTCCCTTGTTCTTAATACTACGTGAACCCATTTAGACAGAATTTTAAAAGCCATTAACACAGTTTGGAGATACAAATCCTGTTATGAGCAGACTCAGAGCTGCAGCCGGACCCACACACGAGCGACGTGACACATCCCCATGTCAGACTGCAGCCCCACGCAGGAATTATCTTGTCTCCTGGAAACCTCGGGGCTGTGTTAGCGTGGCATGCTCCCAGGCTCACTGTGACAGAGCAGGGGGATGAGGAGACAGGCAACATTACACTTTTACAGTGATAAATGGAGGTTTCCTCGTGCCCCTGTGCTCTCTCTGTAAGCAGGCACCAGGATCTGAACAGCCCATCTGAAAATGAGTGTTGGATTGAAGTCAAGGCACTCTAGACTTTCCTAGCCATTCCAGCTGGTTGTACAGGGTTTCATTCATCACCTCTAAAGAACATTTTTGGATTAGCCTTACATCTTTCCAACCAAATCCAACCTTAGCTGCTCTGGTAATTTAATGTTAGAATTGCAATTTACTATAAACCTTCTTAGCAGGCAGGTAATCAACTTAACAGAGTTTATTGCACAAGCAGCTGTTCAGCAATCTAATATTATTATATTTTTTTTTACCTGTTATTTGCAGCTGCAGAACAGGATAAATCCACATTAGTTCCAGTCTGCCTGACAAACAATCTCATCTCTGCCATGTTCTAATTTTCGATAACTTTCAAGATCTGGCTTCTACAAACTATGAGGCACATAAATTGAACAAAATAACTTTGAATAAAGCAAGCCTGCTTACTTTCTCTGGTTTACATGCCCAAGGTTTGGCAGTTATATGGCACATAAGTGATTTCTTTCTGTTTGATTTTGGCTTCTGCTTTTTTTTGTTTGTTTTCAAAAAAAGGGTTTGCCTATGTTTGTCAGTGGTTAGTGGAATTGCTAATGTTTTAACATGATAAGAAGAATAACCCCAGGTGCTTACAGCATTTGAAACAAGGCACAGCAACGAGGTGAGATGAATAGGCGTGTTCTTTCTAAGGATGGTGTGTGCAGTAACAATATCAGGGCTTTTAAACCACAATCCTCTTTCCCTAAAGCGTTCTTCATGATCACATTCAGCTTTCATTGAACGTGGCAAGGGGGGAAAACTGATAGGGTGCATGTCACTGCATAGCATGGCGTAGCTCTTTTAATGCTGGCGCTTTATAACCTTTGTAAGGTCTTGTAACTTTTCTGATTTTTGCCCTGGGATAACTTTTCCCTTATTTTAACATATTCATATTTCCTTTTGTCTGGTTAGGCCAGTAATTGACTTTGTCCTTTTTTTTTTTCTTTTTTTTTTTTTTTTTTTTCATTTCTTTCTCTGCCTCCTGGTTGTAGCATCTTCTCCCTGGAGTCTCAGGTTAGAAGTTTTCCCTTTTGTGAAACCATGACAGGTGCCTAATTGAATGATGAATGTCCCTTTATTACTCTGTAATTGAACTGCCAGCTTTTTGATTGGTTTGCGGAGATGCTCCACTCCTCATCAAGCACTGCGGGGGGCTCCAGGGCTGGCAGGCTGGGCCTACCCTCCATCTGTCTAATCACATCTCTCCTCTACTTGGGCTTTGGGTGGGGAGGGGGCTCTTGGAAGGGGGGAGGGAAGTCATAATAAATTATGCTAATTCGGCGTCGCTGTGACAATGAGAATATCGCATTGTTGCGCACGCGGCGGTGAACGCGAGAAGAGGTTTTGTCGTCGCGGGCTGCCCGGGCTGACAGGTCCTGGATGAAGATTAATGGCCCTCACCTGAGTGACAGAGAGGGGGGATTGTGGGGCAGGGAGGGTCATTCATCATACTCTGACAGGTGTCATTCACTCCGACAGCCCCGCCGCTGTCGCCCGGCTGGCGGTTCCATTTTTCTGCCGGTTAAGCAAGGAGTTTAATAACATCCCCAGAATTAAAACTCATTCTTTGTAGCAGGTCTGACAGCTGAAAATAAGAAAATCAATTCTTCACATGTTATAGCACAGTTAACTGACTGGGGTTTTGACTTTAATTTAGTCTTTGGGCTGAATTTCAAGCAGGCTGCTTTTGTAAGACATCATCTATTAAAATTTACCAATAGCGCTAACTTCACTTTTATTATTGTGGCTGGATTAAAATGCAGTCTTTAATAGTGGATGTCATCTTCATTTGGTGCAAGCTCAAGATCTTACAGCTCTGGTGAGGGATATTTGACTTCATCCTCATTAGTGATCTTTATGGCTTCCCTCTTCATTAATATTGATCCCTTAAACTACAGAGAAAAACAAAACAGACACTAATACAAACCATTTTGTATCATTAAACTGTTTGGATTTCTTGCTTTCAGTCATTGTGGCAAGCTGAATAAAAAATATTTCAGAAATCAAAGAAAAAAAAAAAAAAAGAAGAGGCAGCACAAACTTCTGGCTGCTCTTGGTAGGAAGAACCAGGTTAGCCTTACAGCCCCGTGTTGCTGATGGCTTTGTTCTTCCAAATGGGACTGGCTCATCCTGGGGAAGGCTTGGAGAAGCCCCTGAGAAAACAGCACTAAAATAACAACCTCAGTATGTGTTTAATGTCTCAGCTAGTGAAGCTGGGACAAAAAAATATTTGTTGCCTGTTTCATTTAACTGATTAATACTGTTGTGGCCACAGGACAGGAATGACTGTCTGGAATCTCTGCCATGGAAACATGAGTGAAGAAGACAGATGGATGTCTGTTTGTGTGACTTAGGAGGTTTGTGATTCATCAGTGCAACACCACCATGAAAAATGCTACTAGGATGCAGAGAAGTGTGAGATCAAGTGTTTCCAGTGGGCCTGGAACCATTGTTGTTGCTGTATGGGGTCAGAATGAAGCCTTATCCACAGGAGTGTGTGTGGTTTTGGTCAGTGTAATCTAGAAGGATTAATTCCATGTGGAGTAAGTGCCAAAAAAGGCTGCTTGGGTGATCAAGAAAATGCAGAATTGTCTCACAAGGAGAGAACAAAAGACCTCAGCTTGTTTGGACTAATGGAATGAGGGCCGAGGAGTTGAGGAGAGGACAGTCTTGGTGGGACAACCCAGGACATTTCTTCCCCTCCTGTGTTCTTATAAGGCAACTGTAATTTGTCTCCAGGTAGATAATAAATCAAGAACTGAAAGAAATTGCATGTGTACCTCTCAGTCTCACTGAGATATTGAGGGGAAGGAAAGGTTTTGTTTAGAGGTGGTGAGGGAGGACAGGAATTTATCACATGTTAGAGAATTTATTTCTGTCTCTGTTGCAAGTGGAGAAGGGAGTGTAGGACAGCCAGGCTCCTCCACAGACACTCATTCAGGTACCTGGAGTTACATGAGAGGAGTTTGTAAGCATCAGTGGTGTGAATAAGAATTCTGTGCTTATTTTGTTTTATAGAAAGCATGTTATAGAAAGCTTTAAGTTCCTGTAATTTTTTTCCCCTCTACTCAATGCAAAATGTTAAATTTTATCCTGTGGAGGCTACTCTGCTTTGAAAGGAAAAAAAAATTCTCCTCCATTTGTTGTTAGTGTTCTGAGTGAGCTACATTTAAAAAGACAGTGTAAAGTGGATATGTAGTGTAGAAAGCAATTTGACCACACAAAGTAATAGATAACATTTTACAAGTCTCTATTTGGTCTTAGCTGATTGTGTATTTATATGGTGTTCCTTTCCAGTGCAAAGGAGAGGCAAGAAGTGCCTTTTTTTTTTTTTTTAATTTTTCTGAAATCAGTCATTAACAAATTATGTCCTCTCTAGTTCCTGCAGGTTATTGCAGTATTTTTGCACATGAGGCATTAAATAAAAACATGATATCGGGCAGCCTCTGATGTCAGAAGAGGAATATTGTATGGATGATACTGTACATGCATATAAGGGTGAAGGAAGGTATCTGACCAAGAATTATGTACAGTGGCATGTTTAGGACCTGTCTGACTCCTGAAAATTAAATACCATCTTGGGCTCTATTTGGTTCCAGTTTCCAGCTGGATTGGAGGAGAAGGATCATCAGTGTGTTGAATGCTATGATAAATTGCTCATAAGTTTGCCACTGTTATTTTTTAACTGTGCAGCCAAAATCATGTTTTTTTCTGAATATTTTTAATGTGTAGCTACATCATGTATGAGTGAAGTGAAAATAGAGAGGTAGAAGGGCTTGGGTGTTTTCTAGTAGAACGAGAAAACTCTTGTCTTGTATCTTGTCTTCAGTATCACTCATAGAAATGAGAATTGGTTTAAAATTATGTGAGGCACTGAATATTTGGAAAGCAAGTCTCCTCACTAAAGGCAGGTTTTTCATAAGGAAACTCTAAATAAAAAAATGCTTATGAACCTAAAGAAATATGCCCTCGAATAACTTTTATTTCAGATAATAAGAGAAGCATGATTAAAACATGCCTTTTACCTCACTAATGCAAATGCCTCTATGTTACGTTACTTTAATTTTTCCCTTCTCAATCTGGCTGGCTCTGCACGCCAAAAAGAAGATTCAATAAGAGTTACACATGCAGAAAATAGGAACTTCACAGTCAGGAATACCTGCCTGTAGGAATAAATGAACACGAGTTTGTTGTTTGGGGTCTTTTTTTCTTAAGCTGCAAATCTATCACCTACCTTTCCTCATTATTGTCATTCTAATGTGATGACAAACAGTTGCCCTGGAATTTCCATGTATTTATACCTTAGTGCAATTTCTGTGCTCAGAGGCACCCAATGACTTGTCAGGAAGATACTGCAAGATCTTTTTGGAGTTTCTCCCCAAACAAAAAATGAACATTTTCATGCTCTCTGTGGTAATTTTCCATAGAAGAAATTCTTACATGCATATTGTGGCTAATCAATCACAAGAAAGATATTTCTCTATTATGTAAAAGAATCTCTATACTAATCAGTTTCTCCAAGAATTTGTAGTAACTAAAGGGTACTGGAAAGTTTTGGATACTTCATGTTAGCAGCTGCTGAAGACAGGATGTGATCTTACAAGGTCAAGGTGGGAAAAGTGATGCTGAAGGCCACAAAGTGAGTGGGTGACTACTATGAATCACCTGAGCTTTGCCAAAATCTGACTTCTCTCTGCAATTTGACATTTAAAAGTAACAATGTATGGAACTTGCTATTTGACATCACCCAATAGGACAGGATACGTCATTCCCATTTAGGAAATGCTGACCCTGGTGGATTGTGAGGCAGAGATGAGATTAGCACCCTGCTCTGCATTCCCTCAGACAAGCTGGCCTAGTTATTTTAAGATGTAGGAAGGTATTAACCAGTGCAAATAAAAATAGCAAAAGGAGTCCTAAAGTAGCTTCTTACTGAGCTGACTGTACTTTCTGTTCTAATTTTTTTCACTAAGCACTGCTGATAGTTCATTTTTTTGGTTTTTTTCCTCTCCACCATGAATCCTGGGACCTGTACATCATGGCTTTTTTCTGGGTAACAACATCTGTATGGAAATCTTCAACAATGTTTTGGGGTTTTGAGGGGGTTATTGTTACATCATTTAAACAAAAAGAAATGTATTTCTTTAGCATGGCGAGGTGCCTGGCTTAGATGAAGGTTTCACTGACTATACAAAGCCTTAATGACTGGAGTAAAAAATTCTTCGGGGCATTTGAAGTGGATTTCCCAGCCACCCACAAGTTTGCTAACCTATCCAGAAGGAAACTCTTAGCTACCCATCCCTAGATACCACCATGGGAAATTTTGAGTATTACTATGTCCACTTATACCATGCTCTCATCCAACTAAAATCAGCAAAGCCAACTAACTTAGCTGAGTGGACTGATTTTTAATTTTACCATCAGATATTGACCATTGTGTCAGCTGTTTTGTGGTTATAAAAAAGCATTCAATTTAATTTTTATGTAAGCGATGCTTTTATCCAAGATAGCTTCAGATGCATAGTCACTGATTGAAAGTGTAAAGTATTTAAAGTTTGATATTAAATGTACAGCAATGAGAACACGACTTAAAGAGGAGGTTATGCAGGCAATCTGATTCTAGCAGGCTCAATTACAGTAGAAGTTAATTTGATAGGGATCATGGACCTACACTGTAGCCAATTAGTAGGATGAAACTGGAGTACACACAACAAAAGGACCTGATAATAAGCAAAGTGCTTAGGAACAGAAGCCAAATGAAAATGAAATAAAAGGCTGTCATCCAAAAAATCTCTGGTCTTGAGAACGTGGGACAGCCTCCAAATGGATGATTATGGCATTTATCACAAGGTACATTGGGTCGAAATACCCATTAAGGTTGGTACAGACATTTCATAAACAGGAAACTGCATAAAAGAAAAAGGTGATTTGGGAAAGGAAGAAAATGCTAATCTAATCTGCTATCAGTTCTCTTGGACCTCCAAAGGTAACATGCATGCTTACATTCATTCTGCCATTTAGACCATAATTCCTTGTCTGAGTTAGGGTCCTGTTTGCCTTAGGTTTGGTGGTGGTACTGTAGCAGAGAGAGGTGTTTCCAGAGGATGGTCCAACCTAGAGGGATGAGGGAGCCAATTAACTTTGTCACTGACAGTTTCCCCTGACTGGCAGGAGCTCAGGGTGTGTTCCAGCTGGAGCACATCAGCTTAAAACTTAAATAACCTGTAGTGTGATGCAGATTTGTTCTAGCTGGAGGAGAACAAATGGAGGGGTGGATACTTACCCAGCACAAGCACTGAATGGTGACACTGCAGGTAGATGGCACTGCAAAGCATAATGGCAGAAAATAAGGTGCAGGCTTTAAGGTTAAATGCTGCATAATGACTTGGGCAAGCTGCAGATGATGTTACCAGAATCTAAAAGAGTTACAGTAAATAACAGATGTCAGATTGGGAACATGGGCTATGGGATGATCCTTGTGGAAACTGACCTAATGGTACAGGGGCGCAGTGGGGGGATGAACCAAGGAAATATCTAGGAATGCACATGCTCTCCTAAAGAATGGCACTTGAAAAGGTTTAGGACAGAAGGAACGAAAATGACATTGCAGATAGAAATAGCAAGAGGCAGACCCCACCACACTGGGGTTAACAATTCTGAGGGTGTTTGGGAGACAAGAGATTTATCAAAGAGAGTGCATTTGAGATCATGCTGAGGAGTCCCATTGGAACCATGCTAATAGATTCATTTTAAGGCCTGAAAAGACCTTTATGTTTATTACTTTTGTAATACAAACCAAAGCACCTTATCTTTCAATTTTGCATTAAGCTGCTAATGTTTATTATCTGAGCATACCAGATGCTTACACTAAGAAGGCTTCTTTCTAGAAGGTTTCAAATTGTTAAAAATATACCATCTTTTCCTTGTTTAAAGTGTTCCCTTTGTTAATTATTAATTTTGTCTTTGTGGCTACCAACTATTCCATCGTCTCGCACATATTTCTTGCTGATTTAGAGGTCAACACATGGATGTCTTTTGTTCATATTCAAAAGTGGATAACTCTTCATCATGTGATGCAATAATCAGACTCCTAATCTTCTTTTGGGTAACTCAGACACATTACAGAAGTTTGTCAGTCAATGTTATTGCCTTCAACCACAAAGTGATTTTATTAGCAATTGTTTGGTTAATAGAACCTATCTTTTTTTTCCCCATCATAAACTAATGAGGTAATTAGTATAAATTAGCATTAATTCTAATCTTTCTTAGTTTTATACATATCTCATCCAAAATCATAGCTTTTCATAAGGCCAATATAAGGCTGTTCATCTCAGCATTATCTTAATTATCCTATTTATGCTTTCTAGCCATTAACATTCTTCCAAACAGTGGACAAAACAAATCTAAGACATGGATGGAAAATCTGTGGCATTCATGCCACAAAGAAATTTAGCTAAAGAGCTCCTATACCATGACTGGGAAAAAAAGCCCTGCAGTTTTCAGGATGTCAGTGCTGTTACACAGGTAAACAGTGACCTGTTCTCACTAAGTAAAAATGGGGAATCTCTGAATCTGCTAGAAAAAGTAAAAAAAAATATTTACTGTGGACAGTTCCATTCAGATCAGGCATTAGTCTTTTAGAACACATTCCTCTTCTTCCTTAATATCAGTACCAGGCAGATGCAGGCTCTGTTGATGGTGTTTTAAGGTGATATATCAAATTATTAATATAAATCAGTTCAGAAAAATTTGTCTGGTATTGCTCCAGGTAAAAAACTCTTATAACCTGTGAAACTGACTGAGGACAGCATTCAGCTTACACCCTGCTGTTTTATTTCCTACAAAGAGGGTCTATGTTAAAATCCACATACCTTCATTTATTGTAAAGGTGGGAAATTATTTACCCTTAATTAAGATTAATTTGGGAATCTGCTTGGAAGGAAATGGTAGGGATAATATTTTCACTGTTTTTGTAGGTAACAGCAGATTTCGGGTTATTTTATTGTTCTTCCCTGAAATTTCAGCTGTAAGTTCATCTGTTGAAGGGTTTGACATATGAGAAATAGCATCAGATATGCAATATTAGTCTAGCAAGTTGCAGTTTTCCACAAGGATGAAAAAAATACACTGTGCGGTTCAAAATATTCTTCTGAATTTATGGACATCAGACAACAATCTGAAAATCCACCAGCTCAGGCTCAATACTACAGGAATCACTTCAAGCATCACTGTTACTCTAATTCTCAAGGCATTAATGTTGATGATAAACATGAAAAAAAGAAATGGTTTCAGTATGTCAAAAGCAGTAAGTATGCTGTGGTGGCAGAAATGCAGAAAATTCTAGTAATTCTTCCTTACAGTCTCTCCATGGGGATCAACTGCATTCCAAGTCCATCCCATTGCTTTAAACACTCAGCTGAGTTCTATGATTGTTATCCTTTGCTCTCTATTGATAGGTCTGGAGTTTTACATGAGTCATGGTGTCATTCTGAAATTTGTACTGGTGATGACACACAGAACCAGGTTCTTAATTTAACCACCTCAGTTAAATATCTGAAGCTCAGTGAGATGAATCTCCAGGCTTAAAATTTCCTGACTCAGTGTCCCTGTTGGGCAAAGCAAAGGTGACTGAGAGAAGAATGCCCTGATTCAACAAGGCTCAAGTGAGAGTTTTTTCCTTAAGTTAATAGAAATGTAGAATAATTTCCTTCAGAAAACTACTCTGGAGGTCATCTGGAGCATCCTTACAGGCAACAGCTGATGATGGCTCCTAGTGGACAGTCTTGATTTTTGTTACTGTCTTCCTAAAGGTTAAGTTCTTGAACAAGGTGAAGAAAAAAAACCAAACAAGTGAAAAACCAAACAACAACCACAAAAAGCCAAAATCCCATTAAATTTAGTGTAACTAGGATGGCTCATTCATAGAGCTTGATAAATATCATCATATCAAAATGTGATTAAGGAATAAAACCAAGTGGTTTTGTTTGAAGTTTTCTACATTTAGAAAATGTATATAGGAAAAACAGCTGAGATGGTGTAATAGTTGAAGTACTTCTGAAGGTGAGCAGTGTGGGATGTAGTTAGATCTAATTAAACACATCAAAATTAGCAGAGACAAAGTGTAAAAATAAATGTAATCACAGGGGAAGAGTAATTCTAATTAAATTTTTTTAAAAAGTCAATTAAAATTTGTATTTAAAGCTGAGAAAAATATCTGTGTAAAGACCTTGGGGAGGTTCATTGAAAAGTAACTACATAAGCTGAGAAAAGAATTACCCACCTTTGCTGCCTCTCTGCAGTCCCAGTTGCAGAAATATCTGGTTAATCTGAAGTCTTTGTGATCATAGTGCTATAAACATTTCTACAAACACAATGTATTGGTTCTTTCCATACACATGCATTCCTTAGATGGACTATTGTTTGCTTTCACTAAATGTGAGTGTTTTGGTATAGCAAACTAACCAATTAGTAATTTTTAAACTCGTGCTTTAAAACATCAGCCCTAGATCCAAACAGTCCCCAGTGAATACAGCAGATTACTACCAAAGCTGTCCAGACGTGTGTTGATGATAATAAATTGGGTGAAACTGCAATGCAAGTTGTAGTTGAGGCACTATAAATGGTGCTGCTTCCATTTACTGTATGTCAGCAGTAAATCTAATGCTGCTGGAACCCACCAGGAACAACAAACACAAGGCTACTGAGAAGCTGAAGAAATCAAAAGGGTTTTCATACAAGATTTAACAAAACATGTCAACTAATGACACCATTATTCTCTGGCCTTATGACTTTGTTTTCCATTTCTCAGACTTTTCCATCTATGACAGAATACACCTTAACCATTGGGTGATGCTGCGCTTCCATTATCTGTCCCTTTTTTATGGTAATTCTTCTGGGCTACTTTTTGTGGTTTTTTTATAATACAACATAGGAGAGAATTTCTTGGCTCCCTTCCTGGCTCCAAGGTGCTTTTTGTAATGATGCCTTGGGAAGGCTGACGTGGAACAGAGACTGGACAGAGCCAGAGAATAAAGCAGGTATTTATTGAAAGGCCTCCAGGATCCACCTTGGGCAGGACAGGACCTGACCAGGGCTACACCCAGGGTGGACCCAAAATGGTCACAAAATGGCTGAATGATCATGAAGTCTTACATTTTTATAAGTTTTGGTCCATTTGCATATTGGGGTTGAATTGTCCAGTTCCAGCTTCAGGCTGTGAAGTCCCATCCTTCTTGTTCCTCCCTTCAGCCACCCTTGTTTGTGCTTTTGTGCCTGAACAGTTGTCCTTGGTCTCCATCAGGAAAAAGATTTGTTTTGTCTCCCTAATCTGTGAAGAGAGCTGACTGGCACTTAATATGAGGCTCAGAACTGCACCCCTAGGCAGCACAGAACGTGAAAAACATGAAAGCTCAAACTTAAGGCATCAGTAAAAGCTGATGTTCCATGCATCTGCAGCGTTAGAAAGTCAGCCTAAACCCTAGAAACATGAACTACCCGTTTAAAGATTTAGAGCAGAAGATCAGCTGGCTTGATCTTTTTTTTTTTTTTTTTTTTTTTTTTTTTTTTTTTTTTTTTTTTTTTTTTTTAATTATTATTATTTTTTTTTTTTATTTTTGAATCTCTAACATTCTTTTCCTTTTTATCTTCAAAATCTGACAGGCCTGGAGTTGTGGAGCACTAGAGAGTGGCCACGACAGAAGCTGCAAATGCTCACCTGTGCCAGCTGGTGCAAACAGCTCCAGGGATGTGGTGCCTCTCTCAGGGATAGAGGTGCTTCTACCATCCCAACCAATAATTATTTAATTTGGGAAAAGAATACAAAAGCCTGGGTCTCAGGTAGTTTGCTCATCTATAAGTGTTCTGTAGTTTGCAGAGCACCTCTTGAAAATGAGGCTGGCACACCTCAATTTCTGCAGCTGCTGGCATTGCATCAGCATTTAGAGCTTTTTGTCACCCTCACTTTCCACTTTTCTTTAGCTTGCTAAATCAGCCTCCTCTGCCTGATTTTCTTCCTTCCCACACTGCACTGTCCACGTTTGCTACAGATGTGGGAAGCAGAGGTTAAACCCTTTCCTCCCCCCAGCCCCTTTTTTGGTCTGTTTTTCAAATAATGATGCCATTATCTTCCAGCAGCAAGGCTGGATAGAATTAGGTATCTCCATTCATTCAGTACATCAGTCAAACCAGCCAAAGAATATATTAGATAGAATCACAACTTTATCTGCCCAATGCATAATATACCAATGTAGCACAAGAAGGGCTGCTCAAATTGATTGAATTGGGTTTTCCTACAGAGCTGCTTTGTGTAGAGTGGGAAATATTCTGTATCAAACAATCTACATGAGCAGCAGCCACGGTGTGACTAATCTCAGCAATGCTAATACTGAATAATCTCAGGAAACTTGAACAGGAGGATCAATGTTCCACTCACTTCATATAAATGGCCTATATTATAAACCCCATCAGATAAAGGTTAGCTACTGCTGCACTTAGAGCCTAGCATGTATGACATAGGTGGGGTATAGCAAACACAAACCCTGATCTCACAGGCAAGATCTAAATGACTAAAGCCATCAATAGATATGTCAGCCACCTTAAAAGAAATAAAATCCAAAAATAAAAGCTTCCTTCTGTTTCATAATATTTATTAAACAGTGATCTCCATATAAATTTTTCCATACTGAATTTTTTTGTGTCCAACCCTTTAAAACAGTAATTTGGTCACCTGGGCCAGCTGCAGAAGGACAAACTGTTTGAAGATTTCAGGGTGATGGAAGATTTTCAACATTAGCCTGCAGAGAAAATAAAAAAAAAATTCTAGAAACAGTGCCCAGGGGAGTATGAAATTGGAACTTCTGCTAGGAAAAGCTTTCAGCTGAAGAGAGCTTATTTGAGCTTTCCCTCATGGTGTGCAATAAAGGGTTTGCACAATTTCCTTTGCCAGGTTGTATAAGGCCAGAGCCGGTGGCTTTGATGCACCTTGGCTCAGACAGGAAGGAAGATGAGCTCCAAGGGTTTGCTTCCCTGAGGGAGCTGGTGTTTGGCACTGTGGGGGAAAAGAGTAAGAAGTAGTGACCTGAAGAACATGAGTTCAGCTCCCAGCTACTGCTGCAGTTTTATTCTGCTGTTCTCACTACAGTTTGAGCAGTTACTGATAGATCTCTGTTCAGGGAGATCATCTGTTTAGAAGGTCACTTCTTTGGGGGGATTGTTTGGATGGTTTGTTTGTTTCCTGTTTTCTTTTTACTCTTTACTCTTTAAGTTCTGAAAGCTAACTGCCAGATAATTTCTCTTCTGTTCTAATTATGAAGGTTTTGTGTACTGGCTTCTCCCAACAGCTGTGCCAGGACAGTGCTGCAATTGGGGCCTGTCTTTTACTCTGTTTTTCCCCCTTTCCTATCAGGCTAAAAATCACACTGATAGAACCTTTTTGATTTAGACCTTTGTTGTCTCAAAGAAAGAGGGAATTATTTATAATCAGAGGGGGACAGGTTTTCATCACCGCAGATTGATGCAAGTTTTAGAGCATTCACCTTTAAGGTGTCCGGAATACAATCTGCTGGATCCTCTGTGGATTGTAAATTTCTAGAGTTGGGCTACTTTTTTTCTTTTTGTCTGCTGAGGAAAGCTTTATGATCACTATTACATTATCTTGTCTGTAGTACTACTGTGGAACTGGGCCCCTTTCTTCCTATCGGGAAGCCTTTTCTCTACTTTCATACCAATAAAGTGTTTCTTAGACCAGGGTTCATTCCTAATAAGCAACTTGAGGATTTCACCTGAACTAAGAAATATTTTTCCCCTCTGTGTGCCCTAAGCTTCAGAATATCAAGGAGCCTACATGCTTTGAATCTAAGACAGAGCTTACAATCTAACAGCTTTTTTATCACCTTCCATCAAGGAAGAAAAAAAAGCCTCCAGGTGGATTAAGCTGTGTGTATAGGAAGCTTACAGGGTAGCAGGTGTCAAGTCCCAGTAAAGGTCATTCCATTAGGGTTATTCTCTTCCCAGACACAGCTTTCCTTGTGGACTTGTGTAAAACTGCCACTGAGGCTTTGGTGCACTGCTTTACAGGGCAGGGATGTTGAGCAAAATGCTGAAGCATGCACAGTGTATTTGCCCAGGGATTTTTAGGCTGAAGTCTAGCTACAGGAATGTGGCCCAGATAAAATACAGTGGCACTGCTAGAGACTGGAAGCAAGGTAGGGGAAAAAAAAAACCTTCCCGTTTCTGGTCCACCCATCCAAAAAGGTCCAGATTAGTCAGACGTGATGTTGACAGTATGCCATAGAAAAAGTTGTAAGTTGTTAAAAAGAATTAAAAATCAAAATCCTCATTGCATTATGATTGAGGGCCTGGAATGAGCTTGAAAGATACTTGCTGCATCCCATTGTCTATTGTTACTAGATCAAAGGAAAAGGACCTGCTGTAAAAATGAGTAAAACTCATGTGACAACCCATGCTGCCAGACATTTCAAGGCATGAGCAGACAGCATTCAGTCAGCACTCTTGGATCATATTTCTGATTGTATCTTCACAAAAAAGCAAGGGTCAGAAACAGAATTTCCTTCTTTTTTTTTTTTTTTTTTTTTTTTTTTCCTTCAATGGGAATGATGTAACCTGAGGAGCTCCAGCCATACACGTACACCTTTTTTTTTGCCCAGACTGCACCAGTGTGGCTTTGCCCCTAGGTGCAGGCTTATAGGGGGGTGAGCAGGAGGTGAAGGGTTGAAGGGTGGAAGAGGCCAGCTCAGCATGATGATACTTTGAACATTTGATAAAGCTGCTCTAAGTGACATCATCTTGAAAAGCTTTAGTCAAACTTGTGGTGTTTCAAAGCACACTGTATGAAATCTTGCATGCTTATTCAAAAATTAAAGCTGAAGAAGTGACTTGCAGCAAACCGCCATCCTTCTGAAAACTGAATTGGTCCTATAGAAACCAGACTAGAAAGAAATGGTGGGAAATCTAATCAGATAACCACAAAGCAATGAACTCAAAGCCTCAGTGCATCTGTGAAGGAGAAAACCTGCCAGACAAACAGTTATGTTAAGGACATTGCAGAGAAGTCCAATGATTTTGCTGCTTCTAACTTCACATCAAATATCTTGAGCAAATACTAGTTTTCAGCCAGTAAAGGTGAGCCATTGATTAATTGGCTTGTCCATAAAAGAAATGTTGCTACCAGATGATAACTCATGATGATAAACCATCTGAAAATGTATGCACAAGGGTTGTGAAGGATCTTGAACTACAGAGGCTGAACCACTGGGAAGAAAGAACTAAAGTAATCTGTTATACCAGAAGACAAAAAGTAGCACAGGCTCTAGTTGGCATATTTTCTACAGATTTAATACAGCTAGAAAAGATCCACTTGAGAACTTATTTGGATTCCTGAAAAAAAAATGAATCAACAAGAAGCATTACTGCAAGTTTTGTAATGGGCTTTTCTGAACATGAGAAACTCAGTTGTGTGAGTGTTAAAAAGTTATTGGACCTCAGCTGATCCAACAGCAATTGCCCTTAGCCTGCAGCAAGAGTGAGGAATTTTGGATTGCCTATATCCTCTTCACAGAAACAGTGCAACTCCACTTGGTTTTGTAGAAGGGTATGAAAAAGAGGAGTTAAGCATTCCTGTTTACTGTTCTACAATAACAGGAATCAGAAAATTAAAGGAGAGTCAGTTGAAATGGGTTAAGAGAGTTCACTTTGTAGGCAATGGATAAGTAGCCTGGTGGAAATTGGTCATAGGAGAACGGAATACAAGTAACCTCACCCCTGATAAGTAACAGCTGTGTTAATTAACTAATACAACCTTGTCCCTGATGAGTCACAGGTGCATCCAATACAGATAATTGTGATAAAGGGGAGTGGGTGAGTTGTGAGGGAGACTCATGAAGAAGGAGGAGGAACTTTGAGGAAGAGGGAACCAGAGGCTCATGAAGAAAAAGGAGGATCTTGAGGAGAATCTCTGCTGTGAGGTCAGTCTGGGTGTGCGGTCAGAGCCTATTGTTGGAACCTGCAGTCACAGTCTGCAAGCCAATCCCTGCAGTCAGAGTACAGCAGGAAATAACCAGCAGTGAGAATTGCAAGGGAAACTTCCAGTAGAAGCTGCTGCAGGTGGCGTCAGTGGATGGTTGGGGTCAGGATGGCTGAGCTGTAAAGAGGAATAAACCAGGGCCCTTTTCATGCTGTGATAAACAAGGAGTCTGTGTCTCAGCTCATTTTTACTCTCTAACAAGAAGGCTGCTGCAACAATATGAATCCTCACAGTTCTTGATTTAGGTCAGATTCAGACGTCTCTGTGCACATTCATGTTAGATGGAGATAAAACCAACCCTGAGGGCAAACAGACCTTTAGGCTTTGGAACATAAACAGTACCCTGTGTAACAAGGCAAGGAGGAAACTTAGGACAGTAAGGACAGTGCTAGGCCCTATGTATTCACCAGAAGGTTTCCTTTGCTTAACCCCTGTAGATTTTTGTATTGGTTCCCTGATAGAGGGAGATCTGTTCAATATGACAATTCCTGTCATATTTTTCCTTGTGTGATATGGCTATCAGTTGAATCACACATTAGATCATGGCACTGTGGTGGATTTCTTCTTGCAGTTGCTGACCTTGGCATTTCAGCAGCTGAGCTCACTCCTATTCTTGCTGAATTTTGAAGTCCCTGTTGGTTTGGTGGTGCAATTGTTCATGATTCTTTTAAACATACTCTTTGTGTTGATCCTGCTTGGCAAATGGTAGTGAGCTTGTGAGCTTTGAAGGCTGGCTTGAAAACTGTGAACATCTGAAGATCTTGTGCCTTTTCTTTGCTTTAAATATTTCATCTTCCAGCTTGGAATTATTCATTGGATTAACATGTGAACTGCTCCCATTGGAGAGAGGCTGGCTGTGAGGATTTTCCCTGTATTTCTTCTTGGAAGGAGACTGCTGATGTTAGGAGCCACTGTTCTTGTAGCATGGCTGGCATTGAGAGAGTGTTTTCTCCAGAGGGAGACTCTTTGGTTGGGAGCAGCTGCTGTTGGCAAGGCTGACTGGAAGAGATCTTGTCCCTGGTGGTTTGGGCTGAGTGGAGACCCTGTTGCAGGGAAGTGTTGCTGCTGGAGCAGAGCCAGGCTGGGGTGAGTGAGCATGGGAGACTTTTAGCAGGAAGAGCTTCTCTCACAAAGAGCCTGCCACGTCCCCAGCGTCCTTAACCAGGTTGGACTGCTGGTGCCAGTGGCATGTCCCTGGGGATGGATCTGATTGCTGGGGTTGCAAAAAGGGCTTTGTGTGTCTTTGTGTTTGTTTACCTTGTCTAACCATGATTTGTATCACACTCAGAGCATGTTTGATTCAGTTCAGCCACTGTTATCACATTTGATGTTTTAGTGTGTGTTTGATAAACCTGCACAACTCTCCACCTCTATCAGGTGTCCTCTGTCTTAGGGAATAACTTTAGGACTTCCCCTCAGTTTCTTTTGCAGTTTTGTCTGACCTTTAGTAAAAGACACCCTCAGCCAACCTACTCAGCTTTGCTGCTCCCTTGGGGGAGCTGCCAGAGACAGGTTTCAGTCTGTTTCACTAATAATGATTTGTGGTTTTCTTCTGTGTGAATGTATGTTGTATGTTTGTTTTTTTGGTTTTTTTTTTTTCACTTCTGTTTTGGAGTTGATTTTGACTCAGGTGTTCCTGTTCTATTCTGCATAGGGTTACTCAGCAATAACAATATATTTGGATTATTTTCTTTCACTGATTTCATTTAAGAGAAGTAATGTATCTTATGCACAAGATGGAGTTAGCTTATGTACATACAAAAGTGTATACACATCCATGTTTTCTTTAGCATTTTTGGGGCCACTTGTTAATTGCTTCACTTCTTTTTTTTTTTTTTTTTTTTTTTTTTTTTTTTCTCCTTTCCATGCAGGGATTTATGTGATGATGTTGAAAAAGGTGCAGCAGGAAACCACTTGTGAATTACTTTACAATTTCTCTTTCAGGTGGGTTTAGTTACGAGATTATTCAAGAGGCAAGGAAAATGTATTTTTACTGTGGTGAAGGTTTTAATTCTAAATAATCTATGATTACAGAATCATAGAATGGTTTGGGTTGGAAGGGACCTTAGAGATCCTCTAGTTCTGACTCCCCTGCCATGAACAGGGACACTTTTCACTAGACAAAGTTTCTCAAAGTCCCATCCCACCTGGCTTTGAACATTTCCAGCTTGGGGCAGCCACAACTTTTCTGGACGATCAGTGACAATTCTCACCAACATCACAGCAAAGAATTTCTTCCAAATATCTAATCTAACCCAATTCTTCCAGATTAAACCCATTTCTGCTTGTCCTGTCATTCCATGCCCTTGTCAGAAGTTCTTCACCAGTGTTCTTGGACCCAGTTTAGGCTCTGGAAAATCAGTGAGGTTTCCTTGTGGCCTTCTCCAGGTGGAACAACCCCAGCTCTCTTAGCTGTCTCCATAGCAGAGGTACTTCATCCTAATCACCTTTGTGGCCCTTCTGTCAGCTCACTCCAGTAGATCCACATCCTTCCTGTGTTGGAAGGATCTAATTTTACAGATCTGAACTCCAGGTGGGATATCACAAGGGCAGAATCACCTCCCTCCACCTTCTGCCCAGGCTGCTTTTGGTGCAGTTCTCTGGCAACCAAAAACTGGGGATTTTTGATAACTCCAGGACTCCAGGAATATAAGCATTGGTGCTTGAGCATCTAATGCTATTTATGCATTTAATTTTCTTAGAAAAAAAGACACCAAAAAAGCTCTGGCAATAACTGCTGTGAGTGGCATTTTAGCCACAAATGTGTTTCATGCCAGAAGAGAAGGAAGTCAGGAGAGAATCTGAGCAGTGAAACTGCCTTGCTGGTTTTGCTTTGCCTGCAGAGGCTCTGCACAGCCATTTACCTGGTTCTCTCAATGGCAAGAAAAAAAATGGGGCACAGGAAGGGGGAATTGGTTGTGATGTGCATATATACATACAAACATGCAGGTATTTCCACATGAATAAAGCTGTGGTGCTTACCAGAGCTGCATACACTGTCCCAGGCTAGATTAAAAATGAGTTTGCATATATTTTCTGTCAGGATCATTTAATTAAAAAAAAAAAAAAAGGGGCTTAAACACAGGTACAACACACAAAATAAATCCAATCCCTAAGCTTCATGCTCTCCTTTTTTTTCTCCCATTGAAACCCAGTAATCTCACTTGTAAATTTATTATAAAAGACAGGTCTTATTAGCTCACTGGGGCTGGAGGTATAGAACCATTGTGTCATTGTTATTTGACTTCAATGTGTCATCTGGTGGTACCCAAATTAAAAAAAATCTTGAACTGCATCTTTGAAGGTCTTGCTGTTCACTACTTAAAATAAAATTTACTCAGAGTCTTTATCTATTAAAAAAACAAGAAACAGGGAAAAGATATTTCTGTTTAACCAACAACCACTGTCCAGATTTGAGAGTAAGGCTGGCCTTGAATGCATTCAAGATTCAGGCTGTGCCTTCTGCACATCTGTAATCCCAGGCCACAACACACTGCATAAATTACTTGTGCTTGGCCAGAATGGCATGTGCAGAGAGGCTGTGCCTTGGGTCAGAGGTGTGTGCATCCTTTGCATCCTTTACTAATTCCCCAGTGCCAGCTAGGGCATAGATTATTTGGATATCATTTGACTCCAAATTCTTTTATATGTTTTTACACACTAACACATATGAAACACACTTGGTTCAAGATTTTCCAAAGCTAACCATGAGGCTGGAGCTTAAATAAGCCAGCTTTTGACAGGCCTGGTTTTTCAGGGCAGGCTGTACATGTCATGACTCTCATTCTAGATGCGTAAAATTTATCTGCTCAATGCTATTGTTTTCTCTTGACAGTAGGACTTTGAATCCCACAACACCCCTCTGATTTCCCTCATAGACATGAGGACCAAACTAAGTGTTTTGTCATGGTTGGTGACACTGATAAGAAGAAACCTTGCAAAGCATAATATGCTATCAAAAATTACCTTTTTTTCCCCCTCTTCTAACACGTGTTAAATTAGCCAATAAGCCTTGAAGCTGTGCATACCTGATGATTAATTTATGTTACTTTGTGGGTGTTTTTCCTTTGGAAAAAAAAAGCTTCTATCATGCTAGATTTACAGCATTGCAGAGTTTCACAATGTTGCAATGCTGTCTTCAATTCAGCCGCTTCATATTGAAATTTCACACACAATAATTGGCTGACCTTCACAGCTATGGCAGAAACTAATTAAAGCTGTAAGGCTTTGCTAGTTATGCTTTTGTGTGAAATGTGAAGTTTGGTGATAATGAAATATGGGGTGCAGATGCTATTGTCTCAGATAGTCTGTGTCCTTGGTTCACACTAATGAAGAACAGCAATTATTAAACAAAACGTATTTTCAACCATTAATTATTTGTGTTTTGATAGGCTAAGTGTCCCAACAGCAGCTCCCTCTTCTTCACTTCTTCAAAAAGTCATTTAATGTAATTTTACAAGCAAATGGTAGAGTCCTGGGGAGGCTGCATGAGACTTTTTACTGCATTTGGAGGATTGGTTTCAGGCTCATTCTGTGGTGCATTGCACAAGAAGCTGCATCACAAATAAAGCAGTATTTGAAATGGGATGATATGAAAGTTCAGAAATTTCATTCCTCTGGACAGAATCTGAATAACCCAATCATTATTTCTGTTGTTAGATTCATAAAGAAGACAGAAGTTAGTAAGTGCAGTGGGCTTTTATGGATGGATTGAAAGGGGCTCTATCCTGCAGTCCATCTTTCTTACCCCTTTAAATGTGTCCTCTGTGATCTCACTTACTTTAGCAGAAGTAGATTTTTAATTTTGGTCGATTGGTTGATTCTCAAGAATGACTGTTGGGAGAACGTTGGGAAAAAAAATTATTTCCCCCACTGAGTTGAAGTGTGGACTGTGTGTATGTACCCATATTGATGCCTTGGGAAGGCTGACCTGAAACAGAGACTGGACAGAGCCAGAGAATAAAGTAGGCATTTATTGAAAGGCCTCCAGGATCCACCTTGAGCAGCTTAGGGTCTGACCAGGGCTACACCGAAGGTGAACCCAAAATGGTCACAAAAATGGATGACCACAAGGTGTCACAAGGTGTCATGTTTTTATAAGTTTTGGTCCATTTGCATATTGGAGTTTAATTGTCCAGTTCCAGCTTCAGGCTGTGAGGTCCCATCCTTCTTGTTCCTCCCTTCAGCCACCCTTGTTTGTGCTTTTGGGCCTGAACAGTTGTCCTTGGTCTTCAGCAGGAAAAGGGTTTGCTTTGTCTCTCTACTCTGTGAGGAGCTGACTGGCGCTTAATGGGAGGCTCAGAAGTGCACCCCTGGGCAGCACAGAATGTGAAAAACATGAAAGCTCAAAATTAAGGCATCACTGGATGCAGAAGGATGTGCCCCTCCAGCCCACCATTGACCACAGTGCCTTCTTTCCAATGTCACTGTTGATTTTCACAGAGGTTTTCACATGAACTTGGCCTATGTATATTCATGTAGCATCCTATATATGCATTTAACATGTTCTGTAGACCTTGACATACATGCATTTAAAACAGAGGTACTCTCAGCAGTTGGTGGCCATAATTAAGATTTAAAGGTAAAGGGATAATACATACTGATATTACAACACTCTTTCTATAAAAGTGACATTTTCCAGGGTTTTTCACTCATTTCTGTCCCAGGTTTTGCTGGCATCTTGGCTGTAGCAAGTTTCTCTTTGAATATATAGCACATATATGGAAAAGTACAAAGCTATGGATGGGATGTGTGCGTTTGGGCACACATGCAGGCAAATTGCACAACAAGACAGTTTCCTGTTAGTTTCACTTTACAGCTTCTGATGTTTACTGTGACAAATTTCAGTAAGAGGGGATTTTGTATGCCGATTTATTTGTGAGGCCAGCTGTATGGCGTTCCTATATTGAATGTTTTTGAGTGACCTGCTTTTTGTGACTTTTGAAAGAGGATCTGGTGTAGAGGAGTGAAATTAAATGAGTCATCTCTTGCACTTATATTTGAAGTTACCAAAAGCTTCATTTTTTTTTTGCTGAACCATATTAAAACTATAGCAGGAAGATGAAATTCAGCATTCCTGATGCAATCTGACAAACACATGGAACATGATTGCTTGTAGTGGTGGTGTTTACAAGGTGCAAAGATGTCAGTGTATGCAGGGTAGAGAGGTGAAGTTTTACAGGTTAGTGAAAAGGATATTCCCTGTGATGTAAATATTTTAGCAAGCAGGACTGTAATAAAGTAAAACTAACGAAAGACCAACAAACTACTGATCTTCTAATCCTGGAGAATAAATGAGCTTTTTTTAAAAAAACCCAAACCTCAGAAATTATTTCCAGTAGTTTGGCAACACAGTATTTTACTGCGTTATTATTTGCCTTTCTGTCAGTATACATAAGTTTATCTGTGCAAAATTGTTATATGCAGGTTTTGAATTCCTTGTTCACAAAGAGAAAGGAGAAGTAACGTGTAAGTAGGGGCTTCTGATAATGCAGATTTCAGCTCCTTAAAATAATTCCCTGTATTCCTTCAACTGATGTCTTGGGTCATATCACACCTATGGCGGAGTCCAAATGTGGGGCCGAAATTTGCTGATTGCCTCTGTTATTTGAATTTATTTTGAGTACTTGATCTCTAAGACTGACAGCTTCTCTTTCTTCAAGTGTTTTGACAGCTCCAGGGTTAAAGAGTAGTACCTTCAGAATGCTCTATTGTGAAGTTTAGTAATTGACACCAATAACACAACATTAAATCATCCACTTTTTTTTTTGTTGTAGTGGATAAGCCAGTCTGCTTGTAAATACATTAAAGGATAGTGTGTAGGTGGAAGAAGAATTATGCTACTATTTTAAGAGCTAATAAATCTTTATTTAAGCAAGGGACCGCTAAAATTTAATTAGGCATATAAAAGCAGAGATCATTCTAAGGGTAAAAATATGCCAATCCTCACAAGAAAAGACTTCTGCTTTACAGAAAAAGAGCAAGTTAAAGTGTACTCCACTGTTACTATGTCAATGGAAAAGCTGGTTGCAGGTGTCCAAGTTTAAAAAAGGAGGGGAAAAAATAATTCAGTATTCAGCACGTGGGTATAAAAAAGATATGCTGAATTCTCTGATTCCTGAAGCCCTTTGAAAATACCACCTCACCACAGAGCTGCTGCTTCTCTGCAGCCAAGCCTCAGTGTATGGGTGAGCTGAAGCCCTCTTTTAGTGTTAGCTGCAATGTCTTAGAGAGGGGGTGCTGCTCGTGGAAACCTTTGTTCACATCCTGAAATAAATTGTGAGTGGCATGAAAAGTCAGACTAAGTCATTTTGGGAGATGGAAATTGCATTGGACAATGCATTGCTCTTGGCGGGTTTGCTCATGTGCCAGCCAGTGTTCTAGTAGGCATCAGAGGAGGGAAAAAAAAGAAGAATTCCTGATTTTTGCATGTGACATGAGTTGTTCCTCTGGTAAGCCCAGTGTCACCATGGCAGTAAAAATAAAGCATCTTTTTCTGGCTCAGCATTGCTAAGATCTCAGAAAAATCCTTGAGATTTTATACCCTCTAAATCTGTTCAGTGAAGAAAATAAAAAAAAAAGGGTAAAACTACATGGCCTGTTAAAGTATCTCTTAAATTTACAATCCTGTGTGAAGTTAAAATAAACACCTTTTCTGGACTGCATTTTTTTGATGAATTCTGTCACACTCATGGAAGTTGCCCTGAGTTTTATTTCTGCCTGAGGTAAAAAGCCAGGCAGCACAGGCTGCTCTGGTCTGTCAGTGGTGTAGCACAGGGGTTGGTCACTGACCTGCAGGTGCAAGTTATTGTTATACAGATTGCTTTGAAGAGTCTGTGGAAAGGTGGTAGAAGATGCTTCTGTGTCAGCTTGGATAAATGTCTCTTCTCTTGGGTGTGCTTATCACCTGGAATGCTGTGACTGGGCAGAGCTTTGGACAGTGGAGCTCAGAGCTCACCCCTGGGGCTTTGCTTGCTTCCCTAACATAATTATTAAATAACAAATACTCTCTCATTTTGCCCATCCAGGACACAGTCTTTGACCTTTCCTACTTTTCTTGCTTTACTGGCCTCCAAGACCTTTGGAATCTTTTCAAAGCCCTCACGTGGTGCTTCATGGAGTGCAGGCACATCTACATTTTGCTGTAACAAATTGTCTGAGCAAATTGTTGAATCTGTATTGAAGATTTTTTGAAGAGCAGCTTATACAAATATCTGTCAAAAATAACATGGTGCAGCTCATCCTGCTCTAAGGCAGGGCAGACAATGTAAATGACCTTTTAATTAAGGTCACCCTTCTTTCTGTGTTTATTTGATTATGCTAAAACTATCTGAGAACAAACTCTTATCTTAACATAATATGTTTTGAGCCTGTGTTTTGCCAAGTGAGGGGTACCAGAATGACACAGTACAAGTTATCTAAAATGCTGCCTTCTCAGCAAGACTTATGTTTATGTTGCTGCCTGTTCATCTTTTTGCTTTTTTGTCTGGGAACATGACACAGTCCAGGAAAGCTCTTTCTGTGGGGCAGACCCTTTTAAATGCCATGCACTGCGTGCTCTAGGCAAGGATAGTCACAACTTGGCTAAGGAAGGTGTCTCTCGTGTCTCAGCTTTCAACATTAATTTGTTCTGGCAAGAGTGCCATATGTACACTGAGTTATTCACATTCATATAAGAAACTGAACTTGTGATAGGATCTAAATGCTTTTGATTTGACTTGAACATACATATTCTGGAGTTTGCCTTCTCCTGGGCTAAAAGAAACATAACAATTTCATGTATCCAAAGCTTCCATTTTTTTAAAAAATGAAGGAATGTTATTAGCAACACTTGTGCATGCAGCACATACTGGTTTGCACATAAAATACTAACTTTTGTGTTCAGCTGTCCTGATTTCCTTTGTTTTGTAGGGTAGACAGAGCTTCAGTAGTTAGGCTTTTTTGCTTACAGTTTTGACAGTTAATTAAGGTATGGATATAATTCAGTTGGCAGGAGAAAACCTTTGGTCTCTAGTGAACTTAAAATGTAATGTGAATAAACTCCTTTTATTGATGATGAAGACCAAAGCAGATATTTTGAATTAAACCTACTGGACAAAATGGGCCACCTTCTGCCTTCTTTTTCTATCTACGTGATCCCATAGTGGCCTGCTAGACAGATGGTTTGGTTATGACATGGTGAATTGCACAGATTTTTGTTTCTCTAAAGTAATTGTTTGTACAAATCACAGAGTTCGTATGCGTAAAATTCCAGCCAGATGTTGAAACCAGAAGTGAAGCATGTCACCACAAGTCACTGATTTCGCTGGGAACTGTGGTGATACCTCTTGTGATTTGCAGTGGGACATATTAGTTGGGAGCAGAGGAATAGCAATGGCATCCCTTGGAGCATACTCTGTTTAGAGATGTGATCTGCAATTGCTAATTTACTGGTACTGTAGCTTGGATCACAGTGTTTGAGCTGAAATCTTTTGGATCTAAAATAATCAAGACTACTGATTTATCCAAAGTAGACAGTTTTTGTATTAGCTCCTCTCTCTCTTGCCTGATTTTCCACATATTCCGCATGTCTTTCATATTCTTCCTCTGCTCATGTCTGTAGCTGATGCAGGAGTAACAGCTGGAATCCTCCAGTTCCTCCCAAATTGCCTAGCTATTGCACTCTTTACTTATCACAAGGAAGTGCATCTCACAGATTTTCATACAGGAATGCCACACGAAGTCATGCTGAGATTTCATCAGAGACTCTAGGTGGCTGGATTGTGAATGTGAGTGGAGTGGCTAGGCAGTGCCTGACAAATCCTAGAAGATCTTAGCACCTTCCAGAAAAAGATGTCTGCAAGCAGGTTGGGACAGAAGCTGAGGAGAAAACGCTACTAACAGACTAGCAGAAGGGTAACTAACTTTAGAGATGACATCAGTTAGACTTTGTGTAGCTCTAGGAAAGATCTCTGCAGTTTGATCCTGTAAGAAAATGATATTTAGCCCCATGTGGAGTCTGTGTGGTAACAGAGAAGAGGTGATGAGAAGATGAGGACACACAGAAAACTGAAAGCTGGATGCAGTTCTTGGGAATATTTGAGATAAACTCTGACAACTGCAAATGTTGCTTAGCTTTGAGCTCTGGATGTGCATCCCAGTCTGCTCCTAGCTTTCTGTTGGGAGGAGATGCAGGAGCTCCCAGGAAAAGCTCAGAGATGAGCTGTGGTGGTATCCTGTGGCACACAGGAAGTTTTATCCAGGTCTGCCCACTTAGGAGCCAGGACTGCAGAATGGGATGGAGGGGGGATGCTCATCACTTTCTTCTTTTGTCCCCATTTTGGGGAAACAGACATATCCTTCCATCCACTTTCATTCTAGACACCTTGCTGAATAGTTCTTATGCCCTGTTCATTTTCTAGCAATGTATGGCCACTGCTAAACAACAGAGAGAGAGCTTGGGCTGGAGCTGTGTGGAAAACTTGTCAGACTAGTGATAGGTTCTGCCTCTGTTTTTAAATAAGTGCCTTCTGCTTTCAGATAAATTGTGAGCAGAGACAAGGCCATTTTGAGTAAAGCAAAGACCTCCTGTCAATAGTGGCAGCTGAAGGATCAGATCCCTCTATTCCTTGTTGTCCCATAGCTTTGAAATACTATTTTTTTGCACTTCTGTCCTTTCAGAAGTGAACCTTTGAAAAGGTTACGTGTCCTGAGAACGAACCAGAATCTAAATATAGGAGAGAAAAAAACCAAAACCAGATTAGTTGTTTAGATTTTGAGAACTGTGGATTCTAACCCATCCCTTCAGCTGACGGCTCCTGCTGACTAACAGACAGGCACAGTATCCTGCCTTCCCCCTCCCACCTCAGAGTCTGCTGCTGCCATTTCTCTTCTTGCAGAGGACAGGCAGCGTAAAGGACAACAGTTTAGAGGAGAGATGTGACACTAGTTCAGTAATATGATCCCCTTTTACAACTCTGTTTCATGAAAACTTCATCCCTTTTCCTATGGTAACACAAGGGAAATATTTTGTTTGCTGCACATGCTTTATTTAGATAAAGGAACAAGAGAGACAGTGTCTTACCAGCATTTAGAAATCAAAGAGGTTAGAGACTAATTCAGCCTGTTATTAATCTGTTGTTATATAGCATTCTGATATTTATGTGACACTAATAAATGACTGAAAGGATATTTGCCTTTTTTTTTTTTTTGCCCTTCTCCTACGTAGAAGCAGTAACTGGCTATGCAAGAGCCCTAAGCCAGCACATGCAGCCTCTGTTAATATGGTTCAAATAACAATTTCTTTTCTGCCTTGTTCACAAAAATAAACAGAATGAAAGAAAAATAAAAGTGTCAGTAATAACATCTTGCAACTTGGAAAAGAGGATTTGAATTACTAGTAAACTTAACCCCACTGCACACTACCCCACCCAGTGCCCCAAAATCCAATTTAATTTCACATGTTTCTGGCTTTAGTTGCATACAGCTGTGTTATAGCTTAAAACAACTAATCTTTTTCTTTTCATTTTTCTGTTTTTTAATATATTTTTGGTTTACAGGAACTATTAGTCGTTTGAACACGTCTTGCAGCACGTTTTCCTGTTTAAATTTATCCGCAAAATACATAAATAAGGGGTTTTGTACTGGGAATTTCTGTTCTGAATTGTATTTCAGGAATGCTTTCAAAGCAAGCTGAGGAAAGTGTTTCAGATGTGCTCATCCAATTTACACAGAATTAGAAAGGAAATTTTCTGCCTTAGAGTTCTATACTTGGGAAATATTTGGTTTTTTGGATATTCATGTGCAGGGATCTCATTTGCTTCTTGAAAAAAACAAACTGAGTTCCTCAAACGTGTTCTGATCCAGAATGTGGAGGAAGTCTGTGATAAATCCATAATATAAAAATATCAATAATATAAAGATATATTTATATTATGATATAAAATATAGAGGCTTTTAGTACTATAACCAGCCCATCCTTGTGATCTCAGCTGACCATTGTGACATTTTTTTGGTACTGAGCAGGGGTAAAGCCTGGTTTGGGTTAGGAAGATCACCCCAGTGGTGAACCCGGGTGTGTTTGGGATGCTTTTGCTGCCTGATGGAACAGAAGGGTCTGAGCCGTGGGAGCCCAGCAGGGGGTAGCCAAGCACTGGTAACGGAGGAGAACTTCCAACTTTGAGGTATCCTTCATTCTAAGGACAGCCACAGTGAGAGCCTGCACTCTCTAAACAAGATTTTTGCTTCCTCAAGGCTTGGGTTATTTACCCTGCCGGTGAGCAATGGTGCTCTGTTTGCTGGGAGAAGCCACAGCACGGAAATTCACCGTGCAGAATGATGTGCTGTCTCTTTCTTTTTTCCTCCCCTCCCCTTTACCTCTGGAATGTGAGAGTTTAGATTGCTCAGGTGAACATTCCCCAGCTAAATCCTTGGAAGGCGAACAGGAGGGGAAACTGTTTTCTTCTGATAAACTACTGTATTTTTGCAAGTGTTCACATTTTTTGGCATAGAATACATTTTTTTTTTCTTTTTTTCTTTTCAAAGCTGCTTGCCAAGCGTGTACATAATTTGCTATGCCTATGGAGTTGCATCACTAAGTGAGGAAGCTATGCTTTCCAAACTGAGACTGGCAGCTGGCAAACATAAAATATCTCAACGCTGGCAAAGTCCCACAAATGAAAAAAAAAATTAGACACCTGGTTTTAGAAAAATCCAAGGCTGGGTCTTCAGTTAATATAAACCAACTGATCTTGAGCCTGTGCTCACTTGTCACAACTGAGAACTTGCTCACAACTGCTCTGATTTGCAGCTGAATTTGTCTGCGACAGAAACTGAAAGCATGCTCCGCTATCAGCCTGGAAAAGTGCTGGGGAATATTTCTCCCTTTCTCTCCCATCCCTAACAAAATAATGGGACTTGGCTGGCTAGCTGACACACTGCAGATTGCAGGGATGCAGCAGCTTATATTTAAAAAGCTCTCTGCTTGTGTTGCACCCAGGCCTGCTGGCTCAGGTCAGGAGCCTGCCTTGCTGGGCACTGTGTCAGGCAGGCTTTGTGGGGGCAGACAGAAATCCCAGAAAAGGATTATTAATGATCACTTAATGCTTGTCTCAAGCTCTGCTCGGCACAACTTTGATGGACTGGTGTTTGTTTCTCTGCTCCTTGTCTCTCTCCTCTCCATGGGTAAAGTGCTGCCCTGCATGACTTGGGTGCTCCAGAAGTGATTGGAAGCTCTGGAGGTTGGGTCAGCTCACGTTTTGACTTGACAGATGGAGAGGGAAAAGAGTTTCAGCCTCCAGAGAAGGTGAGGAAGCAGCAGCAGAGCTGATGGAAGCTGCAGTCTGTGGGAGTCTTTGTCTTCTGCTGTGTCTCCATTTGCTCAGGGAAGAATTAGTAGGAAAAAGTGCCCTCAGCTCTCCAGAGCTGTTGTCTTGAAATTTCACTGATTCCTTGTGCAAAAGTTTTGTGCTGTGGCATTGTGATACATTCTTTGGCCATTATTATGAGGAAGATGTAAATGCTTACTGTCATTCCTCTCCTAAAAATCAGTGTTACAAGTAACATGCCTACCCTGCTATACATGCACATAGGATAATATATATGTATATATATATATAAAATAATTATTTTTTAAGGAGCCCTTTGTGAAGGGGAGGAATGGTGCTTGATACCTATTTAAGTGGATGTTAATACAAAATCCCCTCAGTTTTGTGTTGCCCACACTTACCTAGCTGCTACCTATGCCAGGCTGCTCCTGTATTGTTTCCTTTGTTCTGTTTTCCTCAGTGCAATGAACCCTTACGTTATGAGTTTCTGCTGTAGTTTTAACCTCTAATATGCAACCATTACAGCTTATCTCGTCTCCTAAATTACTCTAAAATCCAATTATAAAATCCTCTTTCCCTCAATAGCACACAACTTGCCACATTACTGAAATGCTGGGTAGCTCTTTTGTTTTTTCTAAATTAATAATAACTACCATTTTCCGTCTGCTCTTAGTATGGAAGTCTTTTATATCGCTGTGCTGCTTTCCCATAATACATATTATGGTTCTTTTTATATGCTAGTTATGTTTGGAAAATACAAGAAAGATTTTTGAAAAGATGTGCCAGTCAACTTCTGTGTATCAAAATATAACAATGAAAATCCTTAGTGGAAACTTAGCAGAAAATTCCCAATAGTAATGTATTCTGCCAGATGAAAATGGCAATTCATCACTTGGTGTGGACTTTTTTTTTTTTTTTTTTTTTTTTTTTTTTTTTTTAGGGCAGGAACAGTTGTTATTTCAAACCAGTTTCTAATGATTTCAAAATAAGGGTCTTGAGGTAACATGTCAAAAGAAATGCAACAGGGCGAGTGAAAAACTCTATATTCAAAGTATGCAAAAATATTTTTGCCTTATCATTAGGGTTTCCAAATTTCTAGTAGGCTTTGTCTCTTTTTTGAAAAAGATCAGATTATAAAAACAGACGTGATTTACCTTGGAAGTTTATTAAATACATATCTGAGTTCCCAGGTTTTCCTTTCTCAAAATGCTGCAGTTTCCATATTAATAGTCCAGACGTTGATTGTGTCCTGACACTAAATCTTTTGCTCTTAGAATATTATTAACTTGGTTGATAAAACCACTAGCCTGTTTTTAATAAACTCTCCAGTACTGTAAGCATTTTCTGAACCCCAGTGTGAAAGATCTGGTGATAAAAGGGCTGCAGTGGAAATAAAGATGCTCCATGAGGGCTTGAGTGAGATTTTCCAGAAGGGCTCGCTGATGGTAAATAGCATCTTCACTTGGTCACATACAAATGCATATATATATATATATGTTCCTTTACCCACGCTGTCCACTGTTATCTGGTAATTTGTCAAGTACAGTAAATTAATCAAGAAATGAGTGCACATCAAGGTGAGAGTAGTTTTTACAGTTCCCATGGTGAAAGGGATGTCCCCTGGAATTGAATGGATTTATGCAAGTTTACAGTGCCAGCTGTAAGATCCCAGCCAGCCACAACTGTGTGTGCTGTGGGAACCCAGTCCACCATCATCCTGTGAATTTCTTTTTGCCTTTTCATAGGAATTACATAGTTAGGATCAGAGTGGTGACTGTGCTCTGGTATTTCTCTCATTCTATTTAATTTGAGCTTAGCACTCAAAAAAAGGCCTCAAATCCTGATTTTTAAAGGGCAATGCTTGGTTTGTCCACCAGTGAAGTGAATAGCAAAACTCCCAACTAACTCCAGCAGTGTGTGATTGGACCCCAGCCCAGCTCCTTTTGGTTGAATTTTATGCACAGCCCCATCCTCTCTCCCAATGAATGAAAATATTTTGTTGTTTTTCTGGGCTAGCATGTTCTAGTTTGGAGTGCTAGAGTTCTCATGCATTTAATGTTTTGAGGTTATGCAGGTTCTTTTTTTTGTTGTTGTTTCTTTTTTTAATTGTACCTGCTTCTTAAGTGATTGCTTCTTTGAGCTCAGGAAATCTATCACCTAATTTACTTTAGGTCATGATAAATAAACCTGTATCAGCACAGATGTAGAAGTCATTGAAAATATATTTATATTTTAAATTGAAGTTCAAGGTAACATTTAGATGAATAATTATTTACTGTTTTGTAAATGATGACATATATGACACCAATCATGCTTTAGTACAAGTGCTTTTCTGTTTTGAATGTCTCATTAGTTGCTTTGTAGGACAGTGCTGGTTTTTTAAGATTCAGATTCAAAAATCTTTTCTGATTTCTGCTGTTAGGTTTCTGGCAGTGAGCCAGCTCCAGATATGCATAATATTTCACTGTTAGACCTTGCAAACAGAATATCCTGCTGTGCTAAAGAAAACATTGTGTTTCTTACCACATGAAAATAATCCATCACTTTTCAATCAGCACACGTGTATACACTGGCGTGCACGCACACACACACCCTTCTACCTGCTTTTGCCATCAGACTCCAGAAAAAAATTAATGACTATGATGTGAAGGGTGGACTCTTTGTACATGATCCATTAAAGTACAAAATAATCAAAATATATCTAGCATCTGATTTGCAAAGCAACGTGGAGTCAGAGGCGAGCTGAGGAAATAGACCATCTGCAGACCTCTGTGACCTTGTTCAAGGAGCAGTGTCTGTTTGTTTGTTTAAATGTTACATGAAAAGTGAGAATATAAGTTTAAGGCAGCCTAGAACATCCTTTTGCTCAGATCACCATTGCTGTGTAGAATGCATTATATATAAAGAAGGAAAAATAAAAGTATTGTACAACCCACAAAATGCATATTGCCTTGTTTAATGTGTGCAGCTGATCAAGAGAGATTTTTCTCTTTGGAAATTATAGGAGGGAGCTTGTTCACAATGGAGCACAGAGAATATGTGGGTGCGTGACCACAGGCTGTGGGGAAAAAAGTTTTTTCTTTTTATGTTGTGCTGGATATCACTGTGCATTTATGACTTTTTCTGTGACACTGAAATCTGGGTGTTCACCAAGGACAGTGATATCTCAACATTTAAAGAACAGGGATTAAACAAAAGGGTAATTAACTACCTAAATTTGTCTTTTGTTAACTACCTAAATTTGTCTTTTGTTTACAGGCAGACAGAATATTACATATTACACAAGTGCTGAAACAGCAGTCAATGAAACTACATCTAATTGAGGTGTAGTAGAGTAAATATACTGTAATCCAACTAAGTATTTAGGCAGTATTTCACTTTACAGTGAAGTTAGAACTCCAAGCAGGAGTTAAGTCCAAGGATTTTTTTCTACTGAAATGTTGCCCTGCTCTTCTGAATGTAGAACAACACTGTAGGATGTCTCTACAGCAAACTGAGAGAGGAATTAGTCAGAGGTGCTTTGCATCATCTATTTGCGTCACGAATAAGTGAAGAGCCTGGAGGTGGGAGGAATCGTGATGTATAACTTTTTGGAAACTCCCTCTCTTCCCTCTGCATTCCTCAATATTTTGCTGAATGGGAATGGATTGGGAAATGTAAGAGGTTCAGGACAAAGCTTTTTATACCTATTGATGATGCATCAACAAAATGCCCATGGGCCATTCTGGTAGGTAAGATCATGAGATCTCAGGAGGATTCTTTTCCTCACTGTCTTTCAAGGTCCTAATATTTTTATCTGCTTGTGCCTTAGATCTAAATCCAGAGCAATAGGGGTGTAGCAGCAGAAAGAGCAGCTCTGGAAGAATGCAGTGGGCAAGGTTAATTTGAGGTACTGAGAAATGGGGAATCACCAAGGCTCCAGGAGCCTGCCTATTAAATCCCAACATTCTTCACTGCTGCTCTAATAAGTATTTTCTGTCACGCACTTTTTAGACCACTGAATTTTGAACTTCTGGTCACCCCTTTCTTCCAGATGTGAAAACAAGAGCTTGTCAGTGAAAAAAGGAGTTCTCAACAGAGCTATCACAATGCAATTTGTGACATGAGTCAAAAATCAGAGGTCTGCTCTGTTGCCATGATAATACTTGATTAAGATGACTTACCAGCCTGTCAGTTCAGCAGTTTTGTTGCCAGCCACTTATTTTTTTTTTATTTCTTAATTAGTTTGTTGTTCTTTATCTAGGTTTAGGAGATTGGAAATTGATGCGATATATTCTGACGTCTAAATAAAGCATGAGAACATTTAGCCAGCCTTTTAAGGATTGTTTCTTAAAACAAATGACTTTCCTTTTGGAGTTCCATATCTTTCAGCTCCATTTCCAGTTTTCTCTTTAAACATGGAGTTGTTGAAGAAGGAGAACATGGAGAGGGTAAATAATGAAAAAAGGTCTAGTGGTTGGAGAAAGAGATATCCATTTTCATGCCTGACCTTAATAAGACAGTTACCCACATTGTACTGATCACTTTATTCACCTCTGAGATATATAAAATAATATACTAATTTTTCATTAAATAAACAGAATATATTCGTTTGTAGGAAATATCAAATCTTTGCCACCATTTTTACTTGTGGAGAAATAAACATTTTTCACTAAACCAAGACTGTTTGTCTGACTTTTTAGAGGTCCTTACAAATCCAAGTGGAGTTAACTGAAGCCGTGGTCACCCCAAAAAACGGGGAATACCCTTGGTGGCGGTTTTTCTGGTCTTAAATGTGGATGAAGTTTTGTGCAGTGAAAGTGAACAATTCATTTTCTTTATATACACTATGGAAACAGAATTAATCACTGATACAGTCCCATTTCAGTTGGTGACTTTTCAGAATGTTAGCTTTTTTTCATATGCCTGCCTCTCCAATGTCTTCTCATCCCAATGACAGAAGCATTTTGGCTTCAGCATTGTATTTGAGCATTTGTAACATACCTGAAATGCCAGAAAATTTAATTTAATGAACAGCTTTTTGCATGTGGAGTTATTTACATAATTGTTTTTCACAAAAGATTGTTTTCATTGAGCAGAAGCTGAAGAATGATGTCAGACAATCCAATGAACTAATTTTTCAGAATGGCTTGTCTATTTTTACCTCCAGATTTCTGACAGTGCAATTTTTTATCCTGTTCATTCAAAGGCTCCATGTAGAAAAAATGTAAGGGGGGGATTATGCATCTAGGATATAAAATACTGGTCAGCCATGTCATTTGTGTTAATTCCATGTACTACAGTGTAGAAAGCCCTGTCTAAACCACTTTACTGTTAATCCCCTGCTGCTGCGAGAAAAGCTGTTTTCACCCTTAGGGATGAGTGTGTGAGCCTTTTCTTTGGCTCACAGTCACCTCAGCAATAGCATCCAGAGGTGTCCAACCTTTTTCTTTGTCTCTTCTTATTTACTCTGAGGAGGGCTGAAGAAATAATTTGAGTCACCTGGCAGAAAGTGACTGGAGGTAGTTGTTGACAAATAGGTCAAAAAGATTCTGAGAAATCATGATGAAATAGAAAAAAGAGCCTGGTGATACCACCTTGGACCACCAAGAAACAGTTGATGCATAAAGTGAAATGCAAACAGCTCCCAAGTGACAGGCAGAGAAGAAAAAATAACCAGCATAAAAGAAAAATTAAGGTTTGTTAAAACACTACCAAAAGTAAGAGAGGAAAGTGCAGTCACCTAGTTGTTCCAAACACCTCAAAGTGCCAGATGGCACCAAATGGAGAAAGTATCCATCAGCAAAATGAGAGTTGTGCTTTTTTTTTTTTTTTTTTTTTTTTTTTTTTTTTTTTTTTTTTTTTGTTACTGGCCATAGCAATATTTTTCCAGGTATTTCCTCTCTGTCTTCTATGAGCGCTAGTCAAGAAGAGGAAAGCAGTCCTCAATCTCCCTGTACAAAAACACTCAGAGCAGCAGCTCTTTTCTCTCTTTCCTTTTTCATGAGGAGACATTGTGACCAGAGAAGAGTTTCCAGTTGGGAGAGGTTTTGTGGATGGAAAGGTGTGAGTGACAAGGAAGGAGATGAAAAAGAAGAGTAATTGACAGGGATGCCTCTGGCACAGTTCAAGATTAATGTTCCTCCTAGTTTATCTCCTATTTCTTCCACAGATGATGTTCCAGCCATGCATGTTTGTATGGTTGACACTGAGAGTAAAGAGCACAGAAGAACTCTGAGGAGTCTGCTCAATTCTTGTCATTGCGCTTCTAGAAATGGGGAAAAAAGCCCATCTATGTGATTCTTCACACCTTTGCACCAGGGTAAATGAGAGATTAGATGGATTGTCTGGAAGAAGGTGCTGACCAGCATTGGATGAACCAGGCCACTTGTGCATTGTGTGGAGGAGTTGTGGGGGTGAAATGATTTCTACAATGAAGGGAGTCAATTGTGCTGGAGGTCTGATAAATCAGAAATGCTCTAATTATAAGCTCAGCTTCTTGGTGTATTTCGGGATATTCAGAATTATCTATTGGGCTAATTGCTAACAACTGCCTAATTTTAGATGTTTGTGTTTGTAATGTTATTTGGGGTCTTTAGGGCTGTAAAAAATTATTATTATTCACAAATTACAATGTGCAACTGTTGGAATTTTATTTTCAAAAGTTGTGCACATGTCACAGGGAATGTGCACAAGGTGTTGGCCTCAGCCTGAGGTCCCAATAGAAGTGAATGCCTAGCATGAGACTGCTGTCCAAAGAATGACAGTAAATTATTAACTTTTAAGCTGCATTTCTATTTATTTATTTAGTCACTTATTGTGTAAGAGAAGCTGTATGTGGAGAACAAACTGATACAAATATATCTTAAAATATTTTAATATTCAATACATTAAGTATTATCTGCAGAGCACTGTATTCCTTTGAGAAGAGGATCAACGTAACTCTTTTCACGACCTGATTCACTTGAATTCAGACAGATATTCTGGAACTCTGTAACAGCAGAACAGGTCCTCCTGTCTGTCCCTTCTGGTACCTTTCACAGTTCTTTGTCCAGCTTTAAATGAGGCGGTCAAGGAGAATATCATCATCTGTCTAGCTTGCAATTCCCCTGTTTTGATACATTTCCTTCTTAGGACTTTTCACCCTCTACCTTCCTTGTTCAATTTCATCCTGTTTGCATTTTAGTTTAGCTTAGCTTTGTTTTTTTTCCTCTCTCCATCCTCATCTCTTGCTGTGACATCAGTCATTGTTTCTGGAGAAATCAGAATACAGCTACATAGGAATTTCAGGGTTTGAGCATTCCTCAGTCTCAGAGCTGAAGGGAGCCCACCTTGTTGGTTTAGGTCTAGAAAAAAATGCTAGAGTATTAAGGGATTACATTGCAAGAGCTTCCCCCAAAAAGATATCACACAGACATTTTCTGCATTGAAGGTCCCAAACTTCCTTCTTTCCACATTCCCATTGGGGATTTTCTCTCTGTCACAAAGGGTTTAGTTCACTTATCCCTCCTGTGTGAGATTTTAAAAAGTACTTTTCACCTTCAGCTTTCCCTGATGTCCCCAGGTATAATTTGAGTTTATACGAATGCTGACATTTTTGATTCTTCAACCAGGTTTGAAGTCTTGCACTTTGTACAGGAAAGCTGTTAAAACCTTGCCCATTTAAAACAAAGCATAACTGTAATCATGGGTTCTTTGAATGTGAAATTTACTCATGTGTAGCAGATTGACACAAGGCTGAACATTCCCCAGAAATCTCATGTTATGTCCTCTGATTTACTGTGAATTACTTCACATTTACAGTGGAAGTACAGATAAAATCATATCCATAACACTGTGATGACTGTAAGTGGTGTGTTTAGCTGCTTTTTAACAGACAGTTGAATCAAATAATTTTAGAAATCTCATACCAAAAAATGTTCTGCATTTTCCTCTGTCTTTCACTCTCTCTCCACTTCAGGGCATGTCTTGCTGTTCAGAGCAAACAGAGTGTGCTCAATTTGCTACTTTGACATTGATGTTTTATACACTGAATTACATTTATGTTTGAGGCCTCCTTTATTTCCAAAATTTTTTGTTAAAGTCTTGCCTACCTTAGGTATTTTACTTTCTTTTCCTATAAAGTATTTAATGATGTCCTGATCCAGCAGGAATTTTTTTTTTTTTTTTTTTTTTTTTTTTTTTTTTTTTTTTTTTTTTTTTTTTTTTTTTTTTTTTTTTTTTTGGTAAAGTCTGACAAGAGCTGCCATTACTATGGATTTTTGGGGCAGCAGTGCGAACTTTATTGTCAGACTTATCACATCCCCTTTCTGTTCCCCTGTTGTGTTTTTATCACTTAAAAATCACAGCACCTTGTTTATGATGACAGTTTATTATACAGTAGAAATATACCAAAAATATTTTTTCAGTTATGGAAATAAAATATTGAAGATTTTGCCTAGGATACATGTTAAAGAGAAATGTTGGGAATGTAATTCCCCTTGAGAAACCAATGCAATTAGTTTAATAAATACAGGGAGTGAATTAATTAGATTAATAAATTAGGAGAGTTTCTATTTGTCATTGGTTGATTATAGCTGGCTTTTTGTTTGAGTATTATTTGGTTGGAAGTGGCTTTAATATCTTTCCACTTTGAACACATTCAAAGAGTTATCTAAGTTTTACAAGTTTTAACTCAATTCTTTCCTGTTTTCCCAACCCACCATGGCTGAAAATGATGTGCAATGATACTGCACAAATATCCATAGTGTATTATGTATTAGTTTCTCTTATTAGGTATAATGGCCCACTGTTTGATGGTAAAATATCCACAATTGCTTTATCTAATACATTATGTCCAACAGAGCAAATTCAGTGCAAGCCAGGACATTTGGTACTTCCAACTGGCCAAGATTTGTTGAGTTGGACCTGTGTGGGGAAACCAGTAAAACAACCTGAAAGGGGGAATTGTGGGAAGTAGGAAAAGCAGAAAACTCTCATAGCAGCACAGATGTAAGGCCTAGAGTCAAAAGGATAAAAGAATGAGGACATAGAACAATAAGACTGTGTTTTTGTGGTGTGCAGAGTTAGGCCTTTGCAAGTAGAAAACTATCTTAAGCAAGATAATAGAAAAGTTTAATAATAAGGCTCTGTGCTTTGTTTATGGAAGAGTATAAAAAGTTCCTGAATAACAGAAAATATAAAACAAGCATCTATTGTTAGATACATGTAGTTTTAATGATAGATGCCTGTAAGCTCAACCAATCTTGCTTTTGGTTATGCAACTAAAACACATGGATGAAAATAAGTTATGAATACATAATTTTCCCATAATTGTTTATTTCTGAAATTCTTCAGCTCTGACCTGCAGTCAAAATATCAGCTGTCTGTGGAGCACTTGTTTGGGGCCTGGGGAAAGCACTGAGCCTTTTTGAGATTAGCCCAGGAAAGCTTCATCCGAAGGAGGTGGAGACATGAAAGAAAGAGGTGAAACAAAAGTTTGAGTGTAGATCACGTCTGTGTAAGCTACACTCAGTGTGCTCATCACCCAGGGTAAAAGTGCACTCCAAAAATTAAAGTGAAAGAGATCCAGACCCACCAAGTCATAGTATATGACTTTATTTTGTTGCTTTATTGACCTGGGAAGTATCAGCTCAAATCTGTGGCCTGTTTATACTTCCTGGGAGTTTTTCATTTAATGGTATGAATTAACCCATCCCTACAGCTGGTAGGATTTTTTATTAAAATTTTTATTAAAAATATTGCTCACCATCAGGTGTTGGCATTACTAGTCTTGCCTTGCTACTGCATTGCCACTTAGGTGCCACACATTTAAAAGACCTTGGAAATATCCCATTTTTATGCCAGATTTGCCACCTCTGGTAAGTAGGGAGCTGCTGATTTGAGGATGGACTTGTTGTGTTATTTTTACAGAGACACTGTGAAAGTAGAGAGAAAATTCTGTGCAATGGAGTAAAAGTAGCACTTCATTTGGGCAGCATAGGCACATAAAGATGTGATGGCTGTAAAAACCATTATCTTTTAGCAAACAGCAGTTGCTTATCAGATAAGACAATGATTTTAATGAAGAATCATAGATAAGGATAGAGCAGCACATTGATTAATGCACACAGCAGCTTCTCCTGAAACCTGACTGCACTAGGTCTTCAGTCTTTTGTGATGATATGCAAGCTGTAATAAAGCTTTTACAGTTATTCAATATCATGAATAGTATTAGCAGAATTATCAGAGTTTCTAGTTGAAATGGATGACTCTATCTCCTGGACTTCCTAAAGTTCTCACTTTTTTAATATAAACCTGCATCATTATTAGACAGAGATAAACAAAAGAAATAAATATCCAGGAAAGAACTGAGAGGGGGGGAAAGGGAACAACCTATTTTTTTTCTTATCATGCAATGTAACTTGAATGTATTGTAAGTAATTAGGAATTGCCTAATTTAATTCACAGCAATATACAAAAACACACCACCATATATTTTGGCTCTGTTTGGCTTTTGTAAACGTGCTTTAGGAAAATGGTGTTTGTCACCAGTAAGAAATCAACTAGTCTTTGTAGCTGGACTGATTTATTTTTCAATGCAGGGCTATTGTTAAATATAAAATATTTTTTTCCCCCTTTCTTTGAATCTAGTCCATACATCACACTTCTGTCATGCAAAAAAGCTATACATAATTCCTGGGGCAACATGTCCCCATTTCCCTTTTAGATTTTTCTGATCATTGAACCCTGCAATAAAATGGTCCCATGCACACCTGTTTGACACCTGGATGGTGCAGAGCTTGGACTGTGGCTTTGAGGCACTGAAGTAGAGTTGCTGTGATCTCACCCGAGTTTGATGGACCAAAACTCATTTCAAAAGGAAGTTTTTAAGGTCTAGGTGGGATTCTCTAGAGCTGGAGAATGGTCTTAATTTAGAGTAATTTTTTTTTCCTGAAATCAATTATTCCCTAAAACTGCTGCAAGTTACCAAGCTCGTAAGCAGTTTTATTGTATTGCGCATGAAGTTACATTTAAGAAAGTTTGTATTTGCACGAGTAAAAATGTGCAGTATGAGGCTTCTTGTTTTGATTATCTTTTAACCTGCTGGCTTACCTGAGATGAAGAGAGAAATAATGCAAATGACTGTGAGCTTGACTGTGATGTGTGAAGGAAGCAGGGAGTACACGTGCTTTGTTAATGTGAGTTTCCCAGCTAGTAAGCCATTGTCTATTAGTAATATCATCATTCAGAACTAATTAATGCATCATTATGGTCTTCTAGAAAGGCTTTTGCCAGTGTGAGGCTGAGTGCAGGGGTTAGTATTTGTTCTGGAAATGTTTTATTATTATTGCTTTATTGTAATACGAAAGCTGATTTGGTGCCTTGAATTGCATTCACGCTTGCCCAGAAGCATTGTTTTAATTGGAAATATTTGCAACTAAAAATACCGGACATAAAACATAGATGTGTCAGTGGGCCATTTTCTAATTCTGTAAAAGGAGAGTTTTATTGAGGATAGGGAGATTCAGATAGGGCAGCTTGGTGCTTGTGAACCCAGAATCACAGAATTGGTTCAACATTAAGTGTTTGCCTCCAATACTCAAGGGCTGATCCTACACATTCCCCTCTTTTGGGTCTGTTTAGGGCCTTGTGGGGAATGTACAACTTTTGAGGATCAGATCTGAAACTTTTCCCAGGGAACATGCTTTTGAAGAACATCTGTTTTGAAAACACCAAGGCATGTGCAAACCAGAGTGAGACCAAGGTCATCTGAAGTTTAGCTTTCCTCTACCCAAGAGCTGCCTGTAGTAATTTTGCTGGCTTTATTTTCATCTGGTCCCTGCATAGTAAAAAAACTCTGCTCATAAAGCAATCACAAAAATTGTTATGGCCCTAAAGAATGCTGCTGAAAGCAAATAAGTGCTGTAGTTTCCAGATTCCATCCCTAATTAGTAAGAGGGGTCAAGTGTCAGGTCCATCAGTGAGCTGTAGTATTTCAGTTTTCGATCAGTAAGGGTCATTCATTTAACAAGACAAAGAGGCTGAGAATTTTCTTTGTGACACTCTCCTGGTTGCCTTTCCTTCTCGTGTTATTCCTAGCTTTTTTCCTGATAGTTTAGCTTGGGTTTTTTGAAACTAGTCTCTGGATAATACTTCAGTGGACTCTTAAATCACCCTTTTTTTTCCTGTTCCTTGGCAATATAGTTGCCTCCTTTCCATTAACCTACTGCCTGATTACACCAACTGTCTGAAATGCAGTTAGAACGACTCTTTGCATATGATCTTATCTGACACTAACATCTCCCTCCATTTTTTAATCTCATTTTAAGGACGTGGAACTATTTGGAGGTCCTTCTGCCCCTTTTATCTAGATTCCATTTTCTTAAATGAAATCATCCAGCTTTTCCAAGGGGAATAGTTTAATTGTTCAAGGTGCATGATTTGTTGTGACCTTACAATTGTGCTGGACCACAGTCCGTGGTGTTCCATGCAAGTGATCAGAAGGGGCCATGCTCTCCTTTGAAGTGGGGCAGCTTATTAAAAAAGAAGTAGCAAGTTGTATCAAACTTTCTGTCCAATTAACTGTGTCTTTCCCACATAATTTTTTTGTGTTGTGGACTGAGGGGGTTTTTTGAGTAAAATTTACTGCCAAATCTACGTTTTAACTGAGTAGTCTGAAGTATTTCCATTCTAACCACTTATTGATTCATCTAAGTTCATAGATGAATAGTCATAGCTCGAAAGATTTATAGAGTTCCCGGAGTCCAATTTATTCAGCTTATTTGTTTTACAATAGGGCCACTTTTCTGCCTCTGTTGCTCTCTCTCTGTTCAGCTTTACTGGCTGAACCTGTGGTTCATATTCTCTGCTGCTTCCATGGGATCCATCCCGCGAGTTGGCTTTGTATGGTTTCCATTTAATCAAGGGGAAGATGAAAGTAGGTGTGTGTTACTTTCAATTCCTCAAGTCATTTTGTCATCCATCTTAGTCAATGTGTGGTTGCCCAGGACACAGCATTAATGATAGCTGTCAAAATAATAGTCAGGAGGTGAAAGGTCAGGAAAAATATGTAAAAGACTTCAGGGTGAACCAGATGATAAAGTAACTCATTTAGGCCATTAAATGCTGGCATGGTATGGGCTTGATGGGTTCATGGGTTACTAGAAGCAAGAAGAGTAAATGGGGACATCTTCAAGTAGTTTACTCTTGTTAAAAGATGAAAAAAGATGATAATAGCATTACCAAACAACTGCACTAAAGGCAATTTTCTTAATTACCATGCTGACCCAGCAGTGCACAGAGAGAGGTCTTGTTATTAGAATGAGAGCTTTTACTTTCAAACAATATTAACCCTTCTTGGTACTCTACGTCTTAATTAAGAGTATTCCTGGAAGTTCTGCAGCTGTCAACATTTTTACGTTTCTCTTTTGTGCTCGCAAAGCAATGAGTCAGGAAACAAACAGTTGCATCTTTCTTCATTGTTTCAGTGGTCTTTGCTTCATTTTAGATCTTTCTCCAATAAAGCTATGAGCCTTATATTTATGGAAGGAGCAAGGCTGAGCAGATGAATAGTCTCTGACTATAAAAGCAGCAGTGTGAGGTTGTCTCCCTTTCCCTAATTTTTTTCAGCAAGGCATTTTGCCTACAGTTTTTCAGAAATCAGTTGTTTTCAGTTGTTTAGAAACAGACTTATTTCTCAGAATAATCTAGGTGAGAAAAAATGTTCTGTAAGCTATATTATACTTTTCTTGAACAGTGAAATATCATAGAAAACTGGGAAGTTTTGTATGTATCAATAAACAACTTTCAATTTTGTTGTCTGCAATTGGAGGGCATGGATTAATAATTTCCTCAAACCCTCGACAAAAAATTCCAGCAAGAATAATGTAATTTTTATGTGTTGTCTGTCTTCTGTTACCTAGCTGGCCATGGTTAGTGAACGCTTCATCTGGGCTCTAAGAATTTCTGGGACATTGACTGTAAATGCCAGAGGGACCGCTGATTTGGCTGGTTTCTTAAGGGGTCTTCTCAGTAGAATTATTTGCATTTGACTTGCCTGTGTGTCATGCTCAGATATGTTTTTCTTGCAGCCATTGTGTTGTAGTTCCTTTTCCTGGAGAGGGAATACAAATCTCAGCACCAAGCAAAATGTCATAGGCAGAGGAATTCTGTGCTATTACAATATATAAACAAAGATATGCATGTACAGAAGACTTTTATGAGAGCAGTGAGATATTACTGGGAAGATTATTAAAAAAAAAAAAAAAGTAGGGATAATTTGCAGTTGTATGAAGTCGTGACATTACTCTACCATGATGAAATAACAGCAAAATGCAGTAAAACCAGCTGGACTGAAAGTTTTGGGGAAGTCAATACTGCTACTCTGACCATCACCCATTGCCCAGAGAAGGCTCTGCATTAGTATTGATAATTTGGGGGGTGGCACGGAGGGGGAGACCAATGAATCTGGAGGCAGTGACTGAAACATCTAAAGTGTCTTGCTCTAGAAAGTATTTCTTATTATGTCTCCCTTTTTGCTTTCCCTTATCAGAGGACTTTTCAGTGATTATCACTCTATGTGGCATGTCAAGCAACCTGCTCCCAGTCTTTGAAGCTCAGAGAATTATTTGGGAGTGTGGTAACAAGGGCACAAAAAGCTGTTACAGGATCAGATGGATCTCCATGTATTTTCCCTTCAGAAGCTGCCTTTGAATAGGAGCATTGGCCTAGAGCAGAAGGAAATGGTCTGATTTTCTTCACTTACGTCACATTGATTTGGTTCATGGGGATTTTGGTGATGTGGGGGAAAATTCAGATTCCTTCTGAAGGAAAATGAAGCACTTGAGCTTCAGGTACTTTTCAGCCACATACCAGTGCCCTATAGGAAAAAGTGTCCAAAATATTGGCTGTTCTACTACGTATGTGGGATATTTTGTTCAAGGAATCAGATAAAACCTGGTACAAGCAACCCCTGGGAGAAGTGCATCTTCTACATATGTAGGGACTTCAGCACCAACTGCAGTAATGCCTTGATCTGCTCTTTTCGCACCAAACACCTTGCTAAAATAGAGCCAAGGCATCTAATCTAAAATGATTGTCCAGGCTGGCATATTTTCTGTGGCACTTGGTAATTAGCTCAATTATATTATTAAGAATCTGCAGTATATCATACTGCTATATCAAATTCTATTCCTTTTAATACTGTAACATCCCTAACAATCCCTACTTAATGTCATGAAACTGCTGGGATTGGCACTGTAAAGGCATGTAGGAATTTTGGCTAGAGCTTCTTGAAAGAGGTAACACTCTACCTCAGTGCAATAAAGTGAGGGAGGTTTTTTTGCCTTGCTTCCTTGGACACAGCTAAAATGATTTGTCCAAAGTGAAGCAAAAGGTACAAGGTAGATCTAACATTTGAACTTGCCTACTTTGAAAATCATCCCAGTGTCTGGACCAAGACACTGATAAGCTTATTTTCCATCCAATTTTCAAAGCAGATTTTTCCCCCCCATATTTGTACTGTTTGAGTTTATAGTAGAGCACTCTGCCCCAGCCTTAAAGTGAGTTTAAAATTATATATCTTCTGATGTCTGGTTTGCAAAAATTGTTAGCTGACCCGGGGAAAAAACATCTGAATGGCTAATGGAAACTTTCTCTTTCCCCTAAATGGGGCAGTTGGCTAATTTGTTTAGCTAAACTATATTAGCCATTTGGAAAGTTTTATTATCACAGTCAAAAGCAGGAAGCAGGGAATGGACATGCTGTATTTTTAAAATTAAAGTAATTTTGAAAAACAAACTCAGTTTCTTATTGATTATTTCAGTTGTTAGATTAGAGGCTCATTACTTTTAATAATAGGATAATAGAAGCTAGAAATGGAAAAGATCTATTAGATCATTGAGTCCATCCCCATTACAAGGGCAGGATATAGTCAGGTATATGTGGATGGATGTATCAAATATTAAACTCATATGACACAGTAAATCCTCTGTTTCCTCCACAGAGTGCTGATGCTAAGAGCTTTGACAGTGAGTTGTTTACTCTTAAAAGCAGCTTCTGAGCTACCTTCTGGCCAGCTCTTAGGCAGATGTTTAGTTGGGAGGGAAGGATCCCAGGAGCCCAATGAGAAATAAGGTCATGGTGTGGCCTTCCCCCCCCTCCACCCCCCCATAAGCTGCTACTGGGAAGTGAATTTCAACATGCACTTGGGCACAGCCAAGAGATGCCTTTGCAAGGCTGAAGTCTGGCTCCTTCATTGTTTTTTTTCAAATTGTATGGTTACAGTGAGAGAAACAGAGAGACTGAGTAGTAGTTTTATTCTGTAATGGCAGTGGGGGTATGGGGCAACACAAGAGACCAAGACACCAAATCCAGTGACTTTTTAGGTTTTTTTGTGTACTCTGCAGCTGCCAGAGAGAATCAGGTGAGATGTGCAAGAGAGTGAATTCCAGATGCATCATTTTTTTGCATCTGCTCAGCACCTGGTGTCAGGTGAATTGATCTTAAACCTCTTCATCTCTCTGTACTTTAGTTTTGTAGCAAATAGACCTATTTGGAATAGAACACCCTTCCCCACAAAGCCAATCCTCTTCCCCACACACTTGGGCTCCATGCGATGCTCCATAACATTTATGAGGAACATATGAAGGCTTGTGGGGCTATTTGTGAACATTATGGAAAAGGCATTGGAGGTGGAAGTCTTATTTTACGTGTCCGTGATTTAGCTTCTAGATTTAGCATCTATCTTCTTCATAGATGAGGAATCTGGAAGGTTTCCCCAGATGTATAAAAATACCCAGTCTTAAGAGACTGCCTTCACAGCAGTCAAATATATTTATTTCATATAAAGTGGTCATAAGGACTTATTGTGGTTTTTTAAATTATTTATTCCTCACTCTATAATTATGGTGGTGGAGAATAAAAAGACCTTCAGCTTAAAGGAATACTTCAACTGTTATACCTCCAAAACAATAGAGACTGAGTGCATCAAGCAGCTGTATTAGAATGGACTGTTGAGAAGCAGCAGTCTGGTTACTTCTTTCAGGTATTACATCACTGGCATTATTAATACTTCTGCCTGTAAGCAGTCCTTTTATCTTCTCTAGAACTCCAGTAAATCTACTCATGTGGGTAAGGGAGCAGCATTCATTTACTGAGCCTACTCAAACCGGTGAGGAAGGCGTATTAAGTTCAATAAGAGCTAGTCTTGTGCATAAAGATTAATCACCTCACTAAGCATTCAAAAGATTTAAGGAGAAAGTCAGCCCTTTTTGATTCTGTTCTTATATTGATTTTGGGGAAACTGCTAAATTTAGAGCAATTAGATACATTGAAAGTAATTAAATGCAAAAGTGGTGTAGCAATTAAAATGGGAGTCCATGCTGCATATAGAACAGTCCGAGCATTTTTATGGTGTTTCTCAGTTTCCTTAAAAATCGCAAGAGTTTTTCAAGAGTGCCTGCTGGAATGATGGACCCTCCCCTATTTTGTTTTTTAAAATTGGACCATGGTACTCCTCACTGGTTTCTGCTGTTAAGTAGAATCAGAGTTTTTTTGGTTTTTTTTGTTTGTTTTTTTTTTTTAAGTAAGAATGGACATAATAATTTTAAGTCACAGTGCATTGCACATGCCCAGAACAGCCTCGATCATTTCCAAATTCAAGGACTAATAAAAATTGGAAGCACTCCAGTAACTTTAAATTATTTTGCACGTTGAAGAGTGATTTAAAATCATTGAACTGATTCAGGGTTTTTATATATATATATATATATATATATATATATATATATGCACTTCAATTTGGAAGTGAGTCAGACAGACAGTAGTGTGCTGAAGAGGTTCAAGACACATTGAACTAATTAAAACATTTTTAATTCCAGAAAGAGAGGAAGGAGGGGTAATGAGATTTCTAATAAGAACCAAGAGAACATCCCCCATTTATTACCACTGTGTGGTTAGGAGAAGGATGATAAAGCAGTGAAGGAATGACCAACACCACCAAGGAGTCAGCATTTTTACTGTTGGTGTGCCAGTCATATAAAGGATTGCCAAAGCTGGTGGAATCTGGAAAAAGCCCTGTGACTATGCTTTATTTATTACAACTATTGTTTTTAAAGGGATTTGCACACCTGTGCATATTTTGTTTTCTTCCTGCAGATGGATGAAAAATGGGAGGACTGGCTGACTGGGGAAAAACACACACACACGTGCATACATGTGTACAAATGCAGGCAATGTGTAACTTGGCTGCACAACATTTGCTACCTGACACTGATATGCATTCAGAAAGAAAAAAAAGCTGGCGTATGGAACTGCCTGGCAGCATGTGAATATTACTTCAGCATTCATGCACATATGAATAAAATTAAAATAAGGAAATACTTCCATTTTGCAAGACAGTGACTTGATGACCATTCCAAGGTTAGTGGAATTTCTCCATTAATGAATTGTCCTGGTCCTCTATTATGTACCCAGTTGCAATGTGTAATATTAGTATCCTTGTTGGGTTTTTTGTGAACAGATAACACACTAAAGCCTTCACATAAATTGTGCAAGTAGAGGGGGATAAAAAACCCAACCTAAACCCAGAAAAAATACCCCAACAAAATAGCCCAAAGGCTGACTTTGTGAAGAGACCAGTAATTTTTGCTTGACTCTTCATGCAGAAACAAACATGTTAGTCCATTTTAGAGGAATCAAGAAAAATTTAGAGAGAGAGAGATGTTTGAAGTCATCCCTTTTCTTTGAACATTAAATCACCCGTTGAGTAGGATTTTGTTTTGGGGGTTCTTATTAATCCAAATTTGACACGGTCACCAGCAGACTCTGATTCTAGTTACAGGAAAAAAAAAAAAAAAAGGTGGCATATTGTACTCAAAAGTCCAGTAGCAGAAGAAAGGTGGGATTTCCTCCTCGTTCTCTACCATGTATTTTCCTCACAACCAGGGAATTTCACTGTGGGTCAGGAATTCATTAAGTTAAAATCTGACTTCAACAGTAAAAATCATCAAAAACATGTTATGTCCATGTTTCCATAGCAGTTCTTGCTGTGGTGTTTTGTTGGCATGCACACCTCACATTAGCCTTTACTAGAAAGACATTCTACCCTTACACAGAGTCCCATACCTTAGGATGAACAGACTGATCACTAAAATTGACTTAGCAGTTGTTGTGGGCATTTTAACTTCATGGCACTCGGGTGGGGTAAGCTTCTTCTAACTATGTATTTAACAATGGACAGCTGACAAGATATGAAAGATTGGGTTTTCTTTGGAAAGCCATGTTTCACTTTTGTTGCCTTACTCAGCTCCTTAAAGGTGTGCTCTAAAGTGACCCTACTTTTAGTGGTAAAAACCCAACCACTGAGCGTTTGTAACCATGGAAAGAGATCTTCATATGAAATACTCTGTTTTGCATTTCCTGTCAAGAGGACATTTTGCATTCTCACCGTGGAAATCCAGGGCCCAAGCCTTTATCACGCTAACTGTCTCCATGCTTTCCCAGCTTTCTGTGGAGATAACAATCCTTTTGCTTCCAGAGAGGATTGAAGCACACCCTAGTTTTCCAGAGTATCAGCAATCTCATATTTCTGACCACCTTCGGTTTTGTTTCTCACTTTGTGTTTCCATTCTTTTCTGTGCTTTCACTGGTTGATCATATCCTAACAGTATCCACCAACCTTTAACTCCATTAATTTCTGTTTAGGAAAGAGGTTGTTCCTCCCAGTGCTTGTGACAAAGCACAATCCAAGGATCCAAGCAGGCGGGAGAGGGTTTGTAAGTTTAGGACCAGTCTGCATGTGCCCTGTTGGGCTCATCCACACTGACTGCCTCATATTCAGGCTGTAGTTTGCTTTTCTTCTTCCTCTTGGGATTGGATACAAGCAGGAAATATAGTACAGAGGGCTGGCACATGGGGAATCGAGATCCCTCTGTGTTGCATTTTATCTTCTTTCTGCTAGAGTTGGGATTAAATGTGCCAGACAGAATTTCTTGTTCAGATTCAGATGTTTACTAATTCTTACCTCTATTGCAGTCTCACAAATTGTGAGGTCTACAGCACTTCTAGCCAATCTACTAAAAAAATGGAGCCATCTCTATCTCTCTACAAGGCCTTTTAAGGATAAACTGTACAATTAAGAAATGACACCTAAAGTATTTTTACTTTTAACCAAATACCCAGCAGCTGTGGCCCACAATGCGGTTTTCTATCCAATTACAAAATACCACCCAAACCCATGAAGAAGAAGGTGAAAAGAAGGACTCAGCATCTGTCCTAAAATCTCCATCTTGCTTTATATATATTACTATGTTCTAAAACCTTGAACTCCAAGTTTTCCACTCTGTGATATCACACACTTCTATTCAAACTCCACACCCACAATCCCAGTGCTGTCACTCAATTTTGGAAGCCTTTTCCACGGGCTCAGGTCCAATGCAGTGTTTGCTTGGGGGTCAGTGCCTGTCAGCACAGACAGTCTGAAATTCTCAGTGACCAGGGTTCCAACACCTTGGCAGAACCCAGATGCTCCTAGCTGATAAGTAACAACTTTAGGCAGCCATGCATTGCTTTTTCTGGTCTATGTTGCAACAACTTATGTTTGGGAAATTTAAATTTCGTGATTCTGTTTTCATTCATTGAGTGTGCATTTTTTGGTCTCAAGTATGTCTTTCATAGGGTGTTTTCTAGTTCTCTTACAACCTTTTCCTGAGTTCTCAGGGACTCGATGGTATGTTGTCTTAATTTCTATCAAACTAGATAGCCTCTCAGACACTGCAATAATTATTGTTCTATAATGGCCACTTTACTTGGAGTCATTAGAAAGTTTTCCAGCCCAGCAGTATACAAAGGCATGACCCCTTGACAGGCCTCATGAATCTGATCCCAACTCAGACAAAACTTTCTTGGTTTATGCATTAATTCTTGCTTTTGCACCTCAGAAAGTTCATTCATGTTTTCACTTCAACAAACCAATACTCTGCTCCAAAAATCTATCCTAACTGGGCATAAACCCCAGTTCTGCCCCTGATGACATTTGTTCAAAACCAATACAAATATCTGGCCCTCAAAGTGGATTTTTCATGCTCAAATAGAGCATTGTCAACTCAACTTTTAAAACTACTTAGTGTTTCTTTAAAAAGGTGCTGTATCTTGCAGAGGCAGCAAAACAATGCAGCAGATATGGTGGCTATTCATTTTCATTTAGCAGATAAATCAATACCCACATAAAGCCTGAGTAACTTGTTGGCACTAAACTCCGCAGCCCCATTTTTACGAAAATTTGTCATGCTTCAGACAAGTGAGCTTTTTTATTTCTTTAAAAGGGAATACGTGTTTTCATGTTGCATTATGTGAAATTGATACTAATAATAAACAGCAATAATCAAGTTATTAATCTTCTCTGTATAGTGTAAGGGAAGGGAGGGGGTTCTCAACATAAATATAATAAGTAGAATTCAAAGCAAAAAGCTCCACTAAACCTTTGTGTGTGTGATGGAGGGAGGGATGTTTCATACCCCGTGGTTTACAGGCGTGTGTTACACTGTACACACCGTCTGCAAGCACTTTAGAAAATCCTGGATGCTTAGCATAGTCTTAAATCAGGCGTGTTGCCAATTGTGGATTAAGCAGAGGATAGCTGGGTCATTTTCCGAGGAGTTCCTTTACAGTTCAGCCTTTTTTTTTTCGTTGGTGTTAATGCTTTTACTGCTGTTGGGTGAAGGGAGGAGAGGCTTTGGAATACCCTGCCCTAGGGCCTCCTAAACTGTTCATCTGTCATGGATCATGTCACGGAACAGAAATGTTTGTTTTTGCTCCCATTCATTTCAACTGGCAGCCAGTTATTATTAGAATGAAAAATTAAGCTATTATGCAGTGGAAGCCTTGCTGGCTCTATCAAATTTATGGAGTTAATACAGCAAAATTATCCTTTATAGCGGGCATAAGCAGCTGTATATATAATGCAGGCCCCTTCTTGATCAGCCCAAATACAAAATGGCAACCTTGTTTTCATTATCAGCGTTAAAGCTTGATGTGATATGTCACCTTATTTCAGAAATTTCAGGGGAGCAGTTAATAAATTAAGAGTACTGTGGGTGACTTGGTTAGACATTTAAGTCCATCCTCTGATCTTCAGGGTATGCCGAGTTGTTCTCGGAAACAGAGAAATCATGGAATTTCTTAGGACTTTCCAAAATGTGGTGTTTATTTCAAGTGTGCATGACTTTATGTTTCCTGGGGTGCTATTTGAGTGGATTTGTTAATTTGTTTATTTTTCAATGGGGAAATCAGCTGCATCTTTTACAAACAAAAGAGAGGTGTGGATTTTTTTAATCAAGCTTCATATCCTCTTGATCATCTGGGGTGTCAAACACCCTTAGAAATAAGGTATTCACATGGAACAAGGTGCCTGGTGAGAATAGAAGGAGATGAACTACACAAAAGACAGAAAGGCAAATGAATAAGTGAGAGGCATATTCAAGAAGGAAAGAGTTTTAATAATACTTGTGTGCTTGGAGTTGTAACTCCCCCAGAAGTTGTACATGGAGGGCAATATGTTTTTCTAAGTTCAGTTTTTCTTCTCTCTAAAGAAATTTCAGATCCACCTCAGTAATGCAGACACTTTACCAGTGCCACTGCAGCATAAGAGGTATTTGCAATGCCAAGGTTTGGCCTCCCACTTTCTTCCTCTCTGAAAATAATTGTAATAAAGTTGTCAAGTTGGGGTTAAATGGACAATCTGGACAGATATGGGATTGTCTTTGCAACACGTACTCCAGACATACTCTTTCTGTGTCTTATTGGCACATTTGGGATGGATTTGAAAATAAATAGAAGCAAGTTTCTAACATCTTGTACAGTGATTAAACCCATCTTTGGCACTAAGCAGTTATTGGGGAAAAGCTGTATTGCAGAAAGAACAGAGAAAGAAACAGCTTCTGAGTGAAACAGAATAGGATTTTCAAAAGTAAAAGTTCTTTCTGAGAAAACGTAAAAAGATGTTAAGTACTTGAAATTCTGAGCCATTCAGTCATTCCTGCTGAAATTATCCTTGTGGAGTTTATCAATGTGTGTACTTATATCATAGGGGACCAATTAATTGCACTCATAGTTGCCTTTGAGCTATTTTGAAAGTAGAAAGAAGTCATTTTGTTAATGGCTTAAACAGCACTACAATCATTACGTACAGTTCCTGGCAGATACTGCCTTTATAGTAGATGGAAACACAGAAATACTCTTACACTTTATGGTTCCTAATGAATTTTGATGAGAAACTAAGAAAAAGGAATTACAATCTGGTAGTTAAGTACAATATATAATTATTAAAAATAAAATTTGCTGCACCACAACTCTTGGCCAGAATGTAATCCTTCGTAGTATTTAAAGACATTCCTATGAGGCACAATCTTGAGGAAAGAAAGGAAAAAATTCTTAAGTAAAAGTTGCTTGAAAAAGAAGCAAAAAACCTCATAAAAAGTAGAGCTGGCATTCAGAATTCACCAGGAGTGGCTTGCCTTTGAAGCCTTGGGAAGGCTGACCTGGAACAGAGACTGAACAGAGCCAGAGAATAAAGTAGGGATTTATTGAAAGGCCTCCAGGATCCGACAGGGCCTGACCAGGGCTACACCCAGGGTGGACCCAAAATGGTCACAAAATGCCCAACCGGTCATGAGGCCTTAATTTTTATAAGTTTTGGTCCATTTGCATCTTGGGGTTGAATTATCCAATTCCAGCTTCAGGTTGTGAGGTCCCATCCTTCTTATTCCTCCCTCCAGCCCACCCTTGTTTGTGCTTTTGGGGCTGAAAGTTGTCCTTGGTCTTCATCAGGAAAAGGATTTGTTTTGTCTCCCTGCTCTGTGCAGAGCTGAGTGACACTTAATATGAGGTTCAGAACTGCACCCCTGGGCAGCACAGAGTCTGAAAAACATGAAAGCTAAAACTTAAGGCATCATTTTTACCTGGTATTCTTCTTGTGAGGCTGCTGCTCTAGTCTTTGGTGTGTGGAACTTTCCTGGGCAGGACAGGTTTATTCTGTCTTGGGAGAATTTTATTTGTTTTGCTGCTGGGTAGCACCAAGCATGGGACAAGACTGTCCTACTCCTGATTTATATGGTTGGATCCATGTGAAAGGAATAGGGAGATAGTGATTCTGGCTTATAGTAAAAAAGGCCCTTTTGTATAGATGTGGTCCAAGCTATGTACAGGGGTTATTTTATGCCTCCCTTATGGATCCTGCTACCCTCTAAGAGTTGTTTCAACAGGCTGAAATGCAAAAGACAATCAGGCCTCCAGTACGGATAAAGTGAAATAACTTGATACACAAAGAACTTATTTATTGGTGAAGGGCAACAGCTCTGAAACTGTGTTTGGTGATGCTGCCAATCACAAAACACAGAATATCTCATTCTTCTTCAAAAGTAGTAGGAACGCAATGAGATATTTTCAAGTTTTGTCACAGGCACTAATTTCTGCTTATATAAAAGGTATCATGAAACCCTTAAGGAGGTTTTAAGTCAATTTGGAAAAATTCAGCTACTGAACTGCTAATAGTGGTCTCTTCTGAGATTATCTAGGGAGAGCATAGGGATTTTACATTTAAACAATGACACAACTAGTTCTTGCAGAGGTCATGAGTGCCAAGGAAAGCCAACAGCACATTGATTTTTATTAATATCCTGTAATCCAGAATTTGCAATGAAATGGAAGTTATTGTTCATCTTTAGAAAAATCTTAAGGTCAGAAACTGAAGAAACGCATAGAGGAACGACAGTCTTGTGAATTTTGGAAGCACATAAATCCTGTGGGTTGTGTTATTCCTGGCTAAACATTTTTCTGTTCATCTTGAAGAGATACATTTTCATTTTAGCCTATTAATCTCAGTATATCTTTTTTTGACACAGATCTATTAGGAATTTTAGAGACTACAATATAGACTCCAGATGCTAGGTGCTCCTTCATCTTTTTGGTCCACCCTTTAATCCATAACAACCAACACATTTATTTTATGAGCCCTCACAATCAGGAGAGTCTTAATATCCTTTCTGGCAGTTTTTCACTCTTTGATTTCACATTATATAGGGGACTGGATACTTTGAACATACTTTAGAAACTCTGAAGAGTAAACTTTTTATGGCAAGTCCTTTACATCTCCATGGTAAATCCTGTTGTGCTTTTACAGGCACACGTATGGAAGTGTGGCTGTATTTATAAGCTGAATGATAACACATGAGGCTGGGGTGCTCTTGTAGGTTGACAAGGTTGATTATTTCAGCCACAACGACCAAACCTCACTAGAGACATCCATCATCCATGGAGACGACACCCCTCCCCCCCCCCCCCCCCGCCCCGGTTTTGTGACAGTCCTGGTACTCAGTAGTGAAATAAAACACGTACAGAAAAATAAAATAAAACAGATGAGTTGGTACTTGTCTCTCCTCCACCACTAAGATCTGTTGTGGAGAATGTAGCCACAGGTTTTCTTCTGCTCTTGGAATTTCAGGCTATACATTCCCTTTGTTTGTTTTATTTATTCCTCTTTTCACCATTCTGTTTTCATTCATTGTGTATTCGGTTTTTCTCTGAACGAAATTGAATTTTGTGTTTGTTTTTACCAGCATCCTCCAGTTCATAATGCTGGGGTTACAGCAGCCTTATGTGAGTGCAACTCTTATTTTGGTTCGCAGCAGGTAGAAAACTTTCCTTCCCTTTTCTTTTTTTTGTGTGTGTGCCACTTTATCTCCTTCAGAAATACAACTGTTAGAATTTGTAAATCCTACCAGTGAAAAAATGACACGCAGGGAAAAGCAAAGCTGTTTACCCATCAGTGAGCTGGGCAAACATCTTCATTTCAGTGATTCAGACAACAAATCAAATAAAGAAAGAAACCCTCTGATGAACTCCTCCGTTGCTTCCCTTCATCCAGCTCATCTGATGCTGAAGTGAAATACATTTCTGCAAGCACAGTCAAGCCATAAATTGAACAATGAATATCTTGTCCAGCAAAGCTCATATCCCAGCTGGGGTTTTCAGCAGCTTGAGCAACATTTCTGAGGGGAAGACCTTTATGAAAGGAGATTAAGGAGTGCCCGTGTTCAGCAGGCACTGCTCTTTTCCCAAATGACTGGAGGAGTAATGGCTCTGTGCAGGATCCTGGCTGCTCTCCTGCATGCAGAGAAAAAGAGGCAGGCAGATTCCATGCTATTTATGCTGAGAACATTTTGGGAGAGAGTTGGGCTGTGCTTTTACCTCCCTCTTTAATCACTGCTCTGGGTTGATCCAAAGCTACTGAGACAAGTACTTGAAAGTGGTTTTATGCCTTGCTCTCTTAGTACTTGTATTTTTAAAGATCTGGTCCCTTCTGCTGAAAAGTGCTTAGACACCTGGGCCCTGTAAGGGTCATCACGAGAGGGATTTTGTGCTAAATTCTGGTCAAGGATGAGGTTCAGTCTCTTGCAGCCTCTAATAGTGCCAAGGATACAGCAGTGCCCCTGCAGATCTGCTTGCATCCTGATGATGTGATTTGTAGGTGCACTGATACAGGTCTTTGAGTCTGGTATGCAATGGAAATGGCAAATAAGGCAATTCTAATATGCTAGTCAAGCTGTCGTCTTACTAATTTCTTTTACCTGTTCATCCCTCTTTTTTCTAAATAACTGGCAGCTGCATCCATATTGGTGATCCTGAGAGGATCCTAGGAAGAGTGCTGAATCCTGTTGGATGTTGTATACTAAAAAGAGTTCATGCATTGCTGTCCAGTCCTTTGGGGTTTTTTAAGAAAAAAAAACTGCTTGGATTTTTTTTGCCAGTGGCTTGGACTTGGACTCTACTGCATTTTCTTTCTCAGTCAAGAGGCTGTGTCTAAAATTTATTTGGGTTTCTTTAGTGATGATGCAAATTAGGAAAGGAAGGGTACACGTGTCAGTGTCAGTTTGAAGCTGCTGATTTAAACCCATTTTTTCCATTTCAATCAGTTGTCATATTCCATTTGGTAGCTGCAAATCTGTAACAGCAAACACCTTGGAATCTTTGTGGCTTGAGGTTTGGCACATCATGGTGACAATACAGGAGGTGGGTCTGCTATATCTGTGTGAGGGAGGGCCCAAACACCCAGTTTTACTAAACACTGCAGATCTGCTGATGTTGGAGTTGCCTTTAGTGCTTAAGAAAGGGGCTCAGCACCCAGAGGACCGCTGCAGTCTTGAGAGCCTGGCATTAAAGCCTGTTAGAGAGAGAAAAATTGGCAAGAAAACAAAGAGTTAGAGGAGTCTACATCAGACTTTCCCCTTTGCTAAGACAAATGAATGATTTATTATTAACACCATTGTCCTGCAAATATGGATAAGGACTGCTCCTGAGCATTTTTTGTCATTCTGGGAGTGGTTTTTAGGTTTGAGGACTGGAAAAACCCCATTTCACTGCCATTATCCAGTATTTTAACAGGGTGAGAGAATTGCATTCGCATTTTCACCATGTATTCTCTACGCAGACATGGAGAAGCACAGATGTGCAGATAATGTCACCCACATTTTGCCCTGGCTTCAGGACCGTAAGCTAATTTTATAACAATTGACGGTGACTTAAACTAATGTTGCTAGGGTGCTGTCAGTGATGCTGAATAAATAGGGAAGGACTTCAGGAGAACAGCAAACAGCAGCTGTGACGACTTTTGTTCTGAAGCTACCTCTGCATGCCAGATTTTACCCTCCAGGCACAGCAGCAGAGCACAACTCCCACCTGTTATCTCTCACCATTGAGGCTTGCTTCTTTCTGTTTAAGTTAGGTTAAATATTTCTCCTTTTCCCAGGATTCAGAGCTCATCAGGCCAGCTGTGGTGCACAGTCTTGAAACACAAAACAGCTGGAGACATAATGTGAACAAAGTTCACCTTTTCTTGTTTACATTTGAAAGCTGCTGCACTGTTTATGGGATGATGCATTTGTTTAAACGAATGTCCAGCTATTATTGATTTTTCATCTCCGTCTTTTTTTTTTTTCTTTTCTTTATGATTGTGTCACTGGTGTCGTTCAGCAGGAATCTCTTGCTTTAGCACACCTGCTCACAAATTGACTGTGGAAAGAATTAGGCCATGTTTCTCTCCCTACAGTTGCTGTGGTGAAACTCAGGCATGGATTTTACCCAAGAGACCCCATGGAGTTTCTCTCTTTTCCTTTCACCAGCCCCACAGTTCTCCTTGAATTTGCATCTCCCCATTGCACAGCGTAACAAAATGTCAGCTGGGTATGTAGCTCCCTTTTCTCACCCTCTTTCTCCTCTCTCTTTTGATCTTATATCCTCCTGGGGTTGTGTGAGAAGGGAGCAAGAAGCAGGGATAGCAATTGAGAGTTTCAAGGGTTCGGAGAACTGGCAGCTTGGATGTTGTATACACAGGGAGTAAGAGTCAATAACTTGGCATTCCCAACAGCCTGCATTGAGATGAGGTTTCAGTTTAAGAGCAGCAGCTGGTAGCGATGGGAATGGAATTGCTGAGGACCTGCTACACCTTTCAGAGGTTTTTATTTTTCCTGCTCGTTTACAATCAATGCCTTGTTTTGTTTTGGGTTTGTCCACATTCAGCTTCACACTAAGGGGGTAATTTTGACATGTTTGCAATATTAACACTGATCCATACTACTGCTGTGATCACTCCACTTATTTTTACTGCTGTCCCAAAAGAGCCATTTGAACCCTTGAAGTTTTGTAGGACAGAAATTGCCCTGGTGTGCAAGGACATACTTGAAGCATCAGTGTTAAATATCGGGTGATCACAATTGGTTTGATGGAGCCCTTTCCTGTGGTTAGAAATGGTGCTTCTCCCCACCACCATTGTGGAATAACTAACTTAGAGGAAAAGTTTCTCCTCTTCTCAGAGAAAAGTTGGCTCATGCCTTAAAATCCGGAGATTTATGTTCTTTAAAATGTGTGTGGGTTTTTTAATCCTGTTCAGTGTAACTGTAGATGGTCTCCACAGCCATATAAATCCTCCACTGTTCTTTGATTCCAGCCAAGACCTTGGCTTCGGTGATACCTGGTTGTTATGTGCTCTGCTGAGTTACAGTGAAGCTAATTGTGTTTGATATGGCTCCAGTGCTCAGTACAGGGAGGGACTTAAGCCCATCCAAAGGACTTACAAAATATAATCTGTGAGTCTTCTCAACAAACCAACATTCTTAGCCAGCTAAATGCAAGTATAACCTCTCTCTTAGTCTGTTCCTTCTTGTAAAGATAGATCCTGCACTCCTAAATGGCAAACAAGACAAAAGGAGGTTGAAAATTCTATTGGTTCAGACACAGGCTGAAAATTCTCCAAGCTCTGAATTTAATCTACAGGGAAAATTCTTGAGAAGGGTTCTTCTAAAGCACTGTGTTATGTGAGTGTTTTTAGTTTTGCTTTGTCACTTTTGCATGTTACTTCCTGGTGGATTTGTCCATCAGATGCATAACTTTGGGGTATCACTCTTGGGAAAAATTGTTCTTGTTCCTTTTCTTTTAAAGAGTCACAGAAGTTATTGACTTGCAGTCTGTGATACTAAATTGTTCAATCTGTCCCTCAGACTTTTAGAAGTCGGCTTTCCAGTGGATATGTGAAAATCTGAAATTCATTCTTGAAGAAGCTTGAGGCTTCTTTAATGAGAAAATTAGATCACATTTATCAGCCTTGCTCTTTTGGAGTCTAACTAGTGAAAATTGTGGGCTTGATATTTTCTATCTTGTGTGTTTCACATTATGGAGAATCTTATCGCTTATTTCAAGGCATACTTGGACTTTTGGCCCTTTCCTGCTGGCCCAAGACTTGAGTATAATGAGGCTTGCATTGTTTTCCTTCTTTAGGGAAAGAAGTGTAAGTTTAAGTAATTGTAAGTTTAAAGATTAAAAATAAAAACCAAAACTAGGCAACTCTCCACACATTTAAAGCATACATATGACTGAGATATGAATACCCAAACATAACTTTTATTCCCCATTTTTCCTATTCTTTAGCTACGTTAACAGCAGATTCTTGCAAACATGACAAATCAGTGTTCCAATGAAGGCTGTAAAAGTCCATCTTCTCCTTTGAGTTAATTTAAATCTGGAAAAACTCAATTTGCTTAGTTTGAATTGCAGAGGTGTGGCTGACAGCAGAGGCTGGCCAAGAGCTCCCAACACCAGGAAATCATGAGGTCACACTTGGTCCAAAGACAGCTTTGTCCTCATTCCAGGTGAAGCCACATCAAAAATACAAGTGGCTCATAATTTTTGATTTCTGCACCTGTGTTTGAGTCAAAATTAGCATGTAGGGTACAGAGACATCAAAATGCCTTGAGCAACTACAGGAGGTTTAATTATTATTGCCTAATGATGTATTGCAAGGAAAAATAGATGTAAAAGAAAATCCCCCATTCCATTTCTCTGAGTGAGGAGAATATTATATATATAAAAAAGTACATATAAAGCTTGATGAAAACTGCTGGGAATTTTTTTTAAAGTCTATCTAACAATTATTTTCTGTATTGGTTCTTAAATATTTTCACTTCAGATCTTCTCTCTCACTCTCTGTTCCCATAAACAATTCACAGAAGTGCAATAAACCAAACCAGACTCAAAAACCCCCCAACTTTGATAAGTGGGAGGTAAAAGAACCCTTTCCTTATTCCAGTTATTGTTTGAAATATTGAATATAATACTAATAACTGGAAATAGTTTTTCTGCAAGAGAACTTGGCATCATTATCTGAGATTTTTCTGAAATGTGGTGAACTCATTGGCAAGATTTAGTCAGTTAATTAGTTAGTTTAATAGAATATATTATATTTCTTCTTTTCTGCTTTGCAGAAGAACTAGAAACTTCTCTCTGAAATTTTTAGGAATATGAATTTTAGGCTTCATATTTTACCACTTTCTGCTCTGTGTTGATCTACACTACTATTGCTCAATATGTTGCGTTGCATCTATTTATGTTTTTGTCTATGCAATTCCTCAGAAACCGATGGATGTAAGCTGAAGATTTATGGCCTTATTAGTCTATCTCTGCACTTCTTAGAGTGTATCCCTATGTTAATAATGACCTTTTCTGAATGAAATAAAATGTTAATGTCCTAATATCTGATATTAAATTTATTCAGAGTATTTTAATGTAAACAACTTATTTTAATAGAGATACAAAATTATTTCAAAACAATTGAGAACTTTGTCATTCAGAAATATTTTTAGTACCAGTTTTTTATAGGGTTTTTTTTTAAATTAACACAGTGATTTATGAAGCACTAAGCTGAGCTGAGCATCCTCTTGTTTACTTTGGGCAAACTGAGTGACAAAAATAGACTGTTTAATGGCATTTTCCTGTACCAGGCAGTTTTCATTATCTCACAATGTATTTATGGCATGGCAATATAAGCTGAAGTAGATTGTATTGGCACTGCCAGCATTAGTAAAATATTCCATTTGTAATACATCTAGCACTGCAGCTCTTCGTTGCATTGCCAGGGTAATTTTCAAAATATGCATCATTGACATAAGCCTGCTCTCCCCAAAATGAGTGGAAATTTTAGATGCTGAAATAAGAGGAGAATTTACCAGTGAGAACTTTTGAAATGGAAAGTGGAATACAGGGTAATGATTTTCTTTTTTTTTTTTTTTAATTTAAAAGATCACGCTGCCTAACAAAGTTTAACAAATATTCTTAAAGATGTGCAATTATACATTTACACGGCCATTTTAACACTTTCCTAAAGTATTTAGATAGCTACGTGCCAAAAACGATATCAAATGTAGTACCTTTGTCAAGCTGGGGAAGTTAATTTACCCTTTCTAGCACGTCTAGCTCTGTGATCCTCTCTTAGAGCCATAATATTTCTTCCATACTGGCTGGATCCAGGGTACAACACAGACTGTCTGGGAATAAATCAGGATTATGTAGAGCAAGTGGCTGTTATTTATGGGACCGTTGTTCACTGGAGAAGAAGTTGAAGTGTTTGTAGCTGATATGATGGGAGCAGTGAGGAGGAGACCCCTGAGACTGCAGGAGAGGTTTTCTTTTTCCCACTTCCCTGCCTGGCACCTGAAGGAGAGATTTTAAGCACAGGCCTGCTTTGTCTCTGCAGCTTCAGACAGGAGCTGACCCACTGGAGATGCAGGCAGGAGAGAATTTAGCTGTTAAAGTCAAAGAAATATTTTCTGATTAGGTGTGAACTGATTTTATTATTTTTCCCTAACAGCTTATAAAGTGACCCACTTTAGGTAACTTTTTTATGAAGTATCAAAAAGCACTTATCCAATGCCAGAGCAGCTGCTGACAAATTTCAAGCTTTTATTTCAAAGCATGAAACAGTTAAGTGGCTGGAAGAATACTTTTAAGCCTGAGAAAAGCAGAGTAATGTGAAGAGCTGTGCATTTATTTTGAGATGCCTGCAGTCCCAGCTCTCATGAATTTTTACTTGGTGTGGTGGCCTAGCCAGTTCACATATTACTTCCCAGCTTTCATCTCAGTATTTCTCTGGGTACAAATAAAATCGACAAACCCCAAAATCAAACCACCAGCTCCCCCAAATCAGAGTGTAAAAACTTACTCCACCAATTTGAAGAGTTTCCTTCCAAGTGGCTGCATTTGTCTGAAAGCAGTGTTTTAAACTAGGAAATGCCAGCAGATCTGCTTGATAGGTGCTGTGGTTATTTCCTGTGCTTGCAGACACAGCAGAGAGCTAAAATTCTGATTTTGAGGTGTGTGTGTAAGGACACACCAAAAAGGATCAAACTGATTTCATTTGGATAACACAAGGAGATGAATTTTCTTACTAGCATGTCCCATGCAATGTCAGCAAGCCAATAGTTATGCGTTTTGAAGGTTTTTTTTATTTATAAAATAAAGTCAGTTTTGAGTCAAAGTCCAGATGTTACAAACACCCAGCACGACTTGTGGCAAAGTTAAGCAAGTTTGCAGGATGTTCCCATGTAATTTTCACTTGTGATTAGTTAATTTTGCTTCTCTGAGTTTTTAGGGGTTTAGATGTAAACTTTTGAAAGCTTTCTGGAGTGATTGCTTCTTGGTCTTATGAGATATCTTTCAACTGAGCACTGGAAAATCAATACTAGAATCCTGGGAAGGAATATGACTTGGAGGAGTTTAGCATTGCAAACCCAACTTTCCTTTCTCCCTGGGAAGTATTTCACTGGAAATTGATTTGCACTTAAAGAAATGCAATTTGCCTAAACTGTTAAGTAGTGTGTGTTTTCTTTTAGGGAAAAAAAAAATCCATGTATTCATGAATATTCAGGGTCTCATTGATCTGTGAAGTTGTTGATGGTGGGCCTTCCTGAAACAGCATGTGTTACAGAAACTTACATTTATAAACCAATCTTGTTCCCTTGATAAATAATCAGAAAACCAGAATAATTTTAGGAACATGTAGAAAAAAAACCTGAATCTGAACTGATTACCCATGATCTCTTTATTAAAAAAAAAGAAAGTCAGTCAATATCAGTTATCAGATTTTCTGCAATGAAGAAGAGTGGGGAAAGGGAGAGGCTTGTAGAATTTCATATAAAAGACAGCTTTGGTGCAGTCTAATAGTGCTTAGAAGACATAACACAGATTTTAATCCCAAATTTGACTCAGGCTCTCTCTCAGGAAACATCCACAATCAATGACACAGCAGTTAAAAGTGTTGTGGTAGAGTTTGGATAGTCTCTTGATCAAAGCATGATGAATTTTTGAGGTAGGAGCTGAAAATACTTCTCTGTAGAAATGAATCTTGACCACAGTTAGATGGAAAAGGGAAATGATGATTGAGTTATGCTGATTCTGCTAAAGAGCTCCAGTTATATATGAAGGCAGTAAAACTCCCTATGAAACATGGGAGGAATGTATTACTAGTTAATTACAACAGCAAGATATGCCATTGAAGGGATTATTACCATATTTTATGATGACTGTTTTATCATCATCTTGTTTATACTTTCCTTTGGTAATGAACTTACCTTCAGAAGTTTGAAATATTTAATATTTGGGCACTAAATATTGTACCCCTTGTATTTGATAAGAGCAGTTCCTAGTATATGGAGTAAGAATACAACTGCAGATGAAATGAAAACCCAGATGGGAAAATGGCATTTTTGGGAAATACGTGTAGTGTCCATGCATCAACAGTGGTGTGGTTGTTTCAGTTTAGTTTTTCTGGTGATGATGAGGTATATGAAGCAGAAGGTTTTTTTGTAATGAAAGGCAAATTCTGTTCCAGCCTATGTGGCATGTAAAGCTGCTGGATTCCCAGGCCAGTTTCAGCAGCACCTCATCAAATGTGAATGTCTGAAAGATGAACATCTCTTGTTTTAAGTAGCTGGACAACTGTTTGATTGCTCCTTCTATAGGAAAATAATCTCTTCATGGATGGCTATAAGTGGCATCATTTTTCCTTTGGGTTCCCATTGCTGTTTTCTGTGTATATTACACATCTGGCCTGTAATGGAAACTTGCTCATTCCTCTGAAACATCTGTTGTGTCCGGCTGCAGTGAAGACGTACTGTTATTTCTGCTCTGTACTCTATAATTCTATTAAATCTTTGTCTAGTGGCCTCTGTTCCAGGTACAATCAATTCGAAATCATGCAGAAGCAATTAATATTTTTTGCAGAAAGTTTTACGCAATTTCACAACTAGGAGTTTTTGTTTTGTTTTAAAAACCAAGGTGAAAAAAACCAATGAAGCAGCAGAAAGTGCTTATGTAAATATCTAAGGAGAAAAATGTTAGGAAGTTTCCATTTGGGAAAAAAAAAAAAAAAAAAAAAAAAAAAAAAAAAAAAAAAAAAAAAAAAAAGATCGTTTCTTTCTTCAGTTTAAAGGTATCAATCTAGTTATCCTGTTTATGCAGCTGCTCATAGAAAGGCCTTAAAAAAAACCCAAACAAATGAAAAACAACAAAAGGGTAGCAATGTAATGGATTCTTCTAGTAAGCGGAGGAAGGAAAATGGAACAAAGGATAAATTATAGAATTTCAAGCTCCTGGTGGTTTCTTCTGCTAAACCCTGGTAAGGGCAGAAAAAAAGTGGTGGCACATACCAGCCATCTCTGGAGCTCAGAGTTTATTCAGTGAAAAGAAAATAAAAGGAAACAAGTGAAGTCTGAGAAAGGGATCAAGGATTCAGTGATCTTGAGAGGGAGAAGTGCTAGAAAACCTCTATAAATTTTCAGAAAAAATCTTTGCTTTATTGTATTTCGTATCACCATCAGATCCCAAGCACTGTTCTGATAATAGTGTCTTGACACATTAATTATATTTCCTCCTGTGCTGAAAAGGATGGGAGACTTGGACTTCCTTGCCACAAGACTATGTGCTTTGGGGGGATAACTTTAGGCACTTCCTCTTCTGTCAGTATTCAGGACACAAGGAGAAGTTACCAGGTGTTTTTTTTTTTTTTTTTTTTTTTTTTTTTTTTTTGTTTTGTTTTGTTTTGTTTTTGTTTTTTTTTTGGTTTTTGTTCTTTTTTTGTTTGGGTTTTTTTTTTTGGTTTTTTTTTTTGGTTTTTTTTTTTGTTTTTTTTTGATTATTATTATTTTTATTTTTATTTTATAGCAGATCAAAGCTGGAGACTGCAAGGGAGATACTCTCACAAAGGAAAACCAGATGCATTTTACAAATACCCAAATTGTGCTATCAGAGCATTAAATATTTAGCAGTGAGTGTCTGCCCATTGTGTACTTTGGTATATTTAATTTCTTTTTATTGTTATTGTCTGTCTGGACTTGGACTTATCTCCTTGGCCAGAGATAAAGGATGATTTGTGTCATGTGAAGCGGTGCTTGGGTTTTTCCTGAGATTCAATTAATGAGGTAAGGGAAGGGCAGAGGTATGGAAAAAGACTTTGCCAAGCTGCCTTTTAAATTTCATACCATATTGAAAAAAAAAATGGAACTCTCTCAGGAATAGTTTTGGTTTTGAGGGTCTGCTCTGCGTAAGCAGTACAAGAGGCAGCTGCCTAAAATAAGAAAATACCAGGAGGGTGTTTGGGGGCTGTTTATTGAGGGCAAGGCAGGGAGCTGTAGGAGGTGTGTGTTTCCCAGGCTGTTAAGGGGCAGCAGGGACCACAGAGCTCGTGCTGATAACAAGTGGATGCTGACACACTAATGTATTTTTTGCTTTTTGGCAAAGTATTAAGGCTAGAGAGTTGCAGACTGTTTGTGACACATGGTTAATTTGCTGAAAATCCCTATTTGCAAAATAGAAGGGACCTGTTATATTAACACAAGTGACAAGAAAATAAACAGCTATTTTTGGTTTTTATGTTGTAGGGTGATTTTGTTGTTGTTTTGTTTGGTTTTGGTTTTGGTTTTTTTTAATCAACAACCTTTGACACTAGGATAGATAGACACAATTTGGCTATTACTTACCAAATCAAACGCATTTAAGTGCACTGTCTCTGATATTTAATAAATATTGCAGTGTAGCTTTTTGTGGCTAATAAAACTTGGTTTACATTACACCCCTTGCCTGCTATGATTTGCCTCCTAGGGCTCACTTAGAGTACATTAAGAAGCTGCACACAAGATCAGTGTGATTTGCTGTAAAACTTGAATAATTCATTTATGCACCACTGCTCTCAGACAGTGTTTTTACAAACGCTGTAATGAGACAAGCTGTGAAATGTTTTACATGGTGGAGATTAGATCTGCTGCTCAAGAAAAGTCTTTCTGCACAGATTTGATTCCTTGAAGTCTTCCAAGAGGACTTTCCAAGCATTGTGGTACAGACCTCCAAAGCACACTGATGTACTCCCACTGATGAGGATATTTGTCCAACTCAGCAATATCTTTTACTTCCAGTACTTCCAGTGTTTTCACTGGAACATCTAAAAGGAGAATACTTAAGGAGTGCAGAGTAGCAACTCCAGTTCATTTATTCTGTTCCAAGGTCCTTTCCTGACTTAGACTGTGCCTTGTCTACCACACTGATATTTGTTCTTATTCTGCTCTCTGCAGTACACTTGACTTTTTAATAATGGGCATGGAAGGAATTGGAATGATCACAGTTAAAATATACCAGAACTGAGCTTTGCTGTCAAGGTTGTTGACAACTCCCCTGATGTTCACTCTAAATTTTTGTTCTCTGGAGTTGTGCTCCTTCTGTGCAGCCATAACCTTCAATACCCTCTGCAAAAGTCTTATTGTTGTGCAGAAGAGCTTAAAAGTATGTCCTGCACCTGCACTTGCAGGAAGCAGTTCTCCTGATGTGAAATGTCTCTATTATTTACACTGGATTTTAGACGGGTTTGTATTTCTCTTTCTCTAATAATTTGGATGGAGAAGGGGGAATAATGCTTGGCGTTGGTGACCTCTCTGTCATTTTTGGATGGGTATTAGGCCATAGCTGTCAACTACAGGATCAGATCTAATTTGTTCTGCAGGAAGAACAAATTACAGAAGAATTAAAACTTAAACAAATTAGTCCTAAATTAGTAATTGTGTAAGAATAATCTGTTTACAGCATCCAGCCAGGAAAAGTATCCAGCAGTTTATATTTCCCGTGCACATCTCAGCACTGACTTAGAGCTCAAGATGAGATGGGGAAAAACTTAGGTGTAACTGAGACTGCTGGATGGCTTGATTTGGAATTTGTAACTAATTGGGAGAATGTGTAATTAGAAGAAGATTTTAATTTTCAGTAATAGGACAAAAGTTTAATTTTTCATAATTTCTTAATGTGTCAGATTTGCTTTGGAGCCTTTTGCTAGAAAATATTTTGCAGTTGCCTGTAGTTTTGCATGGCCATTATAAAACTTCAAGTGTGCAAAGGAGATTAATATTTTACAGAATGAAAGCTGGATAAACAGGAAGAAAACAAAATGCTCGTGCTATTGCTAGGTAGAGATCCTTTTGAATTTGCTAGCACTCCTGTGAGCATTTCCCCCTCTTCTCAACCAGACTTGAATCTGAGAAAATTACCATCTGTGCATAGATATGCAGGAAATGAGCTAAATTTGTAGTGTAAACATTTTCAAATGAATATTTGCACAGTACAGTCTCTCAGCAATGCATTATCCTCTTTCATTTGGTAATCAACACATATCCCTTATGAGTTGTGTTGAAAGGGAAGAGAGTGACTCTCACTAAACTCTAATTATCCTTTCCTTCCTCCTGGGAAGAGCTCTCTTTAAGCTCCCTTTTGTGAGCTTCTCTGCGTTTTCACAATCATTCCACCTCTTGATCACTCTTTCTCTTTATTTTGCCTCAAAGTGTACTGTAGGATATGAGGACACAAACCTTAGGGGATGTGTGGGGATGTCTGCTGAATTCCTATAAGGTGGGATTCCCAGACCAACACAAAGCTCCACTGAGATTGAGAGAAGCCAACTTTCAGCTGAGGTTTTATGCAGGACACGGGTCTGTGGTAATACATAAATATTTCTTGGCTTAGGGCTGGGAGAATGACATATTTCCATTAGCCTCCAAGTATTTTTTTTTTTTTTTACTCAATTTGATCTGCAGCAACATGAGTCAGCTGTTTCTGCTGAGCAGTGTTTCTAATTCAGCCCTTTCCCTGATGAGCACGTACATATAACGTGAGCTTCCTACACCGATTAATCTGTGCTTCCTCCATATGGTTGGTGGGTTTTTTATTTTCTTTTAATTCACTGCAAGCTGCTGAGTGGCAAAATGCAGTCGAGATCTTGTTCTAGCAAAAAATGGACTCTGGATGAAGTTGCCAGGGAATGGCCAAAATCAGCATATCCTGGTAGTTTTGGGAAAGGAATTTTTCAACCCATCCATCTGACTACTAGGGCTTGAAAATGTTTTGAGTAGCCCTGTGTTTTTCTGAGTTAATTCTGAAGGCAGGGTGTGTAAAAGAAGAAACCTGGGCCAAAGTTCACTGAATGAAGCTGGTTCAGGAGGACAAAGTTGCCTGTGGAGTTGTCTCAAGATCACTCAGCTGAGATATTACACCTTGGCAGAAAGAATGGGGACATCAGAAGATGGATAATATCTGTGTTTAGTATAATATTGAACTTTAAGAGGTTTGGAAGTAGATTGTTTGCGTTTGAGGAGGGTAGGGATTTACAGCCTGTGCATGGAAAAATAATTATTTTCAAATTTCAATTTGCAATTAGGAGTGATACCAGCAAGGCTTTTCTGTTCCTGCCTCTGGGCTGTCAGGGTAAACCTGCAGCCCTATTCATGTGCATCCACAGACACAGAGAACACAGAGACAAAAAGGGGTGCACACATGCATGGTAAAACACTGCAAAATCTAAACCGCTCACCCCTCCTTCCACAAACCTTGATTAACACTCTTCTCTCCTCTACCAAAAAAAAGGCAAAACAAAAAATACCAAAACAAACAAATAAACAAAAAAAACCAACCCCACAATAAAAATCTTTTTCTTTAGTATCAATGAAATCTAATGTCACAGTTTTTCTCCTTCAAGCAGGGAGAATGTTAATTCCTGGAAAGCACTTTATACAAATTAAAGTCCTTTCCCCTTCCAAACATAATTTTTAACAAAGGAATCGATCTCTCTCCCAGCAAAGCAAGGTGAACAAATACATATACAAAATAATTAAATTGCCTTTTTTTTTCCTTATTATAAGAATTTGTTTGGTTTGTGAAACTATCTGGAATATTTATGCCCTCCCTTTTAGAGAAGGTCAGCAGATACACACTCAATTACCTATTTGCACACGTTAAATCAAATGACTCTATATTCAATATTTTGTTTTTTAATTTTGTCTGAGCAGGAAGCTGGAAACCCAAATTAATGGCTCTTCCCCAGTGACATAAATTCTGCGAGGTGTTTGCAGCTTGCTTGCCTCGTTAAAGTGCTCTGACATGATTGATAACCCTTGTCCTCTCTGACTGTGAAGGCTGCTCAGCAGAGGCAAGTAGACCATGCAGAGAACTTGTACCAGGATCCAAATCCAAGATGTTTTCATTTTTCCTACTTTCCAGGTTGTGAGGAATGGTTTCTAAATGGGTTGGTGCCCTTCTTGTTTTCTCACTAACAGCTGCTGTTGGACATGATAAAATACCAAAGTCACTGCAGCTGAGCAAGGAAAAGTAAAGCTTGTCCCTGTGAGTTATCTGGGGGTAGTAAAGTCTCTTCTGCTGAGGTGGGAGCTGCTGTTCTAGGGCCATCCTGTGCACACCCTGTATTGTTATATGGTATTTTAACATGCAAAGGGGTCCCCACATGAGTGGTCTACCAGATGTCCCACTTTTTTCTCCCTTTCTGTGTTTACCTGTGCACTGGCAGGTTGGACCTTGAACTTATAAGGCCAGAGTTCTTGTAAAGTCACCGTAACAAAAATCCAGAAAATAAACACTTCAAAGGACTTTTCGCTGTCTTTTTAATTTTCAGTTCATTTTTGCAAGCAATGGTTGACCCTTGTCTCATTCCAAGACAGCCTTTACTCCAATCTGATGGACCAGTGCATCAGAGGAGGAGTCAACACCTTGGGAAAAACTTCTGTTAATTTTAGTGCTTGGCTTTAATCTTATACTCTTTTTCCCATTGTATGATACTGAGGCAGAGAGTGGATTTGTCCTCTGGGACTTAACATTTGTGAGGCTTTTTTTGTGGGTTTGCTAAGGGATAGCTTGCAATTCACATTATTAGGATCTTTCCTGTAATGCAGAAATTCCAGTCCCTCCCAATTTGTTCAAAATACAGGAGGTTAACTTGAACAATAGGTATTATCTGCATCAAGCTCTCAGTAATGTGTAACTGAAAATAGATTAAATGTCAGATACAAATTATCTTGATCAGGCTATCCATTCAAAAAAATTGGGGAAACAGTCCAAAGTGTTTGGTCTTCAAATAATGAATATGCCACATTTAATGGAATTCCCAGAGCTTTGAATACGAATCTGAATCAGGGATAAAATTGTCAAAAAAAGACCCTTCCAAAGGACTGAAAAAATGAATAGCACCAGTCACCTGTGGCTGCTGATGTGGCTGGAATCCCAGCTGAGGTGTACCTGTGCTGCAGCATAGACACGTCTCTCTAATCAATGCTACTGTTGCTTTTTATTTTGTCTTTAGGCAGAAGCAGAGAGTAAATGTAAGGAAAAGAGCCATGCACATTGCTCTTTCCATAATCCTTGTGCTCTGAACTACTTTTTCCCCATAGGCTATTAGTGTCTTTGAATAAGTACCCAGTTCCTTTCAATAAACACTGTGCATCTGAAGTTAAAGTGGCTACTGGTAACTGAAGTGACAGCTACTCAACTGCTGGCAACCAAGAGAAGCTTGCTAAACCTGAAGATGTCACATCATTTTTTTTGTAGCTCCATTTCAAAGCTTTTTGGAGTCTGAAGTGCCATATTTTCAGGCAGAAACAGGTAGTCAACCAGGGTGTTTATTCATTGAAGGTCAGGCTTTTGTATTATGAAACTTCTAGCAGATGTGATAAGCAGTAAATTGCAGATCTATCACCTTCTTTTTTTTTCTATCTCTTTCTTTTTTTTTTTCCCTGTGAGTGTGTGTGTGTGAAATCAGCAGAATACTGCCTACATATGATTTATGGCCCACTTTTGACCAACTCTTATCAGGCTCCCACAAGCCCTTTTCTGATGCAGCTCGTGTCTGAATGACAATAGACAACCAGTGCCTTTATGCTCCAAAATCCCTCTCTGCATTCTAGACACCTAAGATTACATCTGAGCTATTGATTTATTACTGCCCCTCCTGCTTTTTTTTTTTCTTTTTCCCCCCCACAGGGACCAGTTTGTTCAGCCTGAACAAGATAGACTATTATTAAACTGAGCAAACTACTCCATGTGAACTTGGTAGAGAAATAATCATTTGCAACCACCTTTCTAACCACCCAGGTTCGTAAAAGAAATGTAGGTGTTGAAATATTAAGGCTGTTTATATATGGGTCCCACCATTGGTGTTTGTTCAGATTATATGTAATTTATATACATGAAATGAGACCCAACAGGCATTCTGTTGTGTTGGACATTACAGGCATATTGCCTAAAGCACTGCAGTATTGCCACCCAATGCACAAACCCCCAAATTATTACAAATCTTCGTTATAGAAATACCTACTGTAACGCCAACTGTATCTATGACAGAGAGGTTTTATGACACATTTTAGAGCCTCAGCAAAATTTATATATTCTACCAGTAGGGTTTTTTTTTTTTTTTCCTTTTTTGGAGGGGAGGGAGAGGAAGCTATAAATTTTACAGTACATTGGATTTTTATATCTCCTAAAAATGTACTGTGCAGGATTCACGTTTAATATCCCTCAGCTATAGTAATCTGTGTATTTAAGTCAGTAAGTAGAGAAGATACAGGCGGGGCTTCTAGTTAAAATATTTTGGTATATTTTTTTCCTTTCTCTTTCCTCCCTCCAATTCCACCTTCCCTCCCACAAGCACATACCTCACCCCTGCACCTTCTTTTAATTAAAATAGCATTACAAAGGCTGATATGCTGGTTCAGGTGCCACACGTGAACTCCTCTGGCCTGCTTTTAGCAACCAGCAGCTTCTTTAGCTGCTCTGAGAAAAACTTAGAGCATGGCATGGACTAAACACCACAAGCAGAGACTTTCAGAGATTTGTTCTCCCTGTTCCTGGGGACAGATCTGCTTGACTTTCAAATAGACTTCCTGCGTTCAATATCCTACCTCAAAAGATTTATTTTATTTATTTATTATACCTATTATTCATTGTGCTTAAATGTCTATCATTGCTTGTGTCCTGATGGAATTTTTTTTCCCCAGTGACAAGTGGGCAGAGAGTATCACACACAGGTTGTTATTTAAGTATTTTCTTTCAGGCGTTTCTTTTTTTCTCCTGTGGAGCAAAGCACTCTATCAGCAAAGAATCAAATAGTGCCAGCATCAAGTAGGGAACATTTAACTTTTGTCATTTATTGCTAGATATCGGGTGTTTATTGTGTCATTTTCTAATTATCTTATTTTAAAATATTTTAAAATAAGATTATTTTAATAATCTGGAAATATTATTCTATTTTACAGTATGTCATTTTCATATTCATATTTAAGAATAATAGTTCTTTTGAAAAAAAATAAAAAAAACCACAAATTTTTTTTCATTTGAAGTTTTATAATTATTCCGTGTTTCCTTCAGTGGACTTTTATTTCTTCTCTGTCCCCGAATGGACAGATACTTCCAGATCTTGCATCTGTTCCAATAAAACACCTATGGATATGCTCAGTAGCATTTGAAAGCTCAGATATCCTTGAATGGTTTGGAAATACTAAAGTATTTTTGTTTAAAGATAGCTGGTCAATGGGGTCTCTGAGTATTGCTTATGACTGGGGCCTTGTAGAAAGTGAAGATATTTTTCCTATGAAAATCACACCTTTGGAAAATCACCTAGCTGAGCATCTAAATACTGGAATGAGAAAAAAAAACTGTGTTGATGCAGAGTAGGACTGAGTCTGTTCAGCAGTAAAGAAATGAGTTATACAGAACTACATAAATCAGAATTACACAGACCCACAGATTGCATTGCTGTTGGTAACTGAGAGCACTATGGCTCTGTAAGGATACTGGGGAGTTACGATAGTTTCTGGGTAGAGCAAGGAGAATAATTAATGGCTTATGGAAAAGGATGAAATGGTTTTTTCCCTCAGAATGGAACAAGTAAGAAGGGATGTGAAGGCAGCACAAAACAAGAAGTGGAGAGTCAAGCAAACTGAAATATGGCAAGCTGAAAAACCCAAAAGGGAACACTTTTTTTCCCGTAATGTGTAACTCAGCTGGGAAATCCGTGCTTCTATTCAACAGAGAACAAATCAAATTTTAGAGAGAGATAACCAAATTTATAGCAGCAGTCCATGCTACAGCAGGAAGAGCAATGTCAAGGTCATTAGCAATGCACTGCATCCCCACTTTCAGTATCTGGGTAGCTGGGCTTGGGAGGGACAAGCAGCCAATAACTGCAGGTAGCAGAGTTACACTCTGAAGCTTAGTTCTGACCATAAGAGGCTAAGCTTGAATTACTTATCTAGTGCTGTATTTCCATTAAATTCAAGTTTTAAAAAAATTTTGGAATAACCAGGGTTTTGGAAGTCCCACGCAGAATGTTGCTCTGCAGTTCATGACAGTTCATGGCTGACTGTTGTGCAGAGAAAACAGAAATCACAGCAATGCAAACCATCCAAAACAGGTTTAAACCATGCTGAAAGTGACTGTCACTTTTGTGACATTCTCCACTGTTTGGAGTAAACTCCTGAGAGCCTTTCTGGCCTGTGTTACAGCTGTTGCATCATTGCATCTCAGTGTCACCAGGAAAAAAAGTGTCAGAAGCCTGCTCTGGGTAAGCCAGATCCAGGGTTTTTCTGACTTCAGTGGAGCACCTCTTCCTCTGTGATGGAAACTCCACCATCCCTTTATTGCAGCTGACTTGAAGTTGTGATTTATTTGTCTAAAGGCATTTCCTGGTTTTACTTTGTTTTGGAGCAGAAACCTACTTTATTTCTTTTTTAGCTCCTGGTGTCTTCTACCCTGCAACGCAGACGCTGGCCCGCAAAGTATTGGCTTGCATAATGCTGCTTCAGATAAAGGTCACAAATGGTCTTATTTGGAAATTAATTCAAATAAGAACGAGAACGAGCCAAAACCAAGCCTCTACTGGGCATGTTAATAATGTCATTTGTTTACAGAGTGCAAGATCTCTGCTAGAGGACATCCTGAATCATTGGCTGCTGCCCTCAGTGTTTGCCTTTGGTTGTCCCTGTTGTGAGGGAAGCAAGTCCAAAGGTCAGAGAGACTCTGCTGGTTCAACATTGCCTGAAGATATCTATTCATCTTCTGTACATCCAGGCTGATATTTTGAAAGATGGAAGTTAGGATTTTGATGCTTGAAATATATATATATATAGATGGGATTGAGTTCATACTGTGGACTAGTTCTGGTACAGTTGTGGATGCTACAACCAGGAAGAATTAGTGCTGTAGTTCCTGAACACTAACCGGGAAAAAGGAGGTTGTTGGAATGCTGGAAGACAGTGGCAGCAGATTGGAATGGGTGTTTGAGGGCAGTGTCTGTGGTGCATGTGACAGGAATGCCCGTGGGCATGGGTTTTTGGTGTACTTGCTTCTTATGCATGCAAAGTCTGTGTGATTTGGGTTTTTGGGGTGGTGGTTTTTTTTTTTTTTTTTTTTTTTTTTTTTTTTTTTTTTTTTTTGAGCAGTCTTCAACCCAGTAAATGCAGAAATATTCCTCAAAGAAAACATCTTTGTTTTTCATTGCTCTTCTCATCCATACACAAAAGGGGATGGGAAGACACATGGGAAGTCAAAATACAATCTTTAGAAAAGGGTGTTTCTTGTAGAGGCAGGCAGGGCTCATGTGGCTCCATGCAAAAACTCTGCTGAGTTTCAGCAGGTAGCAGGTAAAAGAGCAGAGCAATAGGGAGCCATATTGTCAGCCATGCTGAAAAGTGCTCTGATGCCCTTTCCTAAGCATTTTCTCATTAACAACAACAACAAGATCAGATGTTTATTTTCAGACTTGAATAGCACAAACACATGGCTCTTGGCTCTCAAATAAGTAGCAGTAGCAATTAATTATCTCTTGGAAGATGTTACATCTACAGAGAGGATTTTAAACCCTCACTTTGTCTTTAAGATTTCTCAGTATTTCTGAGGCGGTTCAAAGGTGCACGTTAAACATGTGGAAGAAGCATTCTGGCTTCAGCAGCAGGTAAACAAAGGCTGTCTTCCCACAAGTTCAGTTGCACTTTTGTTTTAAGAGAGCATGTTTTCACTTATTACAGTAAGTAAAGAGCAGGGGATATTCAAACACGCTGCAAGGGTCTCCTGGGTGTAGCTATGGATAGTAGGTAGTATTTATGCTCCATTTTGTATGCTTGTCAACAGCTCTTTGTGTCAGACTTCTTTTTGTTTAATGCAGGTTGTCCTCAGGAAAGGAATGAAAAGGAGTCAATGTTGTCTCAGCTGCTACAAAGTGCTACATTCTGTCAAGTATAAATCATCATCCTGAAGTTCATTAACCTTAATATAATTTAGTCTTCATGTGTCATCAGTTGAGCCCAAGCTTTCCAGATGAGTCATTCACTCTCTGCTAGATTTGTGGGGGACAAGCTAATTTTTTATATAATGAACCTCATCCATAGGCCCCTTTATTTTTGCATTTATTGATTTGGATTGGCACTTGTTGGACTGAGAAGGTGCTGTGAGACAAGCAGGGTTGTGACAGCCTAAAAGAAAAGGACCAGCCAGCTCTAGAGGAAAAGTCCTTGTAATAACAGCAAGGGTGTCAGTAGGGTAATAAGTCTGATTCTCCTTTTCTCTGCTGCACCAGTGTGTACATCAGGAATCACTCTGATTTGTTGCAGCAAAGGGAAATGTAGCTGAGAAATTTCTGCAGATCTACCAGCCTCTGCTCTCTGCAAAGCAATGCAGATGCCCAAAGATGAGTATTGAGGGAGTGTGAAGACCCAAGGGATGACAGTAGAGCTCAGCTGGTGTCCCCAGCAGCATCTCAGCCAACCAGCAGCTCGGCCAGCATCCTGCACCACTCAGGGGTCATGTAATGGGTTGATTTTTAAGGTAAAGCAATATCATATAGCCAGTGACCTTGTGGCTTTTCACAGGGAAATCATCCCGTGCCCAGGGGCTGGCGTGACACAGGTGGAGCTGGATGGAAGGTTTGACAAATGGGCTGTGGAGACTGGCACTGTGTGTGCAGCAAAGGCAGGGGTGCATGTAGTGTGTGTGAGATGAAAGATGAGGACAGGGCTAGGTCAGGGAAGATGAGTATTTTCCGCTGTCCAAACTCCACAGAATCAGTTTCTCCATCTCTTCCAGCAAATCAGAGGCATTTGTAATTCACACTTTTAAAAAACTGCTACCTATTTCTACTACTTTGTGGATTAAAAAACCCCAAAAACCTGGACATGTACACACAGAGATACAATAGAATAATAAAAAAATCCCTCCTTATCTTCAGGTCATCACTCTTTTGGCTGCAGGAAGCTCACCTATTGACAGGAATCATCTACCTCCAGCTGATCTTACTTCTCAGCCAAGGTCTGAAAGTCTGTCACCTCCCATCATGATCTGTCATACAAACATCACACTCAGTGTTGACCTAGCGGTTAGAAAGATTTGTTGCAAGTCTGTTGGGTCATTTTTCAAAAAAAAAAAAAAAAAAAAAAAAAAAACAAACTTGTTTTTTTAAACCACCTAGTACAATGGGGTTGAATTGTCTTAGAGATTATGGACAGAGGCTGGGTCTCATTTTATCCTAGTAATCTGCCCAGATTTCTCACAGGAATCCTGTGGACTGCACAAAAATAAAATGCTTGAGTCAGGCTCTTCTCTGCTCAAGACTCAATAAGGGCAGGTGTTGATCTAAACACATATATCTTCATCTGTGCCAGGGGGATAGGGGGTGGAGAAAAGAAAAGTCAATGTTGTCTGTGGCTGAATTTCCAGTTGTGTTTCACAAGGCTGTTTCTTGGCTCATCTCTTACCTCCAGACACGCTGCATTCCTTCTGCCTTGGACTGCTTGGATTTTTCTCCAAGAATATAGGCTTGGCCTATTACTCCTGCTTCTTCTCTGTCTTTTTCAGCCTTTTTCCCCTTTTCCTCCTTTTTGCCTCTTAAGGCTGTCACAAACTGCATCTCTTGATGACTTTTTGAGGCTTCTCTGTTGCCTTTCTCTCCAGGGCTCTGAGTGGGTAGGGCCAATGAATTGCTTCCCAAAGCACAAGAGCTGCAATAATCTGGTTTTGCCCTCAGAAAAATCATGATTCTTTACAGATTTGCTGATTTTAAAGGGGTCTTTAAAATCATAAGGAAGAAATGTACCTGCTAAAAGTCATCTTCATCTGAATGAAAGTTATTTACATATGTAAGATTTTTAAAGATGTCTTGAGAGAATTGAGAGAAAAGAGCCATAGGTTTTTATATAATTTTTAGATATAAAAATATAATAGTTAAATAATTTGAGGTCTTTGTGCTACATTAGAGCCACTAATCAGAAGATACTTGTTTTGTTACAATTAATGTTCAATAGAAACATCTTTGCTTTGCATGATTTAAACTGATAAACTTTTAAATGTATTTTACGCATAACATAAAGCTTAAATGGAGTTTTTCTTCTTTTAAATAAATTCTTGCTTTTTTCTATGGTTATCTGAAAACTCTTCTTTTTGCTGTCACGAAACAGTTCAAACTAAAACACTAAAAATACTTTGAATTGTAATGACAATAAAAAAAGTCTCCTTTCAAGGTCTGGTGAGAGTAAAGAGTGGAGTTGTAGTTTTGAAACCCCCTAATAATTTACCTAGACCAAAGCTCCTAATCTTTGCAGCACATCACCTATTGTATGGAAGAATCAATCAATCAGCTGTATTGATGTTTCTCCATTAACTAGTTTGTCCTCAGTTCTTGAAGGGTCCATGAGGACACAGGTCCTATCCTCAGCTGCATGACTTGGGAGCAAGGCTGAGGCCAAAGTAATGTTTGAAAGGTTTTCTTTTATTTGTAGAACAAATGTTTTCATCCAACTGTAGCGCAGTTAAACAGTGTGAAGGAAACATAACAATCCCCCTGTCTCTTTATCTGTGTTTTTATAAGGTCACCCATCACCACGGTATCTAAGAGCCTTTCTTCTTTTCCTTTAAGGGTCCTGGTCAGGAGTTGAAAATAAGGAAAAGAGAGGAAGAAAAACCACAAAGAAAGAGGCATATGAAAAGTAAAAAAATACAGAGCTGGAGGTGAACCCAAACACTCAGAGGTAATTTGCCTTGAGGAGCAAGAACCCTTGAGACCTATGTGTAGACTTTGGAAAAAAGAACCTGTGAACAATAGTAAAGGCTGTGAACGCACCATCCCTCTGACAGGTATGTAAACCTTAAGATTAAAATAACAGCTTCAAAAACGCTTCTGTCAGAGTGAGTTTGCTTTAGCTAGTCAAGGTTTCAGGGGAAGTGTCATAAAGACAATATATATCAAGTGGAGACAGCTGAGGAAATTTCTGTTTGGAAATTTCTAAACATGTTGGTCCTTGAATTCTCTAAAACTTGACAAAGTTATCATGACATTAAAATAACATTATACAACATAAAGTAATTAAGGGTTATAACTAGTGGATTTTAAAAGTAATTTTTCTGTATATGCTGAATTATCCTTAAAATAAATTTTGTACATAAGAAAAATGAAAAATCAGGAAGGGCACAAAATTTGAGTTCCCAATTTTTGTCTTTGTGTCAGATATTATTTTGATTTTAAAAAAAATTCACTAACATTTCTGGCAATTCCAATACTTTTTTACCTCACAGAGTAATTGTGAAGGATTCCTTAACAGGCTTTTACATTTTTGTCTTAATTTAACAATGTCTTTCTACTCCATCCCTTTTAATTGAGGGGTGTGGCTTATGGTACTTACATTCGTGATGACACTGAGGAGGAGATGGTGGGTATTTCAATCACACATGAATGTCTCTGAACACCCACTAGTTGCATGGTAATCACATCCTTTCAACAAACACAAGCCACTAACCAAACCCATTTTTGCATAAAGAAATAAGAGAATTCTTGACCGCAGAAAGCAGACATGATGTATATTGAAGGAGTGAAATTATTCAGCTCATTGATACTTCTTTGAGCAGCAGCTTCCTCCTCCTAGACATCTTAGTTGAGGTTTGTAGATGACCACATATAATGATGTGGTTTCTTGTCACTAATAATAATTATGTGAGGCAGTAATATGTGGTGCAAGGTATTATTGCTCAGTAAGTGGCATTTGACTGACCTAGCTACCCCAAAAGCTTATTGCCAACTTCTGTGCATCACCACTACTTCCAGAAACACAGCAAACTTTAAGAAACCTTTAGCAGAAAATTTCAGTTGTTGTCAGGCCATGTATAAGATTTACATGGCCAGGTATAAGGCCCACCAGAGCCAAAGGCTTGCTTAGACTGTGGAGCAAAATAGACTGAAAAGATCAAATTATCAAAATAATCTCACAAACTTTGGCATTTACTTTGACAGATCCCATACCTCTGTTCACAGAGACTGGTTCAACAAACACTTAGACCTATGAGCAGCTTAGAAAGATGCGAGTCACTGCACTGCCTTCAGCATAGTGACTCACATCCCTGAGCAGCTGGGATGGCTTCTCTGCAGTTTCAGGTGTTTATTAAAGGCAAAGGGATCATGGTGATGGATTTTGTTTTTGCTGCCCAGTTGGAAAGTATGATCCCAAATAATGACCCCAAATATTGGGCTCTCTGTGTGGTTCTATCCTCTTCATTCCATCAGGAATGCCATATGTAAAGGCATTATAATTCAAGAACAAGAACTTTTTGCCCAGAAAGGGCACCCCTAATTCTTAAATAGGAGCAGTAAAATAATTTATTTTAATTGTTTTGCCTTTATTTCTGTTTCTGTGTACCTGTTTTATGCAATAAACTTTGTCACAAATCCAAAGAAATGTTCACAGTTGCTCCTCAGGCATGTTATTTGTGCATGTCTATCAGAGAACCATAGAAAAATCAGAGACAGAAAAGTTCTTTTGCATTAGATCATCTCACCACTGCCCTTGCCAGCACAGATCTTTTTTTCTCTGTACAGTATATTCTCCAGTGATTTGTCCAGTCTAGCTTTAAGTAGATTAAATATGGTACTTTCTCACTGTCCTGCCAGAAGGTGTTGGAGAGCCTTGGAGGTAATTGACACTGGCACCCTTTGAAGGTGTGTCGTGGACCTTACCACACTTTTCATTTGTATCCAAGCATGATGCTTTCCCCCTAGCTGTCATGAGGATTGTGTGGCCATAATTCTTTCAGTGCTCTATGCTGAACACTTGCAGCTAAGATGGAACAAAAAGAAATGAAAATGTGGTTTTGGTTTCTTTTTGGCAGACAGTGTATGTAGGGTTAGTTCATTCAAGCAACTCAGAGGTGAAATAGTAAGGTGAGGGCCTCTAGAATATTTTGTTGATGAAAACTAGAAGTATTGAGATATGGTGTGCTTTTCTGCACATGAAGATTTTACCTAGATAGAGAGGTATATTTAACGGGGTTCAATTAATAACTACATTCGAAATACTGTCTGCTCTCATGACACAGAAAGCAGATTTAGCCAAGTGCTGGGTGCTTTTGAAGAACACTGCTGATGATATACACATTTAAGCAAAGTAGTAATAACATTTGCAGTTTCCTTTTCCTCTGAAGGAATGTATCAAGTGTTTCACTCAGTCCCTGCTCAAACTGTGCTGCTGCCTTAGGGCTGGGACATGTCTGCCACTCTGTGGCATGACAAAATGCAGCTTAGACTTGATGGGAAGCCAGCAGTTAGCTACTGGACCTCTTGCATTCAGACTCTTATTCTTGAACTATTCTGTTTCTCCCAAACTGTGTTAACACAGAGTGCAGAAAACAAAAGCTGTTAGCTGATCTCTTGGTTTACTCAACTCCTAGTTGTACCAGCCATAGACCTACAAAGTCAGGAATCTCTGAGTACAGTTCTCCATCACTGTCATTACTCATTTCTCCAGCCTCACTGAGAGGGGAATACTGTCTCTTGCTGCAGCCTCTTTACTTACTATTTTTACTCGATGCATATTGTAGGTTCTTAATGTAGGGAGTTCACAGCACTCTCATTGCTTGCTGTTACTGCCTCTGAGTTCAGGAATCCTAAACTGAGGTCACATCTTGTAGCCCAACATTTCTTGGACATGTAGCACCCCATTAAAAGGTCATTTTAAGCAGTTAATATTTTATTTATGAATACTTGCAAATACTTATCATAAACTGGACTTCAAACAGCAGCTCATGAGAAAAAAAATCCATTACATTTGTATTAAAACATGTTCAAAATTTAAATTACAAGGAGGAAAATTCAGTTGAACTGTTAAAAGCATGCATTGGAGTGCAGTTCATGTCAGGCTGCCCCATTCAACTGAGAAGGCAGATTTTGGTGCGTTCCACACTAAATCCCAGAAACCAAACTGGTGATTTGGGGAACAGCTAAAGACAAGAACTCCATGTTCTTGTCTTTCTTGGGCAATACCCTTGTCTGAGACTCCGGGTCAAATGCTGCTGTTGAAATCACCCGTATGACTCATGGCTGAGAAGGAGTTTTGCTGGGTTTGAGAGATGAGGGTTTAAGCCTACTCTTGAAAGTGAGAGCCACCCTCCTGACTCAGACTTTGTGGGCTTTCTATCTGAAAGGGTTCTGAAGGGTCCCCCATTTTTCCCACCCTTTAAACCAGAGGACTAACTCCAGTGGAATCATCTTCTGTTTGGTAGGGATCCCTCCTTGCTAATACATTGCTTTGTTTTGATTTTATTTTTCTATAAACTCTTCATAGGAAAGTCTTCTTGGGCTGTCTCCCAAAAAAATTGCACTCTTTAGGAGAATAGCATTTGAGTATTTATGCCTTCGCAATGCAGGGCTGAAAAAAGGGTAATTTTGAAAAGAAATAATATTATAAAACTATCAAAATCATCCTAACTCTGGCAGTTGTTTTATATCGTTACCTCAAACCAGAATGACGAAACATCTCTGATTAATTATCCTACAGGAGCATTTAAATTCAGCAATTGTAATAGTTCTTAACAACTGCCGTTGATGGTATTATTTTTCATTGGGAAGAAAAATGGTTATTGCTCACATTGACCTCCAGTAAATCTTGTCACCCAGCCCATACCCTCGTCTCGAAATATAATTAAAGCACTCCGGTTTGATAATAGTGACTTACAAAAGTGTAAGAACTAGTATTTACATTTTTTCTTTTCATTGCTTTTAAGTTTCATGCAAAGGGAAACGTAATGTAACTGAACTACCTTAAATGGCCATGACTGATTTATTTCTGTCTAGAAATGTTGTAGCTTACATACATTTTTTTTTCCTCTAAGATTACTTCAGTGTTTGATTGGCCTTATATTTTTGTTTTTTCTAAAGATGATTTTAAATTCAATCCACAGTGTGGGAACCTTCAGAGGACTGAAGCAGTTGTTTTTATCCCACATAAAAAGGTGACTAAACAAACAAATAAAAAATGAGGTTTACAGCCATATATTTCTGCATTCTGCTGTTCACGATATCCTGTGTTGTTGTAGCAACATGTTCCTCATCTATATTTAGTTTAATAGCTGCTTTTGGAATATTGCAAGCTAGTACAGTATATTATCAAGTGGTTTGAATGACATCATAACCTACGAGTGTCATCTCTTGTGGGTTATAAAATCCTCCCAAACCTTCCGTTTGTATTAATGTCTTGTAATATAATTTTAAACCAGGTATTATAGTTTAACAGCAGAAGGATAAAATTCTGGCCTGCCTCGTACAATGCACTGGGGGAAGAAGAGGGCAAAGAATATTTCCCACCCTACTCAGGCATGGACTGGGCAAGACAGGCAGTGCTTCCTGGGCTGAGGGTTTCCCAGTGGACCAGGAGAAATTTGTCAGTCTCTAGGGAGTATTTTAGGTGCTCCCTGCCTGCACTGAAGAACTTGATCTTTTGTTGGAATTTGATTTGGGAACAGAAGCAGCACATAGGCTGCGCCCTGTCTTTTGTTGTATTTCCACACAGTGCACCTTCACACATCCAAATCCTCACTGGGGCACTGTGTCTCTGTCCACTGAGGATCGAGGTGATGCTTTAAGTTTCAGCTTTCATGTTTTTCAGACTCTGTGCTGCCCAGGGGTGCAGTTCTGAGCCTCATATTAATTGTTAGTCAGCTCTTTTCACAGATTAGGGAGAGAAAACAAATCCTTTTCCTGCTGCACACCAAGGACAACTTTCAGTCCCAAAAGCACAAACAAGGGTGGCTGAAGGGAGGAACAAGAAGGATGGGACCTCACAACCTGAAGCTGAAATTGGATAATTAAACCCCAATATGCAAATGGACCAAAACTTATAAAAATGTAAGACTTTGTGACTGGTCAGCAATTTTGTGACCATTCCTAATCCATCTTGGGTGTAGCCCTGATCAGGTCCTGTCCTGCCCAAGGTGGATCCTGGAGGCCTTTCAATAAATATTTACTTTATTCTCTAGTTCTGTCTAGTCTCTGTTTCAGGTCA